>NW_006777801.1:1825415-1883763 GCF_000442215.2 Lipotes vexillifer
TCCCTGTCCACTTAGGCACCAGAGAGCTGTTCGGCTCTGGGCCTAATCCTCTGCCCTTGGAGCCTCCCTCCTGCAGCACAGAGGCCAAGCCCTGCCCTTAAACCCCCACCCAGGGCCCTACCTCTAGGGAGACCCCCTCCAACACGCTGGGCCTAAACCCCACCCCCACACCCTCACTCCGGCCCTTACCTCCAAACTCCAGAACACCACACTCCAGAAGCTGCCTCTCCCCTTCCACACAGGTCCTAAGCAGAGGCCCCACCCGGTGCTTGAACGACACCCCGCCTAGGCACCGCCCCACGCTCAAGCGTCACCACCCACCCACCTAGGTCCCACGCCTCCCAAAACCCCACCCCTGCCTAAGTTCCACCCCCTGCCTAAACTTCACCCCCATAGCCAAGGCTTTTTTTTCCTCCTCCTTCTTTTAGATTGGGGTTCTGTTTTACCTTGTTTCACTGTTGTTGATTCTTTTATTTTTATTTTTCCTAATAAATCTTTTATTTTTCTAATTTTACTTTATTCTTTGTACTTTCTTAGTGATCTCTCCTTTTGGTTTGTCCCCCCAACCCTTTTTTTTTTCTATTGTGGTTTTATTTTACCTTGATGAAGTTGTTTCAATTATACTTTTATTTTTCCTAATATATTTTTTATATTTCTACTTTTATTTTGTTTTTTATTCTTTGATATTGTACTGCTCCTTTTTTCTTTCTTTCTTCCTTTTTTTTTTTTTTTTTTTATCTCTACCGACCATGAAGCTATCAGGATCTTGGTTCCCAGGCCAGAGGACAGGCCTGAGCTCCTTGGTGGGAGCTCCGAGTCCAGAAAGCTGTACTGACAAAGAACCTCAGACCCTAGGGAATATCAATCGGAGTGAGGTTTCCCAGTGGTCCTCATCTCAGCACCAAGACCCAGCTCTATCCAACTGCCTGCAAACTCCAGTGCTGGATGTCTCAGGCCAAACAATAAGTAAGACAAGAATACAGCACCACCCATCAAAAAAAAAAAAAAAAAGAAACGACAAAATATTTGTTACAGATGAAGGAGCAATGTAAAAACCGACAAGAACAAATAAATGAAGATGAAATAGGCAACCTACCTGAAAAAGAATTCAGAGTAACGATAGTAAAGATGATCCAAAATCTCAGAAATAGAATGGAGAAAATACAATAAACATATAACAAGGATCTAGAAGAACTGAAGAACAACCAAACAGTGATGAACAACATAATTACCAAAATTAAAAATACTCTAGAAGGAATCAACAACAGAATAACTGAGGCAAAAGAACAGATAAGTGAGCTGGAAGGTAAAATTGTGGAAATAAGAGCCAGGGAGCAGAATAAAGAAAAAGGAATGAAAAGAATTGAGGACAGTCTCAGAAACCACTGGGACAATATTAAACACACCAACCTTCGAATTATAGGGGTCCCAGAAGAAGAGAAAAAGAAAAGGTCTGAGAAAATACTTGAAGAGATTATAGTTGAAAACTTCCCTAACATGGGAAAGGAAATAATCAAGTCCAGGAAGTGCAGAGAGTACCATACAGGATAAACCCAAAGAGAAACATGCTGTGACACACATTAATCAAACTATCAAAAATTAATACAAAGAAAAAATATTGAAAGCAGCAAGGGAAAAGCAACAAATAACATACAAGGGAATCCCCATAAGGTTAACAGCTGATCTTTCAGCAGAAACTCTGAAAGCCAGAAGGGAGTGGCAGGACATATTTAAAGTGATGAAGGGGAAAAGCCTACAACCAAGATTACTCTACCCAACAAGGATCTCATTCAGATTCAACAGAGAAATTAAAACCTTTACAGATCAGCAAAAGTTAAGAGAATCCTATGCCACCAAACCAGCTTTACAACAAATGCTAAAGGAACTTCTCTAGGCAGGAAACACAAGAGAAGGAAAAGACCTACAATAACAAGCCCAAAACAATTAAGAAAATGGTAATAGGATAATTACCTTAAATGTAAATGGATTAAATGCTCCAACCAAAAGACATAGACTAGCTGAATGGATACAAAAACAAGACCCGTATATATGCTGTCTACCGGAGACCCACTTCAGACCTAGGGACACATACAGACTGAAAGTGAGGGGATGGAAAAAGATATGCCATGCAAATGGAAATCGAAAGAAAGCTGGAGTAGCAATTCTCATATCACACAAAATAGACTAAAATAAAGACTATCACAAGAGACAGAGAAGAACATTATAAAATCATCAAGGGATCAATCCAAGAAGAAGATATAACAGTTGTAAATATTTATGCACCCAACAATTAGAGCACCTCAATACATAAGCCAAATGCTAACAGCCGTAAAAGAGGAACTCAACAGTGACACAATAATAGTAGAGGACTTTCACACCCCACTTTCACCAATGGACAGATCATCCAAAATGAAAATAAATAAGGAAACACAAGCTTTAAATGACACCTGAAACAAGATGGACTTAACTGATAATTAGAGGACATTCCATCCAAAAACAACAGAATACACTTTCTTCCCAAGTGCTCATGGAACATTCTCCAAGATAGACCATATCTTGGGTCACAGATCAAGCCTTGGTAAATTTAACAAAATTGAAGTCATATTAAGTATCTTTTCTGACCACAAGGCTATGAGACTAGATATCAGTTACAGGGGGAAAAAACTGTAAAATTTACAAACACATGGAGGCTGAACAGTACACTACTAAATAACCAAGAGATCACTGAAGAAATCAAAGAGGAAATCAAAAAATACCTAGAAACAAATGACAATGAAAACAAGATGACCCAAAATCTATGGGATGCAGCAAAAGCAGTTCTAAGAGGGAAGTTTATAGCAATACAATCCTACCTCAAGAAACAAGAAACATCTCAAATAAACAACCTAACCTTACACCTAAACCAATGAGAGAAAGAAGAACCCAAACACCCAAAGTTAGCAGAAGGAATGAAATATAAAGATCAGATCAGAAATAAATGAAAAAGAAATGAAGGAAACGATAGCAAAGATAAATAAAACTAAAAGCTGCTTCTTTGAGAAGATAAACAAAATTGATAAACCATTAGCCAGACTCATCAAGAAAAAAAGGGAGAATCTCAAATCAATAAAATTAGAACTGAAAAAGGAGAAGTAACACTGACACTGGAGAAATACAAAGGATCAGGAGAGATTACTACAAGTAATATATGTCAATAAAATGGACAACCTGGAAGAAATGGACAAATTCTTAGAAAAGAACAACCTTCAGAGACTGAACCAGGAAGAAATAGAAAATATAAACAGATCGATCACAAGCACTGAAATTGAAACTGTGATTAAAAATCTTCCAACAAACAAAAGCCCAGTACAGGATGGCTTCACAGGTGAATTCTATCAAACATTTAGAGAAGAGTTAACAGCTGTCCTTCTCAAACTCTTCCAAAATATAACAGAGGGAGGAACAACCCCAAACTCATTCTATGAGGCTACCATCACCCTGATATCAAAGCCAGACAAAGATGTCACAAAGAAAGAAAACTACAGGCCAATACCACTGAGGAATATGGATGCAAAAATCCTCAACAAAATACTAGCAAAGAGGATCCAACAGCACATTAAAAGGATCATACATCATGGTCAAGTGGGATTTATCCCAGGAATGCAAGGATTCTTCAATATACGCAAGTCAATCAATGTGATAAACCATATTAACAAACTGAAGGAGAAAAACCTATGATAATCTCAATAGATGCAGAAAAAGCTTTTGACAAAATTCAACACACATTTATGATAAAAAATCTCCAGAAAGTAGGCGTAGCGGGAACCTACCTCAACATAATAAAGGCCATGTATGACAAACCCACGGCCAACATCATTCTCAATGGGGAAAAACTGAAAGCATTTCCACTAAGATCAGGAACAAGACAACGTTGCCCACTCTCACCACTATTATTCAAGATAGCTTTGGAAGCTTTAGCCACAGCAGTCAGAGAAGGAAAGGAAATAAAAGGAATCCAAATTGGAAAAGAAGAAGTAAAATTGTCACTGTTTTCAGATAACATGATACTATACATAGAGAAGCCTAAAGATGCTACCAGAAAACTACTAGAGCTAATCAATGAATTTGGTAAAGTAGCAGGATACAAAATTAATGCACAGAAATTTCTGGCATTCCTATACACTAATGATGAAAACTCTGAAATGGAAATTAAGGAAACACTCCCATTTACCATTGCAACAAAAAGAATAAAATACCTAGGAATAAACCTACCTAATAAGACAAAAGACCTGTATGCAGAAAACTATAAGACACTGATGAAAGAAATTTAAAATGATACAAACAGATGGAGAGATATACCATGTTCTTGGATTGGAAGAATCAACATTGTGAAAATGACTATACTATCCAAAGCAATCTACAGATTCACTGCAATCCCTATCAAACTACCAATGGTATTTTTCACAGCAGTAGATCAAAAAATTTCACAATGTGTATGGAAACACAAAGGACCCAGAATAGCCAAAGCAATCTTGACAATGAAAACTGGAGCTGGAGGAATCAGGCTCCCAGACTTCAGACTATACTGCAAAGCTACAGTAATTGAGACAGTATGGTACTGGCACAAAAACAGAAATATAGATCAATGGAACAGGACAGAAAGCCCAGAGATAAACCCACACACATATGGTCACCTTACCTTTGATAAAGGAGGCAAGAATATACAATGGAGAAAAGACAGCCTCTTCAATAAGTGGTGCTGGGAAAACTGGACAGCTACTTGTAAAAGAATGAAATTAGAACACTCCCTAACACCATACACAAAAACAAACTCAAAATGGATTAAAGACCTAAATGTAAGGCCAGACACTATAAAACTCTTAGAGGAAAACATAGGCAGAACACTCTACAACATAAAACACAGCAAGACCCTTTTTGACCCACTTCCTAGAGAAATGGAAATAAAAACAAACAAATGGGACCTAATGAAACTTAAAATCTTTTGCACAGCATAGGAAACAATAAAAAATACAACCCTCAGAATGAGAGAAAATATTTGCAAACAAAGCAACGGATAAAGGATTAATCTCCAAAATATACAATCAGCTCATGCAGCTCAATATCAAAAAAACAAACAACCCAATTCAAAAATGGAAGACCTAAATAGACATTTCTCCAAAGAAGATATACAGATTGCCAACAAACACATGAAAAGAGGCTCAACTTCACTAATCATTAGAGAAATGCAAATCAAAGCTACAATGCGGTATCACCTCACACCGGTCAGAATGGCCATCATCAAAAAATCTAGAAACAATAAATGCTGGAGAGGGTGTGGAGAAAAGGGAACCCTCTTGCACTGTTGCTGGGAATGTAAATTGATACAGCCACTATGGAGAAGAGTCTGGGGGTTCCTTTAAAATCTAAAAATAAAACTACCATACAACCCAGCAATCCCACTACTGGACATATACCCTGAGAAAACCATAATTCAGAAAGAGTCATGTACCACAATATTCATTGCAGCACTATTTACAATTGCCAGGACATGGTAGCAACCTAAGTGTCCATCGTTGGATGAATGGATAAAGAAGATGTGGCACAATGGAATATTACTCAGCCATAAAAGGAAATGAAATTGAGTTATTTGTAGTGAGTTGGATGGACCTAGATTCTGTCATACAGAGTGAAGTAAGTCAGAAAGAGAAAAACAAATACCATATGCTAACACATATGTATGGAATCTAAAAAAAAAGTGGTTCTGATGAACCTAGAGGCAGGGCAGGAATAAAGATGCAGACATAGAGAATGGACTTAAGGACACAGGGTGTCCTTCCCAAGGGGAAGCTTGGGCGAAGTGAGAGTAGCATCGACAAATATACACTACCGAATGTAAAATAATTAGCTAATGGGAAGCAGCAGCATAGCACCGGGAGATCAGTTCAGTGCTTTGCAATGACCTAGAGGGGTGGGATAGGGAGGATGGGAGAGAGTCTGAAGAGGGACGGGAAATGGGGACATATGTATGCATATGGCTGATTCACTTTGGTGTACAATATAAACTAACACAGTATTGTGAAGCAATTATACTCCAGTAAAGATCTATTAAAAGAAAAAAAAGTAGGTGTGCAAATAACATACTATTTAGAAATGAACAACAAAAAGAATACAACAGGGCTTCCCTGGTGGCGCAGTGGTTGAGAGTCCGCCTGCTGATGCAGGGGACACAGGTTCGTGCCCCGGTCTGGGAAGATCCCACATGCCGCAGAGCACCTGGGCCCATGAGCCATGGCCACTGAGCCTGTGCATCCTGAGCCTGTGCTCCGCAACGGGAGAGGCCACAACAGTGAGAGGCCCGCGTACCACAAAAAAAAAAAAAAAAAAAAAGAATACAACATTACCAAAATCAAGGGCACAAACCCTAAATGAACCTTAAGAAAATTTATGGCCTTGATACATTTGATAGAAAATAAAATTGTTGGTAACTGAACTAATGAAATATCTAGAAAAGTGAAAATAAATAAACCAGATAAAGCAGAAAAAAATCAATGAAAATAAACTGAGAAATTAAAGATAATATGTTCTTAAAAAGCATTGCTCAATGAAATAAGAGCTATGTCTTTGAAAAAATAAAAAAATAAACTGGCTGAGTATGATAAAGAAAAGGAAAGCTTGAAATGAATGGAAAATAGTATTTAACTACGGCTATAATTTTTTAATTATAAGAAAATACTATATACAATGCTATGGCAATTAATTTGAAACCTAGATTAAAAATAATGATTTCATAGGAAAGTATGAATTATAACAGTTTCAAGAAACACAAGCATCAATGGACAAATAGCCTTTGGAAAGATCCTACCAAACATTCAAAGAACAGAAAACAGCCCATTTATACCAGATGCTGCATAGCATGGAAAAAGATGGAAAGCTACTATACTCATTTTATGATGTTAGCATAACTCAGATACCAAAAATGGACAAGTACAACATAAGAAAATAAAACTAAAGGCCTGTATCACCTGTGAACAGGCATGCAAAAGTCCTAAATAAAATGTTAGCAATTCATTAGTAGCATCTTAAAAATAATAATGAATCATAATCGAGATAATTTTATCTTATAAATATAGGATGGCTCAAGCTTAAATACCTACTCTTGTTAATCATTGTATTAATATATTAAAGGAAAAATCAATATAGTTATCTCAATAGATGCCACCCAAAATTAATACCCATTTATAATGTTGATTATCTGTGATATCAATGATTATAATGGCCTACGGTGGCTTAAAGAGCTCACAAGGACCAGCACAATCTAGCCTACTGTTACCTCTCTGACTTTATCATTTTCAAGCTCACAGGATAGAGGGAAAAAAGGATAGCATTAATCGTTACCACAGTGATTAAAGTCTACGGGGCAGAGCATCAGAGAGGAGGGGGCTGAAACAAAAGGAACCCGATAAATCTGCATAAAATTTACCTCAAGCTTTTGTCAAACTCCTGAGGGCAAGACCTCAAAAGACCTCACAGAGAATAGCCACTGGGAGGTAAAGTGCTGTGTAGAGATTTCAGAAGTTAGGCACTACTGAGAAGATGTCTAAGTACAGGTACAGCCAATGTGGATAAATTCTAGTGAAAATCTCAGGCTTTCAGTACTACAGTCTTACAGTACTTCACTATCGAGTAAAGGGTACACAGGATCCCTCTGCAGTATTTCTTATAACTGCATGTGAATCTCTGGAGATCTCAAAATAAATTTTTTAATTGAGAAAAATGAAGGCAAAAAGAAATGCTCTCAAATAAATCAAAACTGAAAAAAATAAAAAAACAGAAAATTCATCATAAATATTTCTGATTACACTAAAGGAAGTTCTCAGACTAAAGAGGATCCCAATAGAAGAACAGAAGTGCAAGAAGGAATAAACAACCCCAGAGAAGGTAAATGTATGGATAAATATAAAAGGCATTTTAAAGCAAGAATATTAGCAATATCCAAAATAGCAAACATACACAAATCACCACCACAACCACCACCAACAAGAACATGTATAATATCCTTTAGCCTGCTAATTCCACATCTCAGTATTTGCCCTAAAGGAACACATTAACATCCACATGCAAAAGGAGACATGTATAAAGGCATTCTCTGCAGCTCTGTTAGCAACGGCAAAAGTAGTATGAATACCCATCAGTAATATGAATATCCATCAATGGGGGATGGCTAAATAATCTATGTACATACAATGAAAAACTATGCAACAGGTAAAAAAAGAGTGGGGTTATATTTACTTGTGCTAATATGGAAAGAGTTTTTAAAAAGGAAGTAGTAGAAATACATACACAGTGTGGTACCAAGTATATAAAACATTGTAATTTTCTAGAGTATGTAGGTATACATAAATGAAACACTTTTGAGCAATTACCATATGCCAGACATTGTTGTAAGTGCTTTACACAAATTAACTCTTTTAATCCTCCAAAACCCCTATGAAATAGGTTCTACTATTGTCCCCATTTTTGCAGGGAAAAAACTGAGGCATAGAGTTAAGTAACTTGCCAAATCACTCAGCTGGTAAGTGACAAGACAGGAATTCAAACCCAAGCAGATGGGCTCCAGAGTCTGTGCCCTTCCAATAATGCCCTGGATAGGGGCTCAAAAGATGCACTCCAAGTTTTTAACAGTGGCCACCTCTACCCAGAAGAATGGGCTTGGGGAGGTTAATCCAGGGAAACTTTAGCTTTGTCTGTACTGTTTGAATGTTTAACAAGAATAAACTTGTGTATTGTTCAGGACTTAAAAAATAACAACTAAAATTTAAAAGGAAAGTGATGAACCTTACTAGAAAAAAGTTTGGAATGAATTTAAAAGTTTAATTCAGTTGTGGCCTGATTCTATACCAAGAATAATAAAAATATATATATATAGGGCTTCGGGAAGATGGCGGAAGAGTAAGACGCAGAGATCACCTTCCTCCCCACAGATACACCAGAAATACATCTACACATGGAACAACTCCTACAGCACACCTACTGAACGCTGGCAAAAGACCTCAGACCTCCCAAAAGGCAAGAAACCCCCCACATACCTGGGTAGGGCAAAAGAAAAAAGAAACAACACAGACAAATGAATAGGGACGGGACGTGCACCAGTGGGAGAGAGCTGTGAAGGAGGAAGGGTTTCCACACACAAGAAGCCCCTTCGCGGGCGGAGACTGCGGGAGGCGGAGGGGGAAAGCTTCGGGGCCGCGGGGGAGAGCACAGCAACAGGGGTGCGGAGGGCAAAGCGGAGAGATTCCCGCACAGAGGATCAGGGCCGACCGGCACTCACCAGCTCGAGAGGCTTGTCTGCTCACCCGTCCAGGCGGGCGGGGCCTGGAGTTGAGGCTCGGGCTTCGGTAGGAGCGCCAGGAGAGCACTGGCGGCTTGAACACAGCCTGCAGGGGGTTAGTGCGCCACGGCTAGCTGCGAGAGAATCCGGGGAAAAGTCTGGACCTGCCGAAGAGGCAAGAGACTTTTTCTTCCCTCTTTGTTCCCTGGTGCACGAGGAGAGGGGATTAAGAGCGCTGCTTAAAGGAGCTCCAGAGACGGGCGCGAGCCGCGGCTAAAAGCGCGGACCCCAGAGACGGGCATGAGACGCTAAGGCTGCTGCTGCCACCACCAAGAAGCCTGTGTGCGAGCACAGGTCATTATCCACACTCCCCTTCCGGGGAGCCTGTGCAGCCCGCCACTACCAGGGTCCCGGGATCCAGGGACAACTGACCCGGAAGAACGCACGGCACGCCTCAGGCTGGTGCAACGTCATGCCGGCCTCTGCCGCCGCAGGCTCGCCCCGCCCTCCGTGCCCTTCCCTCCCCAGGCCTGAGTGAGCCAGAGCTCCCGAATCAGCGGCTCCTTTAACACTGTCCTGTCTGAGCGAAGAACAAGACGCCCTCTGGTGACCTACATGCAGAGGCGGGGCCAAATCCAAAGCTGAGCCCCTGGGAGCTGTGAGAACAAAGAAGAGAAAGGGAAATCTCTCCCAGCAGCCTCAGAAGCAGCGGATTAAAGCTCCACAGTCAACTTGATGTACCCTGCATCTGTGGAATACATGAATAGACAATCATCCCAAATTGAGGAGGTGGACACTGAGAGCAAGATTTATGATTTTTGCCCCTTTTCCTCTTTTTGTGAGTCTGTATGTGTATGCTTCTGTGTGAGATTTTGTCTGTATAGCTTTGCTTCCACCATTTGTGCTAGGGTTCTATCCGTCCAGTTTTTTTTGTTTGTTTTGTTTTGTTTTCTTAATAATTTCTTTTATTTTAATAACTTTATTATATTTTATCTTACTTTATTTTATTTTACTTTATCTTCTTTCTTTCTTTCTTTCTTTTTTTCCTTCCTTCCCTCCTTCCTTCCTTCCTTCCTCCCTCCCTCCTTTCATTCTTTCTTTCTACTTCTACTAATTCTTTCTTTCTACTGTTTCTGCCTTTTATTCTGAGCCATGTGGATGAAAGGCTCTTGGTGCTGCAGTCAGGAGTCAGTGCTGTGCCTCTGAGGTGGGAGAGCCAACTTCAGGACACTGGTCCACAAGAGACCTCCCAGCTCCACATAATATCAAACGGCGAAAATCTCCCAGAGATCTCCATCTCAACACCAGCACCCAGCTTCACTCAACGACCAGCAAGCTACAGTGCTGGACACACTATGCCAAACAACTAGCAAGACATGAACACAACCCCACACATCAGCAGAGAGGCTGCCTAAAATCATAATAAGTCCACAGACACCCCAAAACACACCACCAAACGTGGACCTGCCCACCAGAAAGACAAGATCCAGCATCATCCACCAGAACACGGGCACTAGTCCCCTCCACCAGGAAGCCTACACAACCCACTGAAGCAACCTTAGCCACTGGGGACAGACACCAAAAACAACGGGAACTACGAACCTGCAGCCTGCAAAAAGGAGACCCCCAAAACAGTAAGATAAGCAAAATGAGAAGACAGAAAAACACACAGCAGACGAAGGAGCAAGATAAAAACCCACCAGACCTAACAAATGAAGAGGAAATAGGCAGTCTACCTGAAAAAGAATTCAGAATAATGATAGTAAAGATGATCCAAATTCTTGGAAATAGAATGGACAAAATGCAAGAAACATTTAACAAGGACCTAGAAGAACTAAAGATGAAACATACAATGATGAACAACACAATAAATTAAATTAAAAATACTCTAAATGGGATCAATAGCAGAATAACTGAGGCAGAAGAACGGATAAGTGACCTGGATGATAAAATGGTGGAAATAACTACTGCAGAGCAGAATAAAGGAAAAAGACTGAAAAGAACTGAGAACAGTCTCAGAGACCTCTGGGACAACATTAAACGCACCAACATTTGAATTATAGGGGTTCCAGAAGAAGAGAAAAAGAAAGGGACTGAGAAAATACTTGAAGAGATTATAGTTGGAAACTTCCCTAATATGGGAAAGGAAATAGTTAATCAAGTCCAGGAAGCACAGAGTCTCATACAGGAAAAATCCAAGGAGAAATACACCAAGACACATATTACTCAAACTGTCAAAAATTAAATACAAAGAAAACATACTAAAAGCAGCAAGGGAAAAACAACAAATAACACACAAGGGAATCCCCATAAGGTTAACAGCTGATCTTTCAGCAGAAACTCTGCAAGCCAGAAGGGACTGGCAGGACATAATTAAAGGGCTAAAGGAGAAAAACCTGCAACCAAGATTACTCTACCCAGCAAGGATCTCATTCAGATTTGATGGAGAAATTAAAACCTTTACAGACAAACAAAAGCTGAGAGAGTTCAGCACCACCAAACCAGCTTTACAACAACTGCTAAAGGAACTTCTCTAGGCAAGAAACACAAGAGAAGGAAAAGACCTACAATAACGAACCCAAAACAATTAACAAAATGGGAATAGGAACATACATATCGATAATTACCTTAAATGTAAATGGACAAAATGCTCCCACCAAAAGACACAGATTGGCTGAATGGATACAAAAATAAGACCCATATATTTACTGTCTACAAGAGACCCACTTCAGACCTAGAGACACATACAGACTGAAAGTAAGGGGATGGAAAAAAGATATTCCATGCAAATGGAAATCAAAAGAAAGCTGGAGTAGCAATTCTCATATCAGACAAAATAGACTTTAAAATAAAGACTATTAGAAGAGACAAAGAAGGACACTACATAATGATCAAGGAATTGATCCAAGAAGATATAACAATTATAAATATTTATACACACAACATAGGAGCACCTCAATACATAAGGCAAATACTAACAGCCATCAAAGGGGAAATCGACAGTAACACATTCATAGTAGGGGACTTTAACACCCGACTTTCACCAATGGACAGATCATTCAAAATGAAAATGAAAAAGAAACACAAGCTTTAAATGATACATTAAACAAGATGGACTTAATTGATATTTATAGGACATTGCATCCAAAAACAACAGAATACACATTTTTCTCAAGTGCTCATGGAACATTCTCCAGGATAGATCATATCTTGGGTCACAAATCAAGCCTTGGTAAATTTAAGAAAATTGAAACTGGATCAAGTATCTTTTCTGACCACAATGCTATGAGGCTAGATATCAATTACAGGAAAAGATCGGTAAAAAATACAACACATGGAGGCTAAACAATACACTACTTAATAACGAAGTGATCACTGAAGAAATCAAAGAGGAAATCAAAAAACACCTAGAAACAAATGACAATGGAGACACGATGACCCAAAATCTATGGGATGCAGCAAAAGCAGTTCTAAGAGGGAAGTTTAAAGCAATACAGTCCTACCTTAAGAAACAGGAAACATCTCGAATATACAACCTAACCTTGCACCTAAAGCAAATAGAAAAAGAAGAACAAAAAAACCCAAAGTTAGCAGAAGGAAAGAAATCATAAAAATCAGATCATAAATAAATGAAAAAGAAATGGAAGGAAACAATAGCAAAGATCAATAAAACTAAAAGCTGGTTCTTTGAGAAGATAAACAAAATTGATAAACCATTAGCCAGACTCATCAAGAAAAAAAGGGAGAAGACTCAAATCAATAGAATTAGAAATGAAAAAGGAGAAGTAACAACTGACACTGCAGAAATAAAAAAAATCATGAGGGATTACTACAAGCAACTCTATGCCAATAAAATGGACAATCTGGAAGAAATGGACAAATTCTTAGAAATGCACAAACTGCCAAGACTGAATCAGGAAGAAATAGAAAATATGAACAGACCAATCACAAGCACTGAAATTGAAACTGTGATTAAAAATCTTCCAACAAACAAAAGCCCAGGACCAGATGGCTTCACAGGCGAATTCTATCAAACATTTAGAGAAGAGCTAACACCTATCCTTCTCAAACTCTTCCAAAATATAGCAGAGGGAGGAACACTCCCAAACTCATTCTACGAGGCCACCATCACCTTGATACCAAAACCAGACAAGGATGTCACAAAGAAAGAAAACTACAGGCCAATATCACTGATGAACATAGATGCAAAAATCCTCAACAAAATACTAGCAAACAGAATCCAACAGCACATTAAAAGGATCATACACCATGATCAAGTGGGGTTTATTCCAGGAATGCAAGGATTCTTCAATATACGCAAATCTATCAATGTGATTAACCATATTAACAAATTGAAGGAGAAAAACCATATGATCATCTCAATAGATGCAGAGAAAGCTTTTGACAAAATTCAACACCCATTTATGATAAAAACCCTGCAGAAAGTAGGTGTAGAGGGAACTTTCCTCAATATAATAAAGGCCGTATATGACAAGCCCACAGCCAACATCATCCTCAATGGCGAAAAACTGAAAGCATTTCCACTAAGGTCAGGAACAAGACAAGGTTGCCCACTCTCACCACTCTTATTCAACATAGTTTTGGAAGTTTTAGCCACAGCAATCAGAGAAGAAAAGGAAATAAAAGGAATCCAAATCGGAAAAGAAGAAGTAAAGCTGTCACTGTTTGCAGATGACATGATACTATACATAGAGAATCCTAAAGATGCTACCAGAAAACTACTAGAGCTAATCAATGAATTTGGTAAAGTAGCAGGATACAAAATTAATGCACAGAAATCTCTGGCATTCCTATATACTAATGATGAAAAATCTGAAAGTGAAATCAAGAAAACACTCCCATTTACCATTGCAACAAAAAGAATAAAATATCTAGGAATAAACCTACCTAAGGAGACAAAAGACCTGTATGCAGAAAATTATAAGACACTGATGAAAGAAATTAAAGATGATACAAATAGATGGAGAGATATACCATGTTCTTGGATTGGAAGAATCAACATTGTGAAAATGACTCTACTACCCAAAGCAATCTACAGATTCAATGCAATCCCTATCAAACTACCACTGGCATTTTTCACAGAACTAGAACAAAAAATTTCACAATTTGTATGGAAACACAAAAGACCCCGAATAGCCAAAGCAATCTTGAGAAGGAAAAACGGAGCTAGAGGAATCAGGCTCCCTGACTTCAGACTATACTACAAAGCTACAGTAATTAAGACAGTATGGTACTGGCACAAAAACAGAAAGATATATCCATGGGACAGGATAGAAAGCCCAGAGATAAACCCACACACATATGGTCACCTTATCTTTGATAAAGGAGGCAGGAATGTACAGTGGAGAAAGGACAGCCTCTTCAATAAGTGGTGCTGGGAAAACTAGACAGGTACATGTAAAAGTATGAGATTAGATCACTCCCTAACACCATACACAAAAATAAACTCAAAATGGATTAAAGACCTAGATGTAAGGCCAGAAACTATCAAACTCTTAGTGGAAAACATAGGCAGAACACTCTATGACATAAATCACAGCAAGATCCTTTTTGACCCACCTCCTAGAGAAATGGAAATAAAAACAAAAATAAACATATGGGACCTAATGAAACTTCAAAGCTTTTGCACAGCAAAGGAAACCATAAATAAGACCAAAGGACAACCCTCAGAATGGGAGAAAATATTTGCAAATGAAGCAACTGACAAAGGATTAATCTCCAAAGTTTATAAGCAGCTCATGCAGCTCAATAACATAAAAACAAAAAACCCAATCCAAAAATGGGCAGAAGACCTAAATCGACATTTCTCCACGGAAGATATACAGACTGCCAACAAACACATGAAAGAATGCTCAACATCATTAATCATTAGAGAAATGCAAATCAAAACTACAATGCGATATCACCTCACCCTGGTCAGAATGGCCATCATCAAAAAATCTAGAAACAATAAATGCTGGAGATGGTGTGAAGAACAGGGACCCCTCTTGCACTGTTGGTGGGAATGTAAATTGATACAGCAACTATGGAGAACAGCATGGAGGTCCCTTAAAAAACTACAAATAGAACTACCCAATGACCCAGCAATCCCACTACTGGCCATATACCCTGAGAAAACCATAATTCAAAAAGTGTCATGTACCAAAATGTTCATTGCAGCTCTGTTTACAATAGCCCGGAGAGGGAAACAACCTAAGTGTCCATCATTGGATGAATGGATAAAGAAGATGTGGCACATATATACAATGGAATATTACTCAGCCATAAAAAGAAATGAAATTGAGCTATTTGTAATGAGGTGGATGGGCCTAGAGTCTGTCATACAGAGTGAAGTAAGTCAGAAAGAGAAAGACAAATACCGTATGCTAACACATATATATGGAATTTAAGGGGAAAAAAATGTCATGAAGAACCTAGGGGTGAGACAGGAATAAAGACACAGACCTACTAGAGAATGAACTTGAGGATATGGGGAGGGGGAAGGGTAAGCTGTGACAAAGCGAGAAAGAGGCATGGACATGTATACACTACCAAACTAAGGTAGATAGCTAGTGGGAAGCAGCCGCATAGCACAGGGAGATCAGCTCGGTGCTTTGTGACCGCCTGGAGGGGTGGGATAGGGAGGGTGGGAGGGAGTGAGACGCAAGAGGGAAGAGATATGAGAACATATGTATATGTATAACTGATTCACTTTGTTATAAAACAGAAACTAACACACCGTTGTAAAGCAATTATACTCCAATAAAGATGTAAAAAAAAAATAGTCCCAACAACACTGATAAGTAAGTTATAATGTCCCCATTTTACAGATAAGAAAGCAAGGTCCAGAGAAGTTAAGAAGTCTGCCCAAGAACCTTTCAGATAATTCCTCACACTCAAAGCACTAGTCATACATTTTTCAGAAGCTGCTTCTTTTATAGTAGAAGACAACTTATATGGAGACTTCATTACTTTTATGATAAAAAGGGGGCTTTAGAAGCTAAATACATGCATGCATATGCAAGTATATACAACCACAGCTTCGATCTTGTATGTAGTTTGGGGAAAGAGAAAAGAATTTCCTGTGACTTTTTTTTAGTGTGACTCTCTTCTTGGACCCAAACTCTGCAATAAGATCACTGTAATTAAAACATACATAAGCCTGCATAGATGTTCCATAAGTACCAGACGCCACTGACACTTTGAGCCCAATTCTGTCCAACTCCAAACCATGCTTTTTCTATGACACCATGCTGCACTTCCTAACTCTTGTTCCTTCTGCCTGGGGCCCCCTCCCCAATTCTCTCCACTTGGTGGGATGTCACCCAAACTTCAAGTACCATTTCAGTTCCTAGCTCCTGCAGGAAACCTTATGTGAATCACCAGCCTGTTCTACCCTCTTCCTTCTAATCTTACAGCAAGGAGGGACAAAACTAAACAGTCAACAACAACAAATATATATATATATATATATATATATATATATATATATATATATATATATACATACACAATCACAAATACAAAGAAAAGCAATTTGTAAAATGGTTTCAGGAAGTACACTTACTCTTATAAAAATATCTCATCAAGTAAGAGATAAGGGTTCACAAAAGATGAAAAGTCACAAGATAGGAATGTGGTTCAGAAAAAAGCCCAGAGTCTTACAAGCAGTTTCATATTTATGAATATGGGGATTCACATGGGTCTCAGCCCATCCAGGAGTTGATGGCATTAAAACATATACAAACCCAGCAAATAAGTTCTTGATCCAATTGTTCCTTGCAGTGGACATACGGATATTACATTAAAATCATCCTATTCCCCAAATCATTTATTAATATATCTAGAGCACTCCACTTGCTGTTCACTTTGTATTCTAAAAGGGATTAAAGCGACTCCTACTTAACCTGAGCCATATCTGGGGACTCAGTAATTAGGCTGGACTCTAATGAGCTGGTTGGTTGCAGAAGTGAGTTATCCAGTCAACCACGCATAACCAGTGAAATGCAAAATAGGACGAGGTGAAAGGCAGACTCTGCTCAGTGCAGGAGGATGCCTGGGAAGCCCCTAATGAGTTAACTCATGGAGGCAGTAGGTCCCTGGAAGGGTGTCTTTAGCTGCACGTGCCATGGGCCTTCCCTGGAACTCAACAGTCAAAGCAAATCAGAGGAGCCCATCAGTCCGGTCTAGAATTCCCAGAGAGCACACACAGGCCAGCCAGCTGGTGCAAGGCCCTGGGTTTCCCAGGGTGGTGTAGAGCTGGGATTTTCTCACTCAGAGCTCAGGGCTCCAGCAGACAAATCCTTAGATCAAAACCAGACAGCTAGAAGGGACAGA
Organism: Lipotes vexillifer; assembly: GCF_000442215.2. Classification (NCBI taxonomy): domain Eukaryota; kingdom Metazoa; phylum Chordata; class Mammalia; order Artiodactyla; family Lipotidae; genus Lipotes; species Lipotes vexillifer. The sequence goes on from NW_006777801.1 coordinate 1,843,060, forward strand.
GCAATCACATCAAAGAATCTTAGGGCTGGATCAGACTTTGAGAAGTTATTTACCTCTCCCCCTCCAGCCCTCACAGATCAGGACCACCTTCTCACCCCAGCCCCACTTTTTTATTATTACTATTATTTTAAAGGAAACATTCCACAACCTTCTTCTGTCAGGAAGTTCTCCCTGAGCTCTACCCCAAATTCTCCTTGGGGTGTTTTGAAAATTTATCCCTAGAGGAGCTAGAGAAGAAATACAAGACCCCCAAAATATATTGATAAACTTCCCTGAGCTAAAAAGAGATTCACACCCACTTAAAGAAACTATCTACAAAACTGTGGTCTTATAAAACAGGTAAGTGGTGGGACAAGGGTTAGATAAAGAAGGGAAAATGTGTTTTAGTGTTACGAAGGGGAGTTATTTTAAAAATGGAATTATTTCATGAATTTTTAAGTTGAATTATCATGGTATATTGAAGTGATTATAGAATAGCAAATGCTTCATAGAAATTTTTAATAGGCAAATTGAAAGTTAAATTACCCATGGCCCATTGTGTATCTGTACGTAATGCGTAAATTTGTAGGTTTAGCACTCCCCAATCCACCAGGCTGGAACATGAGCCTTATTGGAATCTTCATGTAGCAGACAGGAGAAGGAACCATGGGGCCAGTTAGGGAGGCCAGCAGTCAGATTCAGAATACCCAAAGAAAAGTGATGAATAAAGATACTTTCAGGACAGACATCAGAGTCAAAAACATCCAGTTGCCAAACAGGTGGTATCACTATGCTTCTTGGAAGGTTTATCCAGAATGAAGCAGGACACAGCTAGGGGCTGGGACACAGGAGGCAGGATCCAACCTCTGCAGTTAAACAGGGAGCCAGGCCCACAGGCAAAGGAGACCAAGGCAGAAGACCAACAAGAAGACATCTTTTCAGGGAGGGACATAACATGCCAAGTTTTGAGCACAAAACTAATTCCAAATGCCATGTACTGGTAGGAATGGGGCACCTATTCTGTATTCATACTTGGTTCTCTTTGACTGTGGATTTGCTGATGGCAGATGCTTGGTAGAGCTAAGGCAGATGGTGGTAGCAGTTGTAAGGGACCCATTGTGAGGAGATTTTATCATCAAGTAGCAAATAGTCTCACAGACTTAGATTGTATGTTAGAGATTATTTTCTTCAGTGTATTTTTGGACTTTGGGGTGAGACCCACCTGCAGGTCATGGAATTAGTAGCTCTCAACCCATTGGTTTTTGTTCAGCTTTGTTGTGAATAGAATGGAACTAAATGCATTGCATTTAGTGAGGCTAGGCATTGTTTCATGGAAATTTGAGGGGGCATGTGTGTGCACGCGTGCACGTGTGTGTGTGTGTGTGTGTGTGTGTGTGTGTGTGTGTCTGAGAGAGAGAGACAGAGACAGAGACAGAGGGACAGAGAGAGGCACAGACAGAAAGAGAGACAAAGAGAAATAATATGATGTAAAAGTAATTTCCACTACGGTTACAATTTTTTAAATTCTAAAGTTACTGAACAAATCAACCTGTCTGGTTTTACAAGTCAGTAAATTAAGGACCAAGAAGGGGAAGGGATCACAGAAGGAATATCATAGTCTGGGTCCTTCTGCCATACCTACTACAAAGACCAGGCTCTTTGAACAAAAACAAAAAACAAAAAACTCTGGACACATGACAAATTTATTTCTGTGAACACTCTTAATGGATATCAAATAAAATTACGTTTGTTGTGCATTTAACAAATTGTGCTAAAACTGCACAAAACAGGACTTCCTCAGAAACATCTCAGGTATATGGTTGCTAACTACAGCCTGTAACCTCTCATATGGTTACCATAGCTATAGCCTACTGACTGCTTTGTCCACCGAACAAAAAACTAAACCTGCAATTCAGATATTTGGCCACTAGGTGTCATGTCACAGAGACACACTCTAAACAACAAGGCTCCAGCGTTCCTCTTTTGGTAAAACAATATAATCTGATAGTAAAACTCATATAAAGTAAGGCCTAAAAAATAAGTACTTGTTTTAGAGCAAAAAAATTTTAATTTAAAAATTCTAAGGTACAATTTAGTATCTTTCTCTCTGATCCATATTGCAATTTTAACAGTTCACCCTAAATTTTAGATAAATCAAAAGCCCCTAAAGTTGGTTTATCCTCAGTTCTTAGGTTTCCCTGGCACCAAGCTTCCTGAGCCACTCAGCTCCCAGGGGCCTAATATAAAGCCATTTCTTTCTAGACTTCTAGGATCATTAAGGGAAAGAACTTTTGTTTTTTCAAGCTCCCTGTTCTCAGAGTCTTACTTCTTTCCATTCCACTAAGCAGAAAGAACAGAGAGAAGAGGCTTCAGGTAACATGAAGCCATAAGTGCTAATCAGAGTCTTACTCCCCAATACTTTCTACTTCATCTTCTTTTATTCTCCCCCAACCCTTTGGTTTTCTTCTACTTGAACTCAGACTGAATGTGTGTATCCTCTAATCTACGCCTTCATAAGTCACATCCATTATCCAATGTAATTCTTGGAACAATGCTGGTAGGGGGAATAGGAGTATCCCCAGTTTATAGAAGAGGAATTTAAATCCAGAAAGATGACATGACTTGCTAATGTCTCACCCATAAGAAAAGTGCAAAGTCAGAGTTTGTTACCACAAGTCTAGTGTTCTTTCTAGTGTTTATTAGTTAGGATCCAGTGAGGAGACACAATCTCCACAATAGTTTGGACAAGAAAAGTTTAATATGAGAATTATTCAAAGTAACAGGGAATTAACTACTAAAGGGTAAAGAGGACTCTGGAGAATAAAGGGCTTGAAGGCATAGGGAGCAGATACAGGGGTAGTGACTACCCCCTATACTACCTCTAGGGCAGAGGCACAGCACCTATGGAAGGAACACCACCCTAGGGCTGAGGGCTAGAGCTCACTGGGGAGGATGTGGCTGAGGCCCACTGGATGGTGAAGAGGTTGGAGTGCTACATGCCAGGGCTGGAGGGCAGAAAACTATCTGCTGGGGGTGGAGAGGGCACCATGAGATTCCCTGGAAAGCCACCCACTGGGATGCCAGTGAAACTCACTAGAAAGTGAGCACCACTGGATGACCTGCAAGTCAGTGGCCACTGAGCAGGAGCAAGAAGCTGCACACCGGAACCAGGAAGAGAGGCCCCTGCTTTCTGCAGTGCCCTCTCAGCGTCCTCTATTGGCAAGGGTAATATTGCATCAGCTGGCAAAGAAAAAAATGTTACAGCACCCAGCTCCAGCACCAGAAAGCAGGGTAAAGAAGGCTGGATTTGGAGCTGAGAGATGATGAATTGATAACTGGGTACACTTAGCAATCCAAATGTGACTGGTGTCTGATAAATAGAAGCACACCTGTCATTTCTTTAAAAGGCAATTTGTCAATGCTCATTGCTTCAGAATTTGAGGATCATTTCTCAGTCGTATGGAAAAGCGTATTTTCTTTTGCATGATGACACCATGAGGTATAATGATGAAAGTATAAAGACCGACATGGGAATTACAGAATAGGTTACCCCTGAGGGGAAGGTGGGGAGAGTAATCAGGAAGATGTGCACAGAACAGCAGGGGGGTTCATGGGTGTTTGTTATATTATTGTAGTCTGTACCTTTTTGAATGTCTAAAATATTTCATTGTAAAGATATAGGATAAAATAATTAAGTATAAATAAAAATTTTAAAGACACAGTGAGACAAAGATTCAGAATTTCTTCTTATAACTGGTTAATTTTCTTTACTAGCTTTTTCTTAATTTCATTTGTAGTTTCTATGCCTTGGCTTTCTCCTTAAGAACTGGTTTTCCTCAAGTTCTGTCCTGAGCCCTTCTCTCTACTTACTCCCCACTCTCTTTGCATTATCTTGTCTAATTCCAGCACTCCCTTCTCTATGTGAATAATATCCAGATTTTGTATTTCTCACTTGAATAGGGTTCCTGAGCTGCCCTGTTCACTCAATTGTTTATGTGACATCTCAATTTGGATAGGCCACAGGTACCTGAAATTTCCTATGTCCAGACTGAACTCAGCATCTTTCCCCTACATCTGCCGCTCTTTTGTCTCCTACCTTGATAGCTAGCATCCACCAAGTTTCTCAAACAAGAAACCCAGGCACTACCCTTAGTATCTTCCTCATTCTCCAAATCTAATCACCAAGTTCTGTCAATTGCACTTTTTTAGTGTTTCTTAACTTGATTTGTCCTCTCAGTCCCCCGTATGAATTTCCTGGTTGAGACAACCATGATCCCTCACCCAGGTCACCAACACTTCTCCCTCTGTCTCCTTTCTGCTCCCCTCAAACCTAGCGTCCACTGGAGTCAGACAGAACCCTATCATGGAACCAGATGGCCTAGAAGCTCCCTGGGGCAACAGTTTATAAGACACCTCGAGACATCATTCCAGCAGATCAAACATGTGGTGCCAGTTAACTCAGGCTCCCGTGTGTGAAACACCATTGACAAAATATAAAATGGTCCCCATCCAGCCAGAGTGGATAGTGTCCTCAGAAGAGCTGACCTAGCACTGCAGTATTTCTAATAGTCACCAAGTGATTTTCTTGGTGAAGGCTAGTCCATACCACCAACCTGAGACCATCCAGATGGCAGGCCCCTGAAGTCGCCCATTTCTGTCTGCTGAAATGCTGAAACTAAGTTATTTATGATGCAGTTCTGATTAGCAAACAAGTGATTTATTTCATCTAAATTTGAAGGGCTTTAGACTCACAGATATAGAGAACAAACTGGTAGTTACCAGTGGGGAGAGGAAAGGGGGAGGGGCAATATAGGGGTAGGAGAGTAAGAATTATAAACTATTAGGTATAAGATAAACTACAAGGATATATTGGGGAATATAGCAAATATTTTATAACAACTATAAATGGAGTATAACCTTTAAAACTTGTGAATCGCTATATTGCACACCTACAATTTATGTAACATTATATATCAACTATACTTCAATTTAAAAAGACCTAAGTAAATAATTAATTGATTAAATAAATAAATAAAATTTGAAGTCTTGCAAGAAGTTGTCTTATTCAGAAAATGACACACACATGCAAAAAAAAATCAGGAGAAGGAAAAAACTCAGTAAAATGGGAATATTTTTTATCTACATGAAAGCCCAAAAGAAGAAATTTTTAAAATATTTTTAACAAGATTATGTAACCACATTTGTGTGAGTTACACCTATGCATGATTAACAACTTCCAGGTGTGTGTGTGTGTGTGTATATATATATATATATATATAAAGTGTAGACAGAAGAAAACATAATCCAAATATGTTAAGTTGTTATGTTACATTCAGGGGGAAAGAATTAACTCCTTATTTTGAAAACAAAGAAAGAGATATACAATTTTTTATTAACAGAAAATCAGTTTCTCTTTTTCATATAAAAATAAATATTAAATATATTTTATCTAATTTGAAAAGATACATGTACCCAATGTTCATTTAGCATTATATACAATAGCCAAGACATGGAAGCAACATAAATGTCCATCGAGAGATGAATGGATAAAGAAGGTGAAATAGATAGAGAGATAGATATCATACAATGGAATATTACTCAACCATAAAGAAAGACTGAAACAATGCCATTTGCAGCAACATAAATGGAATTAGAGAATTATCATACAAAGTGAAGTAAGTCAGACAGAGAAAGAAAAATATCTTATGATATTACTTATACGTGGAATCTAAAAAAAATGATGCAAATGAACTTATTTACAAAACAGAAACAGTCTCACAGACATAGAAAACAAACTTACAGTTACCAAAGGGGAAAGGGGGGTTGAGGGAGGGATAAATAAGGAGTTTGGAATTAGCAGATACAAACCACTATATATATAATAAGTAAACAACAAGGTCCTACTGAATAGCACAGGGAACTATATTCAATATCTAGTAATAAACTCTAATGGAAAAGAACATGAAAAAGTATATATTTGTATAACGGAATCACTTTGCTGTACACCAGAAACTAACACAACACTGAAAATCAAATATACGTCAATGAAAAGAAATAATAAATAAATAAATATTTAGTTTTTTTGTTGTTGTTTTTAATAGCTCCTTGAAGGGGCATCAGATTCCTCACCATCCCAGAGCACTGATGACAATGTCCCTCAGAGTTCCCAGCCAGAGAGTCGGGGATAAAATTCAAAGTCCTTACTGTCCTCCAAGAGCCTTCATGACCTCTCCCCCAACCCCTGCGTCTCCAGCCTCGCCTCTCTCTCCTCCAGCCTCTTAACTGTGCTCCAACGACTCTGAAGCCTGTCCAGGTCCTCCAGCTCCCCACACCGGCGTTCACCTCTGCTGGCCTTTAGCACAAGGAGCTAGAACATGCCACTCCTGCCCGCATACCCAGCCTCTGAACAACTCCTACCCGTTTTTCAGGTCTCAGGTACGATTTCCCCTCTTCTTAAGAAGTCTCCATTAGGCGTCCCAAACAGCTGATCCTGTCACACCCTGCTCCTCTCTCATCACGACACTGATCACGCTCACCTATAATTTTCTGTGGACAAGACTATCTTATACGTGTGTAAGCTCCATCAGCTCCATGTGACTTAAGAGTTGTGGCCCCAGCCACTAGCATAGTGCCTGGCACGTAGGAGATATTTTTTTAAATACTTATGGAATAAATAAATCAATTCGTAAATTGCTTCTCCTTACCATCAGAGAGGGGAAATGAGTCAGGATACTGGAATCTACCCTGATGCTTTGAGTGGATGAAAATAATAAACTCAAAAAAATGGCCACGAGATGGAGGGATGGGGTGACAGCAAGCTCAGTGACATTTTACGTGTCAGATTCTCCCACCCAGATCGATTTCCTATCCACCCCAGAATGTTACCAGGGTGCTAGCCTCACCAGCAGTCTGTGGACATATTGAAAATGGTAACACTATTCATGTAAGCAAAGCGGAAACAGCCAGGTAAATCTGTCCTGTTCAAACCACACAAGGCATTCCAAGGCCAAGTAAAAATGAATACTGGATTAGCCCTCCACTCATGCGGATAATTGAGAGTGAGTCCAGTTTGGGCTTTGTTTGCTTGTCTACGTTTAAATCCAGCCAGCCTGGGAGGAGGGTGTGGCCAGCAAGACAGGACAGGGCGGGACAGAGCCCGCTGTTGCTCTGGACAGAGACAGCACTGGCCACGGTGCAGCCCGCTGGGGTCCACTGGGTCAAGAAGCACGAGGACATCATTTTGTACGCAGTTCCTTTCATTGTGTCTCCCAACCCAGAGGGAAAAAATGGGGCAAAAGGACTAACAGCCATCCTACCAGGTATAAAAGCAAACATCATATAAATTTAAATAACAAATACGTCGTCCTCAGAGAGAAGAGAGGAAAGGGGAAAAAGTAACCCACCCACCCATGTATGCCAAGTCACAAAATTTAATTAGGAAGATAAGAATTGGGGAGGCAAGATTGGGTTGATGCTGCTTTCTTTTTCAGTTATGAGCTGGGGGGAAAGGAGGGAGAGAAATAATTTAAGCAGAAAATTAACATCTTCTAGTATGGACATCAAGGGGGGAAAGTGGCAGGGGGGCGGGGCGGGGGATGAATTGGGAGATTGGGATTGACATATATACCAGTATATATAAAATAGATAACTAATAAGAACCTGCTGTATAAAAAAATAAATTCAAAAATTCCAAAAAAATAAAATTTTTTTAAAATCAAAAAAATAAAGAAAATTAATATCTCCTAATAATCTTAGACAAAACCCGACTCTGTTTTGCTTTGGTTTGTAAATTAGCTCATGATGAAAGCGTCTCTTCAGCCCCGTACCATTGTCTTCTCCGGGCCGTTCGCTGAATGCCGCCCTGATCCCAACACCCCTGCAGCTCAAGTACAAGATTCGAGAGCGTGAGGGAACAATTATTATAAAGCGAAGTACTTGCAGTTTTGCTGCAAAATCAATGAACTTTTCAAGTGATTTTTATCATATTTTGCAGCTGTTAGGTTGGCTTTTGAGTGTTTATCACACCGTCAGCCCCAGTGTTTCTGAAGAGCCTTGTTCATCTCAAAGCCTCACCTTCTCCTTGAAGAGCAGCTGCCTGCCGCCGCCCTAGCTGGAAAGGTGGGCGGCTGGAGAGGGGACCCCAGGGGCTACTGCCAGTGAAGGATAACCTTCCGTGTTGGGCTCCGGAGCCTCTCACCTCCTCGCATTTTTTGGCACTTCATAGGCCTGGGTTCTCGCCCCAGCTCAGGATTATCTGGCTCAGCTTATTGTGAAATTCCGGGAAAGCCCATCTTGCATCTTCTAGCATCACAAGCTGATGGGGGTGGAGAGTATGTTAGAGATCAGCTAGCTTCTGTGTTGCATATAGGAACATGGAGATTGTGGGACTCGCCCAAGAACACCCAAGATACTAGAAAAACAGGCCTTAAAGAGGAAGATTCAGGGACACATGCGCAACTCTCATCGACAGGGCTGGGGGGGGGGGCAGGGAAAGGAACATCCTTGTTCTGTGCAATCTTCCTGCCCAATGGGCTTGTAGATGAAACCATGTCCATGAGTTGAGCTTGAGGACACTAAGGAAGTAAAATCCAACAGAAATCTTTGGTTAAAATATATTTGGTTCATTTTCTCGTATTCACTGAGAATCCAGGTGACCCACATAAAATATTGAAGCTTCAACGTACAGGTTTACTTTAAATGGCTCTAAAATGGGCCTATTTCGTAATGCCAAATAACACTATATTTAGTTGTGATACTGAATTAGGGAGAAATCTGAAAATATCCCCACTGTCTTCTACTCCCCTCTTTGATCCGAATTCAGTAGAATTCAGAGAAGAATCAGAACCAGTTGTTCCATTAGACCCAGGAGTAAGTGCTCTTTTGAATGTGGGGTAGGTGAGTGTTTTCTCCAGTAATCTTGCTCTAGGTAACTTAATGGTTTTGATCAACAACTGGTTAACCAGTAAATATTTCTGAAGCATTTGCTATGTGCTCAGCACAGAGATGAGTTCTCTGAGTTCCATAAAATAAGGATGAAATTCAGTTCCTTACTGCAGGAGACAAGGGCTAAACTCCATAGCGTGTACTCTTAGGCCCCTTGATTGGTGTCTCAGGATGGGTCAAAGTTAGATAAGTGGAGAGAAGAGAGGACATTCCACAACAGAGAATCAGCACAAGAAAAGGTAGGGCTGATGCAGGCGAGAGTTAAGAGCATCCCACTAGGGTTACTTTAAAGACTCACCTGAATTAGGTAGAGCAGGCAATGTGCAGGCATGGGGTTTTAATTCCACCTGGTGGTGCTAAGTTGGGGGTATATCAGGAAGAGATTTTATTATGGTTACCCTCAAATAAATGTCTACAAGCTCAGTCATTGCTAGTGTCTTTTAACCTGCTAGCTTTGAGAAGACCAAATGGCAAACCAAGGAACTCTTACCAAGGATTGACTGGTAGTTAGGGGAAAAAAATTGACCACAATAGCAAACATGTATTCAGTTACATCTACAAACAAGCTGAGTCACAGAGAGGTTAAGTAGTTTGCCCAAGGTCACACAGATGGTAGGTGGCAGAGCAGGATTTGGAGCCAGCTGAGGTTTGGAAATCCTGTTATGACACCATGACTTTTGAGGTGACAATGCTGGCTGCAAGTATTCAACCTTTGGCAAAATAAGAGTTTGACAAAAGAAATGTCTTTTCAAGACCTCAAGTCAATCAATATTCCATTTGATCAAGCAGCAGGAACAAGAACATCTACAATCTGCTTAGCACTGTAGAGCAGGGGATCCAAAGACCCAGAAAAAGACAGCAGAAAGAGACAAAGCATCTGACCCCTCAGGGCTTAAGCATTTAGAGTTAGCTCCCTAGAAGACATAGAATCAATCTAGGCCTAGGAGTTTGGGTAATATTTAGAATAGAAGTCAAAGAACATTGAATAAAAGAGAACACAGGGACTTCCCTGGTGGCGCAGTGGTTAAGAATCCGCCTGCCAATGCAGGGGACACGGGTTTGAGCCCTGGTCCAGGATGATCCCACATGCCGCAGAGCAACTAAGCCCGTGCGCCACAACTACTGAGCCTGCACTCTAGAGCCCGCGAGCCACCACTACTGAGCCCACGTGCCACAACTACTGAAGCCCAAGTGCCTAGAGCCCATGCTCCGCAACAAGAGAAGCCACCGCAATGAGAAATCTGCACACCACAACGAAGAGTAGCCCCTGCTCACCACAACTAGAGAAAGCCCGCACACAGCAATGAAGACCCAACACAGCCAAAACTGAAAATAAATAAATTTTTTTAAAAAAAGAACATAGCATGAGCTAGGATGTGGAAGTCAGAATAGGCACACATTTTCAAAGTCAGCCAGTAGAATGATCTGGCTGATGTAGAGTAACAGGAAGTAATAAAAAATGTTCAAAAGGTAAAGTTAGGCCAAATATAGCAAATTTAAATGTTCAGCTAAAGTAAAGATGTCATGTTGTAAACACTGGGAGGCCACTAGAGGAGTTGAAACTGTAAGTTGGTGAAAATTGTGTTAGAAATAGATGGCTCAGCGCAGATGTCGGGAGCAAGGAGAGGTCCTGAGGGTGCAAGATTCTGGACCATGGTGATAGCAGAGTAAAGGGAAAGGGTCCATAGATACCCCTAGCACCAACCACCAGAAATCAAGGAATCAGAAGAAATCTTTGGTGCGGAAATGGATAGAGGGGGGAAAAAAGGAGTTTGGTTTTAGACTTAGCAAAATATATGTAAGGTAGCTGAAACCACACAACTCAGACTGGGACTGGAACCCACGGTCTTTTAACAGATCACACACCTGGTCTCGGTATTTAATAAAGCTCAGGTTTTTGATGTCTCATCGCAGAAAGAATTCAGTCAGAGACAAAGTGATAGGTAAGAAGTGGATTCATTTAGAGAGATACACACTCCATAGACAGAATGGGGTACATCTCAAGAGGTGAGAACAGCCTTGGGAGAAACACACTCCACAGACAGAGTGTGGGCTATCTCAGAAGGCGAGAGGCCCTGAAATATGAAGTGGTTAGTTTTTATGGGCTGGGTAATTTCATAGGCTAATGACTGGGAAGATTATTCCAACTATTTCAGGGAAGGGGCCGAGATTTCCAGGAATTGGGCCACTGCCCACTTTTTGATCTTTTATGGTTGGCTTCAGAACTGTCATGGCACTGGTGGGTGTGCCATTTAGCTAATGTATTACAGTGAGCATATAATGAGGCTCAAGGCCTACTGGAAGTTGAATCTTCCACCATCTTGGACCTAGTTGATTGTAACCAGTTTTCATCATGTCCAATGGCTCTGTCATTCTTTTAATGGTTGTGCCCTGCCCCCTTCCCCTCCTGTTTCATAACCATATAATTTATGGTCTAACCTGGGACACTTCTGAGAGTGAACAGGAGGGCACTGTTAATAATCACCCACGACAAATCACATAACTGGGACCCCGGAGGCAAAGCAGGATACATGGTCACCCTAGACTAGGCAATGGTGGGAACACTTAGGAGCCGATTGGCAATGCCAGCCTGCAGCCCTGGACAGAAGATGGAACTATGGAATGTGGTCTCTGCCAGCAACTAAGAAGCAGAAGGTGAGGCTTGGAGACAGGACCACTCTCTACAACACCTATGTCTATAGAGAACAGGAATCCAAGGGATGTGGTGGCTGACAAACAAGGGAAGAAAGGAGGGTCAGAAAAAAAAACCCATATGGTCAGAAAAGTAGGAAGAGAACTGGTGCAATGCCATTTTTGTTTTAGGAGCTTCCCTTTACGGTGCACACCCACACACACACGTACACAGAGACTCCCCACTGGAGTACATCCCTCAACCTCCAGGCTATAGGGAGAGCCATCCTTAGGCTCTAACTACTGCCCCCCGCCAGAAGCCACATGCAATATTTACATATTTCCTCAGTTTCCCCCCATCCCTCCCACCTCCAACTCTTCAAATGCTGTTACCTCTGCTCAAAATGTCCTTCCCTCTCTCCTCTTCCTAACTCACCCTCCCACACCAGGCTGACTCATACTCTTCTTTCAAGATTCAGCTAAGTCTTCATCTCCTTTGTGGAGGGGAAGCCTTTTCTGAATTTCCCAGTGAGGCTGAGGGTCCCACTCTGTGCTCAACAGTAGGCAGGTTTGCCACCATCACCGCCCCTATCACACCATGTTGCAATTGCCTGTCTACTAGACTGTTTTTGTTCCCAGAACAAACATTCTTAAAGGGAAAGAACGATGTGTCTCATCTCCATCATCCATCACCCTCAGCACATGGCCTGGGCGGTGATGGTGCTCGTGATTGTTTGAGGAATGAATCAACGAATCAGTGCATTCACAAAGGGTCACAGACAAAAACTTTGCAATTCTTCACTTATCAAAGTGATACGGGTCACTAAAGATTTAAATCCACCTGTTTTGGGCTTCCCTGGTGGCACAGTGGTTAAGAATCCGCCTGCTAATGCAGGGGACACAGGTTCAAGCCCTGGTCTGGGAAGATCCCACATGCCGTGGAGCAGCTAAGCCCGTGTGCCTAGTTTTGCAAAGTTTTGGATATACTACTGTATTATTAGTTTTCTAGGGCTGCCATAACATATTAGCACAGACTAAGTGGCTTAAGCAACAGAAATTTATTTCTCACAGTTGTGGAGGCTGGAAGTCCAAGATCAAGGTGTTGGCAGGGTTGGTTTCTCTCGAGGCCCCTCTCCTTGGCTTGCAGATGGCCACCTTCTGGCTGTGTCCCCTCCTGGCCTCTACTCTGTGCAAATGCATCTCTAGCGTCTCTTCCTGCCCTTATAAGGACACCAGTCTTATTGGATTAGGACCCCACACTTAGGACCTCATTAACTTTAATGACCTCATTAAAGGCTTTACCTCCAAATATAGTCACATTGGGGTTAGGGCTTCAACATATGGATCTTGGGGAGGAGCACAATTTAATCCATGACAACTACTAAGTTGGTGTGTGCCCTACCCAGTGTAGGGACAGCCTCCAGGGGGTGGTTGGGTGGGAAGCAAACATTGGTTATAGAGGCAGAGGACACAGCCATCAGGTGCAAGAACCCCAGAATTGCAAAGTCTTTGTCTACTGAAGCCCGTGCGCCTAGAGCCCGTGCTCCACAACGAGAAGCCACCTCAATGAGAAGCCTGCACGCTGCAACGAAGAGTAGCCCCCACTGGCCACAACTAGAGAAAGCCCGTGCACAGCAACGAAGACCCAATGCAGCCATAAATAAATTAATTAATTAAAATTTTAAAATAATAAATAAATAAATAAATCCACCTGTTTTGCCTTAGCTTGTCTTTTGTTTGATGACTGCAAAGAAAGTAGAAATGGTCCTGGGTTCCTGCCGTGAAATAGATTGGAAAAGGAGAGAAGTAGATGCCCACTCTTCTAATGGAAAGAGTAGGAGTGCTAGTGGCTTCAAGGATTTTATGGTGACTAGCCCCTGTTCTCCCTCTGAACCTGGAGCAGTGAAGGGGAGACAGGTCTCCATGGGAGAGAAGGGAACGGGTGTCATGCACACAAAAATCAGGTTTTATATGAAGCCTGGAATCATTTCTGAAGACAGGGGCTGGAGAGCAGTCTCTGATGGAATTCACCAGTGACCACAGAATACTCATCTGAGAGCCAGCAATGGCACCATGGGCAGAATCTAACACGGCTTTGACAGCAGAAGACCTTGGTCCACACCCAAAAATGTCAAACAGGCCTCTACCCAGTGTAGGGACAGCCTCCAGGGGGTGATTGGGTGGGAAGCAAACATTGGTTATAGAGGCAGAGAACACAGCCATCAGGTGCAAGAACCCCAGAATCCAAGAGGAAGTTGGGCCATGAGCAAACACCAACTTAGTAGTTGTCATGGATTAAATTGTGCTCCTCCCCAAGATCCATATGTTGAAGCCCTAACCCCAATGTGACTATATTTGGAGGTAAAGCCTTTAATGAGGTCATTAAAGTTAATGAGGTCCTAAGTGTGGGGTCCTAATCCAATAAGACTGGTGTCCTTATAAGGGCAGGAAGAGACGCTAGAGATGCATTTGCACAGAGTAGAGGCCAGGAGGGGACACAGCCAGAAGGTGGCCATCTGCAAGCCAAGGAGAGGGGCCTCGAGAGAAACCAACCCTGCCAACACCTTGATCTTGGACTTCCAGCCTCCACAACTGTGAGAAATAAATTTCTGTTGCTTAAGCCACTTAGTCTGTGCTAATATGTTATGGCAGCCCTAGAAAACTAATAATACAGTAGTATATCCAAAACTTTGCAAAACTAGGCACACGGGCTTAGCTGCTCCACGGCATGTGGGATCTTCCCAGACCAGGGCTTTGAGATTTTGTGGGAAGAGACGATATCTATCTCCAGGTGAGTGTTGGGCTGGTGGGGTGGGAGCCAGAACCTAAAGCATCTTCACTGGAAGCTGAGCCAGAGGTAAAAGCCTCCATTTCCTTGCAGAAATTCTGGCCTGAAGGCTGATTTAAAAGTTTCAAGCCACACAGGAAAGATCCTGTGAGGAGAGCCTCACAGAAAGAGAAGATGACAAATTACAAAGGATATCTGTGATGGTTTATATAAGGAAACTGCTTCCAATATCATCCAATCACCAAGACTTCCCGAGTGGCGGCCACTGGGATTTCTATAGGGAGCCTTAGCCCAAAACACAGCAGCAATGAACCCTGGGGGTCAGGGACAAAAAATCAATACGCGCACTGCCTTTGAAAGCTCAAGATGTGCTATAAAAGCTTTGAGCAAGGACAAGAAAAAATAGAGTTCCTTTGGGTCTAGAGATTTTTTTTCTTTTTTTTTAAACAGATTGCCTGTCTGCTCCAAGAGATGGAGATTGAAAAGTTGTATTCTCTGTGTGGAGGATCAGAGAAAACCTTGAAAATCCCAGGATCCTAGAGCACTCACAAAGGGTCTCAAGAAGAAGCAGGACTGTGAGGTCCTCGTGTTCTGGCTGGTGTGGACATCAGGGCAAGACAGGGCTCCCCACTGGCGCTGGGACAGTGTCTTTGAAGTATGCAGAGCTGCCCTTGTTATGAAGAACCACTCAGGCCTGAAGCTCTGCTTCTGGACACAGCAATTTGAAGGAAAAAATAAAATAAAAATAAAATGAGGTCTACACTTCTTGGAGTCTTTGGCCTGATTTTAGAGGGTTCAAACTTCCATGTGTCTAGGAATCATCAGGGGGTTGTTAAAAACATAAATTCCTAATATCTACCCCAGAGACAGTGCTTCTCAAACTCTCTTTGGTGAAGGGCCAGGTTTTACCTATTTCCACTTCATCATAGACAGGTACTTTTGTAAAATGCAATACAAATGGATTTATAGAAAAATTAAATTTTAAATAGCACATACTAATCCAATCCCTATTTTTTTTGTTATTAGATTCAATGGATGTAAAATTATTCTGTCAAATTGTTATAAACTTTTCTGAATGCTTGCTGTCACTTTCTGTTCTTATTTTGGTGAGGACTGATCATAAACAGTCTATGAAGAGGCAGGCCTAAGTCAGTGAATCGTACTGAGTTTGTTCTAGAGTATGGCCCATTATCAACATGATGCCCACTCCATAAACCAGCCCCAGTGATTAGGATGCAATTATTCAGGAACTAAACTTGGAGAAATATTGCTCTAATCCTATGCCATCCAATACAGTAGCCACTAGCCACATGTAGCTGTTGAACATTTGAAATATGGCCGGTTCAAATGCAGCTGTGCCGTAAGTATAATATAATACACAGGCTGGATTTAGGAGACTTAGTATATAAAAAAGAATATTAAATGTCTAATAATTTTTATATGGATTATATTTTGAAATAATAATATTTTGGATATTAGTATCTGTTTCTTTTTTAAATATGGTTACTAAAAAATGTTAAATTACAAGTAAGGCTTGTATTATATGTGCGCTGGAGAGCCCATTCTTACCAGGACATTGTCTTCATTTGTGCATTTATTTCTTGGTATCTATTGCACGCTTACTCTGAGCTGTGTAAAAACCAGACGTATGCTTGTTCCCCAGGAGCTTACTGATAGGTACATTCTTACCTGTGAGTTCCCACATCACAGATCCTGCTCTTAGGGGCTGTGATGTATCAGAGTAGCAAATACCTTGGAACAAAGCACAAGGCTTTGTTGAATTGGCAGCAGACCAAAAATAAATGGAAAATAAAAAGTAATAACAGTAGTAACAATATCAATAACGAATAAATACCAAATACAAGGTTCTATGCTTAAAACTTTGCATGCATTATTTTACTTAATCCTCTCCAATGAGAGAGTGAGACGCTCAGTTTGATGGGTCAGTTTGGCTAGGCTGCAGTACTCATTTACTTAATCAAGCACTAACCTAGGTGTCTCTGTGAAAGTATTTTGTATATGTAGTTCATAGCTACAACCAGTTGACTTTAAGTGAAGATTACTCTTGGGACTTCCCTGGTGGTCCAATGGCTAAGACTCCACGCTTCCCAATGCAGGGAACCCGGTTTTGATCCCTGGTCAGGGAGCTAGATCCCGCATGCCGCCACTAAAAAAAGATCCCTCACACCGCAACAAAGATCCTGCGTGCTGCAACTAAGACCCGGCACAGCCAAATAAATAAATTTTTTTTTTTTTAAAGTGAAGATTACTCTTGATAATGTGGGTGGGCCTCACCCAATCAGTCGAAGGCCATAAGAGCAAACACTGAGGTTTCCTGAAGAAGAAATTCTGCCTTAAGACTGCAACGTCAGCTCCCGCCT
This sequence comes from Lipotes vexillifer, assembly GCF_000442215.2. Taxonomy (NCBI): domain Eukaryota; kingdom Metazoa; phylum Chordata; class Mammalia; order Artiodactyla; family Lipotidae; genus Lipotes; species Lipotes vexillifer. The sequence goes on from NW_006777801.1 coordinate 1,859,782, forward strand.
ACTGTTTTCAGCCTGCTGATCTGCCCTATAGATTTTGGACTTGCCAACTTCCACAGCTGTGTAGGCCAATTCCTTAAAATAAATTGTCAGCCACTTTAAATTATTTTAAATTCTTGAAAATAAATGGAGTCAGCCAATTCTTTAAAATAAGTCTATATCTCCTATTGGTTCTATTTCTTTGCAGAACCTTGACTGATACAGGGACACATGGTTTTTTCTGTTTTATAGTTGAGATTAGTGAATTTACCAAACATCTCACAACCAATCAGTGGCAGAGCTAGGTCTCAGAACTAATGTGTCTTGATTTGAATTCCATGTTTTTACTTGCTTTGTCCGTGCATTCTCAGAGAGAAGGTGGTGACCAAGAGGGGCACTAGCAAGGCAGGAACACTGACAACTGCCCATGGAAACTGCCCCAGGCTGCAGTGGGACACAGTGTTGACCACAGCCCGGGCTGGGCTCTCTAACTGCACAGGAGGTGTCTGCTTTGGGTTAGAGGACATGGTGTCATTCAGAGACTCAGCCTCACTGCCCAGAACCAAAGCTGGTCAGAGAAGAGAAACCCTTGTAGGTGCCGTTGAGAAACAGCCCTGAAAAGCCCAGTCACTACACTCTTGAAGCAGCAGCATTAGTGCCAAACCCCTGATCTGGAAAGAGGGTTTGGACATCTCACCATGCCCAGGAAACCAGGTGGCTACAGAGAACACAGAAGATGACGGATTACAAAACCCACCCCCTCCATCTTGAACCAGAGTAAGGGTGCTGGTGAGGACAAGAGTTCCTGCAGTTCATCTCATGAGCCTGAGCTACAGAATAGGAGGCTTATCAACATTTTGATCCTTGACAATCCTCTGGCTTTGCATGTTCTAGAGAAGTACTTGGTCCATCCTTACAAATTTCTATTTCCCCAATTGTCTAGCACAGTGCATAGCACATAGTAGGAACTCAATAAATGTATGTTAAAGGATGGATCTAGGAGTGAATGGATGAACGAAGACACTTTAAAGATGACAAATATTATATACCAAATATGTGACTATAAAAGAAAATCATCCCATGTACTGTCCAAGATCCATATAAAGAAAGAAAATAAAACAGGGAGAAAAGGGAAATTTGGGGTGTGGGCAAAGGCCTGCTTGGACTCAAAGAAGCAAGAAATCACTTGCAAGTTCCCTTGGCAGTGTGGAGACCTGTGAGGGGGAGGCACGAGGCACGACGGGGGCCGGACACCGGGTGGAAAGTCGCTCAGGCCCTTGAAGGCCAGGCTCCAAAGTTTGGACAGATGTTCATTTCCACAGCAGGGGCCTCTCCAGAAGGCTCCAAGAGGCAGCACGGTGTGGGAGATAAAGCTCGGGTTTGGAAGCAGAAGACCTGGACGGTGTTTGCTGCCCGCCAAGGGTGGAGGAGGTGTGAGGGTGAAAAGGGCCAGCTTCCCCTCTGCACGGGGCTTCTCGGCCTGGAAAACGGAGATAACACCTCCCATTAGGAAAGGCTTGAGAGGGCTTTGTGTACCATGAATGCGAAGGGCTACCGGGCACTCAGAGCCAGAAACAGGCTCCTTAGCAGTCAGTTTGCAGCAAAATCTGCCTTGTGTCGCTTTCCAGTACCCCTTCCCTGGAGAAAGTGTGACCACAGTAACTAGGGTATGGCTTCCTCCACAACATCAGATTCCTGTTCTGTTGTGTTTTGTTTTCCCAGTAAAGCACAGGCTAGCCTGGTCCCCTCTCTGGAGAGTCTCTCCCTGGAGCCTGGCAGCCAGCTTGAGCTTGCTGGGCACTTGCCTGCACCCTAGCCCACCTCCCTTGCCTGCTATGGAAAGTCCCTGAATTTCACCAGAGTTTCTCCCTGGACTGCCTTCCCCAGCCCTGAAATGATAAATAAGGCAAGAAGGCCACTTCCATAGAGAAAAATACACCAAACTATGTGGAATTTGGAATGACCAGATTCAGGAGTATTGATGAAGATTCCTGTCCTTACAGCCTTGATGAGTTTGTCCACGGTGGGTGTGCATTTCTCATGCCTGTGCTCACTCTATCAAAAGCAAGGGCAGCCACAACACCCACTCCTGCCCCGGGATCAGTTTCCCATAGAGAGAGATTCCCCATCCTCAGTCTCTGACTGACCCCGCCCAACCACACAGCAATGTGGTCGAACTGGGAGGGGGAGCCAGGCAGCAATGGTTTATAGACAGAGAAAAGTAGTCATCACACAGCTTTTAACTGAGTGACCTTTTCTTCTCTAGGCCTGTTTCCTCATCTGTAAAATGCGGAGATCCTGTACCTAGATCCAGGGCCAATACACAGAACGGAGTCACTTGGAACATGATACTCAGGCATTCATTCATTCAACACATAATTGTTGAGCATCTGCTAGGTACTAGGCACTATTCTAGGCACTTGGGAAGCATCAGCTAATGAAGCCAATGTTGTGGCTATCATCCTAACAAATGCCGGTGATAGTCACACGGGGAAAAACATTTCAAAACATTGTGTGCCAGCTCGAGGTGTTAGCTGACCCCAACCCAAAGAAGACTAGGAAGTGCCATACTCTTGCTGTTCTATCAGGAGTGGTCTCACGGGCAACAAGGAATACTCTGCAGGAAGGTACGGCTCCTGCTTCCTTGACGTCATTTTCACGAGTGCGTTAAAGGCATCTTCAAGGTCACTTCTAAGCCAGCTTCTTTCCCTTGAACACAGTCAATATTTTTTTCGACTTAATTCCAATTTTCCTCCACACTTCCAAGAGTGGATCAAGTGCACAGAAGGAAACAGCAAGGTATAACCACAGCGGCAAGGCCATATAGGAACATGGGAACTGCCGCTGGGAGCCATTTGGAGTGGGAGGGGCATTTCCCAGGAAAAGAGGGGTGCAGGACAGAAATAATGCCATACATAGAAGCCTACCACCACAGCTAAAGCTAATATGAACACTTGCTACTACCAAGCACTTTGCAAAACAAGTTTCCCATGCATTTCCCATGCATTGTTATCATTTAAGATATACATGCATTGTGTCATTTAATCCCCACCACAATACAACTGAGTAGCTGCTCCCATTTTACAGCTGAGGAAATTGAGCCTGAGAGTGGTTGAGTAACTCTGCCCAAGATATATAACAGATCAGAAATAGCAGGGTTAAGATTCCATCCAAGTTTTCTACCACCCAAACCCCATGCTCCTGACCCCTCAGGTATACTGTATTATTTAAAAATCTCCCAGAGAGGCTTATAGTTCAGTGATTCTTTCCTTCATTCAAAAAAAAAATCTATTGAGCACCTACCGAGTGCAAGCAATGTTCTGGGTGCTGGGGTGAGAAGGATAAATAGGATAAAGTCCTCGCCCTCAAGAGAGTTATGTGGTGTTATGGGGGGGCAGGGCAGAGGGTATAGGTAATAAACCAATAGATGAACACATACCATAACTTAGGAGCCACTCCTGGGGACACGGGGAGTCAGGTGTTGAAATTGCCTGGGTTTCTTTTCCAAATCTGACAAATTCCCTTTCACCAAGAGATTCTGATGTGTCCTCTCCTAAGGAGCATGCCCACCTCTCCAACACACATTCAGATCACAGCTGAAAGAGCTACAGTTGCAAAGTGTCCCATCCCAGACTTTAAAAGGTGCTGTAAGGAAATGCATGGGAATAAAGTTCAGGATAGTGACTCCCTAGGAGAGGGAGACTGAGAGAGAGAGAGATGAGTTTGGGGAACTCCAACTAGATCAGCGGTGTTTATCATTTTAAGCTGGGTATTAGGCGTAGGGGAATTTCTTCAATTTGCCTTTATGACCGCTGGTGTGTTCAAACTATTTCGTAATATTTGTTTAAAGTGGTCTATGCTGAGGGTAGTGCTGAACTTCCTCTCAATGACTACTTTGCAACCCTCTCTGTTCCTCAGAATCACCTGGAGAGCTTGTATAAGGTACAGATGGCTGAGCCCTATCTCTAGAGATTAGCTTCAATGTGAACGGGTGGAGCCCAGGCATGGGTGGTTTTTCAAAGTTCCTCTGTGTATTCTCACGTGCAGCCAGGGCGTGCTGGTGCTCCAAGTCCAAACTCTCAAAGCCTCGTTTCCCTCTGTATAAATAGGGGTGCTAATTTTCTATACCTCAGACGATGGTTCTGAGGCTTAACTGAGATAACACGTGGGAAGCCCTCAGCCCAGAGACTGACCTAGAATAAGATTTAGGTAAATGTCAGCCATTTATCACTGTTACCCGCAAACAGACTCCATCTCTGACAAACTCTACAGGGAGCCTGTCTTATATCCATCCTGACAGGGACAACTCAAATCTCACCTCTTCCATCAAGTTTTCCCAGTCTCCTCCTCTTGATTGGGCTTGGTTTGTGCAAAACACACAGTGTATGGGATAATGGAGCTCTATGATGACTTGCCACCATCTCCCTGGTATTGCTGTCATTTGTTTGTATGGCTTCCTTCCCCCCCACCCCATCATTCTTCCTGTTACTTCCTGTGGTAGATATGGGATGTGCCACCCAGCTCCTCCCCTTAAGGAAGGACTGCCTGCCCAGCTGTGGGGGTACCCAGACATACCATGGGCACCTCAATCATTTCTTAATGTTTCATCATGCCTCACACTCACTACATACTTGATGGAAATATTGTATGATCACTAACCAACCAGGGAGCTCTTTTATCCCTCAGCTATCGTCTCTACCTTCTCTGGCTTCCGTATAAACAGGCAGCATCCCAATCTTGTCTTTGTTAGAAAAACTGCTACACAATTAGGACAGAGTAAAACCTGAATATATGAAATTGGTTTTGCACTAATTCTACGTATCCTTATAGTGATTTTCCCCCCAGTTTAATAATAGTCTTTGTAAGGTATTTAGATGTTTACATTGACATTTTACAGTTCAAGCATAGCACCTCCCAAGAACTTTTTAGTTCTTTAGCCTAGAAGGTTTAGCCCAGAAAGAACTGAGTTGGCACGTGAATAAAGAGAATGTTCTTAAACTGTAGGAGAAGATAGACATCCTCACATCCACCTCTCCATTCCCTTTACTCTCTCTTAGATCTCTTTGTGAATTTTGTTATATCATTTGGTTGTGACTTGTCTTCAGGTCTCCTGCACCTAGAACAGTGCCTGACCCATAGGAGGCTCAGTGACTGTTGCTGTTATGATTCCTTTTGGAGTGTTTCTGCCAGCTATGATTGGGATTCTGAGCTGGCAGGGGTTGGGGGAAGGATGATAAGAAGTGACAAAGTTCACAAAGGAACTAAAGATTTTCCCATCTCCCCTGCAGTGCAATATATCTGATTATGCACATAATTAAACACATTCTTATGGAAGGCAATTCTCTCATAAACAACAAACAACGTAAGGTGTGTCATTATAACTAAAGCAACACAGTATTGTGGCTATGCACCATGGGCAGGAGGTGGACATTGCTTTAGTAGGGTTTGTGCCGTAAAAGCCCCTTTCAGTAATGTGCCATTAACCAATAGCTTGTGTCACTTACTTGGCTTTCTCTCTCTCTCTCTCTCTCTCTCAATCTCTCTCTCTCTCTCATTGCTCCAAACAATGATCTAGAGCATTTGACAGTCCCACAGTGCTGGGGAGACAAAAGTTGGGATTCAGGGATACCAAGGTGGCTATTACTTAAGAAACCAAGATCCTAGAGGAAAAAGAACCTCAGCAAAATAAGCTTAAAATTCTGTGCAGCTCTTACTTTTGAAGTATTTGCTGGATCCTATGCTCCCCTGAATGAGAGGCTGGGAAACCAAGTAAAAATAGCTGCTAAGTGGCTACAAATGTTTAAAAAAAAAATTATCAGTTGTATTGATTGCAAAGACTAAAATTAGAACAACAGCCCTCAAAGGAGGAGTAGCCCCAATTACACACCAAACTTTTAGTTGAGACACCAAAAGGAGAAACCAGAAATTAAGCAGCCCACAGAGAGTCCACATATAATCTGAAACTGTTTTGAACTATCTCAATATGTGATTGAATCAAAGTAATCTGCCCTTAGTCTAATTGCTGGCCAAATAAGTCTTCTCCAGAGATAAATAATATCATCGAGATCCTTAGAATTTTTCAAATACAATAGTCATCATTCATTTAATCAAAAATTATGAAGCATGCCAGAAGATAGGGCCAAAAGATTGAAAATCTAGAGAAAAAGTAGACAATAGAAATACTCACAGATGATCCATTTATTTGAATTATCACACATGGAACTTAAAATAATTATGATTAATGTGTTCAAGAAAATGCATGACAAGATGGAAATTTCACCATTGAATTATTTTTTAAAGAATCAAATGTAATTTCTAACAGAAAAAATATGCAATTACAGATATCATGGAGTAAAGAGATGGATTTAACAGCATATTACTACTATCAGAAAAGGAGATTATTCAACTGGAAGATAGAGTAGCAGAAAGTATAAAGACAGACACACAAAGAAAAAAGATTATAAATAACCTACGGGGCAAAGAAGAAATCAAAATGAAAAATCAGAAAATATTTGGAAATGAAAGATAATAAAATACAACATTATGAAAAAATAAAATAAATACAATAAAATACAACATTATGAAAGCTTGCAAAATACAACAAAAGCCTAGTTTAGAGGGAAATTTATAGTTTAAATGAACATACTAGAAAATAATGAAGGCTGAAAATCAATTATCTAAAGCATCCAGCTCAAGAAGCTAGGAAAATTAATGGCAAGTTAGACACAAGGAAAATATAAGGAAGAAAATTTAAACAGACTAATTAATTAAAAAACACAACTTAGAAAAACTGACACAAGGACAAATTTAAAAATCTGAAAGCTTATATCTATTTAATAAACTGAATTCATAACTTAAAACTTACAAAGAAAATTCCAGGCCCAGATAGCTTTATCAGTTAATCTTTCCAAATATTTAAGAAAGAAATAACACCGATCTTATACTGACATTTCCAAGTTCATTGTATAAAATCAGCATAATCTTGATAGTAAAACCAGTAAGCTTATCTTAAGAAAAATATTTAAGCCAATATCTCTAAAAAATGTAAACTCAAAAGTCTTTTAGAAAAGTTTTACTCAGCTAAAAACATAGGCAAATAGAATCCAGTAATATCTTAAAAGGAAAAGACAACACAAACAACATATTTTAATCCAAGAATAGAATGTTGATTTAGAATTTGAACATCAATAAATGTAATTTATCATATTAACAAAAGATAAAGATAAAAACATGTAATCATCTCAACAGATGCAAAAAAAGCATGCAATAATATTCAACACCTGTTTGAGATTTCAAAAATCATGCTAGAAATTTTTTTTTCTTTCCTCTTCTTATTTTATTTTATTTTTTTTAGAATTTTATTTATTTTTTTATACAGCAGGTTCTTATTAGTTATCCATTCTATACATATTAGTGTATATATGTCAATCCCAGTCTCCCAGTTCGTCACACCACCCTCTTTCCCCCCTTGGTAACCATAGATTTGTTCTCTACATCTGTGTCTCTATTTCTGCCCTGAAAACCAGTTCATCTGTACCATTTTTCTAGGTTCCACATACATGCGTTAATACACGATATTTGTTTTTCTCTTTCTGACTTACTTCACTCTGTATGACAGTCTCTAGATCCATCCACGTCTCTACAAATGACCCAATTTCATTCCTTTTTATGGCTGAGTAATATTCCATTGTATATATGTACTACATCTTCTTTATCCATTGGTCTGTCAATGGGCATTTAGGTTGCTTCCATGTCATGGCTATTGTAAATAGTGCTGCAATGAACATTGGGGTACATGTGTATTTTTGAATTATGGTTTTCTCTGGGTATATGCCCAGTAGTGGGATTGCTGGGTCATATGGTAATTCTATTTTTAGTTTTTTAAGGAACCTCCATACTGTTCTCCATAGTGGCTGTAGCAATTTACATTCCCACCAACAGTGCAAGAGGGTTCCCTGTTCTCCACACCCTCTCCAACATTTGTTGTTTGTAGATTTTCCGATGATGCCCATTCTAACTGGTGTGAGGTGATACCTCACTATAGTTTTGATTTCATGCTAGAAATTTTAAGAAATTAATCAAGCAAGAAATGCAAATGGAACTGTCTTTAAATGAGGCAAAAAGTAAAAAAGATAAAGGATATTTACCCCAAAAATAAAATGTTTCATACATTATACTTAATGGTGAAATACTGAAAGTTTTTACCCTGAGGATGTCCATCATCACCACTATTGTTTAACAGTAGACTTTTAGAGGTCCTAGTTGGTATAATAAATCAAGAAAGAGAAATATAAAATATAAAAATTTTTAAATAAGATATTAAATCATTATTACTCATAGATACATAATTGGTTACATACAATTCCAAAAATAATCTATAGATAAAATATTCAAATAAATAATTGATTTCATCAAGGTCACTGATATAAGGTCAATACAAAAATGTATCACATTTCCATATGTTAGAAACAAAAGATTAGAAAATGGAATTTTGAAATGATACCATTTACAAAAACAACTAAAATATCAAATACCTAAGAATAAATCAAAAAACTATGAAACATTACTACTGAGAGAAATCAGAAAAACTTAAATAAATAAAGGAATAAACCACATACATAGATGGGAAGATTGCAAGTTTTAAAAATGTCAGTTCTCCCTCAGTTGATACATAGAGTCAATGCAATTCCAATCAATATCTCAGCATGTATTTTTTTCTGGAAACTGATAACTATTTCTAAAAATCTAGTGGAAATGCAAAGGTAAAGAATAAACAACACACTGGATATCCATACTGGAAAAACAACATTATCTTGACCCTTAATTCATACCTACACAACTATAAACCCATATTTTTTGTAAAATTAAAATATTATACTTCTATAACAGAGTTGTCCAATTAAAACTTTCTATAATGATGGAAATGTTTTGTATCTGTACCATCCAATGTTGTAGCCTTTAACCACATATGGATTTTGAACATTTGAAATGTGTCTATTAAAATGATTGAAAATTGAGTTTTTAAAATTTTATTCATATCAAATAATTCAAATTTAAATTGTCACAAAGACTGCTGCTTTCAGCATAGATGAACTGGAAAACTATATTTACATTTCTACCTGAAAAATTCAAACAAAAAGACAAAAAAAAGTGAAACAATATTTTTTAAGATACTGAACATCAAGCAACAAAGAAGAGTGACCCTTGAGAAATGGGAAACAAACAAGGTGAGTCCTATGATTGCTTCAACATACTACTTGAGAGAGTTTCCACAGTGCAGGGAGAGGAAACCCAAGCACAGCCCAGAGAAATTCCAGAGTTGAGGAGATGGAGTTGAAAGTCCAAGGGAGTCAAGGCTACTAGAGTGGCAAAAAAGAGTACCAAGAAAAAAGATAGCATCATACAGAGAGAACTCTGTAGATCTGCAGAAGGTCCCATCAAGTATTGAACAGAGAATTGATCAGCACATGTATGAAGAAACTACCCAAGGCCAGGGGAAAAACCACAAGAAATAATCAGGAAGAATAGTATAAAGCACTCACACAAAGCGGAAAATATTACCTGTTGCCACCAGCCAAACTGGAAAACTTCATAATTCACAGGGCAGCAGGCAGAGTGCTCATAGGGTCTTGCCTCAACAGTGAGCAAACATTAACCTAAACTGCTCTGATCTGCCTAATAAAACTTAAAAACAAGACCCCATAATATCACTGCTTTCAAATAACTTCTTCCCAGAACAAAGCCCAAGAATATTTATAGGAATATAAAAACATCTAGCACCCAGTGAGGTAAAATTTACAATGCCTCATAAAAAATAAAAACTTACCAGGCATGCAAAGAACAGGATAAAACAACCAATTAAAATTAGCAGACATGGATATTAAAATAGTTATTATAACTATATTCCATATGTGCAAAATATTAAGTAGAGGCATGAAAAATATATTTAAACGACATATCAAATTTGAAAAAACACAGTAGATGAAATCAACAGCAGAACAGCCATTTCAGAAGAAAAGATTAGTGAACTTGAAGATATTACAATAAAAACTATCTAAAATGAAACACAGAGAAAATACTTTTTTAAATAAAGAGAGCAAAAGTAAGCTGTGAGACAGTTTCAAGCAGCCTAGTTATATGAGTAATTGGAATTTCTGAAGGACAGGGGGAGGAAAAAGAAAAAAAATACTTGAAGAAATAATGGTTGAGATATTTCCAAATTTGTTGAAAACTATAAAACCACAAATCCAAAATGTTCTATGAACCCCCACAAGAAAAGAAATATGGAGAAAAATACACCAAGGCACATCATAGTCTAGTTGTTCTAAACCAGTGATAACACATAATCTTAAAAGAAATCAGAGGGTGGAAAGCCGTTATGTAGAGAAATAAAAGTAAGGATAATGGCAGATTTCTCACTAGAAACAATTCAAATGAGAAAACAGTGGAGCAGCATCTTTAAAATAGGTAAGAGGAAGAAAACTGCTAACCTAGAATTCTATATCCAGTAAAAATATCTTTAAAAATTAAGGTGAAATGGAGACTTTTTCAGGCATACAGAATCTGACACAATTCATCACCAGGAGATCCATATTACAAGAAATGTAAAAGAAAGTCCTTCAAGCAGAGGCAAATAATAATAGATGGAAAATAAGGATCTATACAAATGATAGAAGAGCAGCAGAAGTGGTAGCCAAATCAATAAATATGTTAGACTTTTTTCTTTTTATATTTTGTTAAATGAAAAAACTAAAACTATGAAACTTCTAGAAGAAAACAGAGGACAAAATCTTTGCGATCTTAGGTTAGGCAAAGATTTCTTAGATACAACAACAAAAGCAGATGTATAATAGAACAAATTTATAAACTGGACTTTGTCAAAATTAAATCTGCTTTTCATAAAACACTGTTAAGAGAGTGGAAAGACAAGCCACAGACTAGGAGAAAATATTTGCATGTTACATATTTGATAAAGGACTTAAGCCCAGAATATTTTTTTAACTCTCAAAACTCAATAGTAAGAAAACAAACAACAACTTTAAAATGGGCAAAAGATTTGAACAGACATTTCACTAAAGAAGATACAAGGATGGCAAGTAAGCACATGAAAAGATGCTCAATGTCATTAGTCATTTGGGAAATTCAAATTAAAACTATGAGATACCATTACACACCAACTAAAATGGCTATAATCAAAAAGACAACAGAAAATCCCAAGTGTTGGTGAGTATGTGGAGCAGCTAGAATTCTCATGAACAGTTGATATAAATGTAAGTACTAGATTCACTGAGGTGTAATCGATATACAATAAACCACACATTTTAAAGCATACAATTGGATATGTTTTGACTTATGGATACCTGTGAAACCATTACCAAAATCAGGGTAATAAACTGTCCATCACCCCCAAAAGTTTCTTTGTGCCCATTTGCAATCTTTCCCTCCCAACCTTCCCCCTGTCTTCAGGCAACCACTGATCTGTTTTCTGTAACAATAGATTTGTTTGTATTTTCTAGAATTTTATATAAAAAGAATCATACAGCATGTACTCTTTTGTTCTGGTTCTGCTTCTTTCAGCATAATTATTTTAGAGATTTATCATGTTGTTGAGTGCATCAATATTTCATTCCTTTTTATTGCTGAGTAATATTCCATTGTATGTATATACTACAATTTATTCATTCAGTTGTTGATGAACTTGTGGGTTATTTTCAGTTTTAGGCTATTATGAATAAAGCTGCTCTGAACACATATTAGTTTTTCTATTGCTGCCATAACAAATTATCACAAACCTAGTGGCATAAAATAACAGATTTATTATCTTACAGTTCTACAGATCAGAAGTCTGACAATGGTCTAAAATCAGTGTGTCAGCAGGGGTGAGTTCCTTTCTGGAGAGTCTAGCGGAGAAACCATTTCCTGGTCTCTTCCAATTACGAGAGGTACCCAAATTCCTTGGTTGTGGCCCCTTCCTCCATCTTCAAAGCCAGCAATATTGCATCTCTCTGACCTTTCTTCTGTTGCCGCATCTCTGATCACAACTAAGAAACATTCTCTGCTTTTAAGGATTAATGTGATTAGACTGGGCTCACCTAGATAATTCAGGCTAATTTCCTCATCTCAAAGTCAGTAACCGTAATTACATCTGAAAAGTCCTTTTTGCTGTGTAAAGTAACATAATCACAGTTTCAGGGATCAGGGTGTGGACATTTTTGAAGTGGGTGGTGGTGGCCATTATTCTGCCTGCTCTGTGATGTCCATTTCCTTTCGTTTCTCTTGGGTAAATACGTAGAAGCAGATTGGCTGGATTATGTGGTAGGTGAATGTTTAACCTTCTAAGAAACTGAAAAGCTGTTCTCCAAAGTGGTTGTAATATTTTATTGTAAAAGAAATCTAAGTAGCTACATGAGGCTAGTGATGACTGTATTAGACGATGAAGTTCTAGAATATAAAATAAGAGAATATATGCATGACATTGGGCATACATAAAAATTTCTTAAACCAAAAGCAACAATCATCAAGGAAATGATTGATAAATTGAACTTCATTAAAATTAAGAATTAAAGGGGCTTCCCTGGTGGTGCAGTGGTTGAGAATCTGCCTGTCAATGCAGGAGACACGGGTTCAAGCCCTGGTCTGGGAAGATCCCACATGCTGCGGAACAACTAGGCCCGTGAGCCACAACTACTGAGCCTGTGCGTCTGGAGCTTGTGCTCCGCAACAGAAGAGGCCGCAACAGTGAGAGGCCCGCGCACCGCGATGAAGAGTGGCCCCTGCTCACTGCAACTAGAGAAAGCCCTCGCGCAGAAACGAAGACCCAACACAGCCAAAAATAAATAAATAAATAAATAAATAAAATGACGTAAGTTATATTTTAAAAAGTAAGAATTAAAGCTCATCAAAATACAGCATTAAGGGGCTTCCCTGGTGGCGCAGTGGTTGAGAGTCCGCCTGCCGATGCAGGGGACACGGGTTCGTGCCCCAGCCCGGGAAGGTCCCGCGTGCCCCGGAGCGGCTGGGCCCGTGAGCCGTGGCCGCTGGGCCTGCGCGTCCGGAGCCCATGCTCCGCAACGGGAGAGGCCACAACAGTGAGAGGCCCGCGTACCGAAAAAAAAAAAAAAATACAGCATTAAGAGGGTGAAATGGCAAGTCATAGAGTAGTAAAAGATATTTGCTTTCTAAATATTAATAAGTTGTGTGTGTATGTAGAAATTGTATCCAGAATACGTAGAAAACAACAAATCAGGGCTTCCCTGGTGGCGCAGTGGTTGAGAGTCCGCCTGCCGATGCAGGGGACACGGGTTAGTGCCCCAATCTGGGAGGATCCCGCGTGCCGCGGAGTGGCTGGGCCCGTGAGCCGTGGCCGCTGAGCCTGCGCGTCCGGAGCCTGTGCTCCGCAACGGGAGAGGCCACAACAGTGAGAGGCCCGCGTACCGCAAAAATCTGCAAATAGTGACAGTTCTACTTCTTCCCTACCCATTTGGATGCCTTTTATTTCATTTTCTTGTCTGATTACTGTTCTGCAACTTCCAATATTATGTTAAATAGAAAAGGTGAGAGTGGGCATCCTTGCTTGTTCCTGATTTTAGAGGTAAAGCTTTTAGCTTTTTACCATTAAGTATGATGTCAGCTGTGGGTTTGTCATAAATGACCTTTCTTATGTTGAGATATGTTCCCTCTATGCCCACTTTGATGAGTTTTTATCCTGAATGGATGTTGAATTTTGTCAAATGCTTTTTCTACGTCTATTGAGATGATCAAGTGATTTTTATCTTTCCTCTTGTTGATGTTGTATATCACATTGATTTGAGAATGTTGAACCATCCTCGCATATCTGGGATAAAGCCCACTTGCTCGTGGTATATGATCCTATTTATATCTGAATTTGGTTTGCTAATATTTTGTTGAGTACTTTTACATCTATACTAATCAGATGTATTGGCCTATAATTTTCTTTTTATGTAGTGTTTTTGTCTGGTTTTGGTACTAGGGTAATGGTGACTTCATAGAATGAATCTGGGAGTGTTCCCGCCTCTTCAATTGTTTGGAAAGCTTTGAGAAGGATAGGTATTAGCTTTTCTTTATGTGTTTGGCAGAATTCCCTTATGAAGCCGTCTGGTCCTGGACTTTTGTTTGCTGGGGGTTGTTTTTATAAAAAAAAAAAAAAAAAAAAAAAAATTATCTTCTATAACTATAAATTATGTACTTTTCTGTGTATACACTGTACTTGAATTTTAAAGTTTAGTAAAAAAAAAAATTCTCATTTAAAAAAACGATCAAAAAATTTAAAAGAAGAAATCAGTGACCTAGATAAAGTCCTGCCTTCAAGTTATAGGTGGGAGATGCTCCACTGTAAGCATCCTTCCTGACTAGCCAGCACTAGCTTGCTCTCCCCTACCTGTAATTTCTCCAGGTCAGACAATAAGACAATAAATAGCCTCACCAGAAGAAAGAAATAATTGCAACCACACAATTTTTGACGAGATTTTTCTGGTTTTACACCTAATTTAACTAAACCATTCTCCTCCCCCTTCCCTCACTCCCCGCCCCTCACCCCATTTCTGCATCCATTTCACTCAGCTGAAACAACAGAGACGAGCAGATTCAGGTAGAGTGCAGAGGCAATTATAAAATAGATACTTGTAAAGGCATCGCTGCCATTTGTGCCACTTGAAATATTATCCCTTATGAGTTTTCTCAGTGAATTAGTGCCATTTAATGTGTGCATATGGCCAAGGGGAAAATATAAAATTGATCAACAAGAACAGGAAAATTACTCCGGAGAATCTTTGTGGCTTTGTGAATTGTTGCTTGACATTGTGGTTTTACCAGATATAATGGCATGATTTACAATTTACAACAGGGCTTGGGGGATGCAAATACAAACACTTTTACTTAAAATACCAGGAGCAGATGGGGAAAAAAATACAGACTGGACTTGGTCCAGATGCTGAGGATGTTACACATATTCCGACTCCTACATGAAGGCATAAATAACAGCAATTCCTCATCATCCACAGAAATGCAAGAGATCCTCACAAAGGTAATCCGAACAGTGGATAGATACAAGATAATTTCTCTATGTCAAATTATTTTGGAGTATATGTGTTACAGTCTATGGTTCTGCTTGCTTTTTCTAGTGGGGATAGCTGATGAACTAGTTATTCATGATATTGCACACAAAATCATGAAATTGCATCATGAAGACAAAATTCTAGAGGAGCTGGGAGGCTCAGAACCATCCCATTTTTCAGTCCTGTCCCAATATGCACGTCTACCCAGCCATACACGCCATGCTAGAAATGGACAATTTTACCTTTCAGGCTGATAAGTAAGAATTGTGATAGACTTATAAAGATACCCAGACCTGGATCCTAGTATCAGAGCTTCCACCAAATAGCTCTATGACATTTGACAAGACTCTTACCTGATCAAGATCTTGATTTCCTCATCAATAAACCTAGTGGAAGATGACCAGATGATCGCTTAGGCCAACCTGACTCTAAGTAGCCTGTGGTCAGTTTAAGCGGAGCTCTCTCTCCTCTAAGACCTCTATCTTTCCCAGTCTCATCGCCTTCAAAAATCATTATTTATATTTTGAAAGTTTCAATATTCTAGTTCCTGTTGCACTCCAATCTCAGGAGCAAATGACAATGGTTATAAAAGCAGTCAAGAAATTAAGTAAGCAGTGGAGATGTTAACTAAGAGATGAAAGCAAGATTTGCCAGAGATAAACTGCAACATAATCAATAGAAAGTTGGTTGTATTTCCAATTATCTGGGTATTAGTATGATGCTCATCTCCTCTGAGGAAAGACCCAGAGGAAAGGAAATAAAATGCAGTAGGAGGGATAGCAGTTAGAGATAGGGAAGAACTTCCTGAGAGTTGTTCAGACTAGAACTTATTATAGAATTGCATTTGGGTCTTGTTTTGTAGTACCTGCCCTTTGGGTCCAGTTTTTCCCAGGTCTAAGTTGGTGGGGAAGAGGTGATGATAATCAAATTCTAAAAAAAACTATATTTATTATATTTATATTTATATTATATTTATTTTTATTTATATTATATATATATTTATATTATATTTATTATATTTATATATTTATATTTATATTATATTTATTGAACAGTCACATGACTGTTCAATCAAAAGGTAGAGAAGGAAAGGGCAGTGTTAAAAAATAATTGATAGGATCTTCCAACTCCAAAAGGTTTCGAATGGCTGCATTATGGGATCTCCTTCCCTGGCAGAGTCCTTTGGGACTATTGGCCTCTGGAGAATAGGGACTAGGCTTGGAGACAAATGAAGAATCAGGTGATTGCTAAAGGCCTGACCCAAACAGATAATTATCATTTAGGCTAAAATGGGAGCACGTCCCAGGTAGCATATTTCACAAGTGCCAGTAGCTCTTATATGCGGTTTGTGAGGAGGTAGCCTATGTGAGGTTGCTGAGAGTTTGAGGCGAAAACCTGACCACTGCTCTTCTGCACTCAACCCCTCGGCAACCCTCAAGTCCCTTCTCCCCTTGACCTTGGGGCCACACAGAGGCTGTAGCAAACACTGCCTTCTCAGCGGAGGAGCCCTGAAGGCTCAGAGTATGACAGAAATGATGGTGGAACCACAGCTGTGGAGATGAGGAACTCAACCCCTGAGCACAGAAGGCCACGAGACCATCTTTCCCTTAATTTTGTCCCTGGATGTGGTTTCATGGATTCAGACTGCTTAGCTTCCCAGGGAACAGTGAAAAGCTCTAATGGAGGCTAACAAATTATGTGAACTTAGCCGAAGAGAAATTAAGAAGTTGTAGCAGATCTCAAGGTAAACTCATTTTAGCATATTTCGTAGCTAACATCAAAACATCTGGGAAAATCTGCTCTTAGCACTAGGAAGATTTCTTGACTGCATTCATTCCTGCATAATGTAGACAAATTCCTTAACCTCTCTGGTTCTTGTTTCCACCAGAACCTTTCCCATCAAGTGTTCAGATATTGTACAAAAATGCATATAGTACAAAAAGATTTAAGAGAAATAAATAGTTGCAGGAGTGAGAGCAAAGGAAAAATATGATTATAAACAGAAAAATTATAGTTTTAGTGGCCTTCACACATAAAACATAAGACACATAGTCTTCTTAAGCCAGTGAAGATAGGCTAAAATTTGGCCTTTGAGCTTCTGGGCAGCCAAAGCAAAAAGAAAAAGATCAGTTATAAAATACAAGGTATGCATGTAGTGCAAAGGAAGCCAAACCTTTCCTTAAACAGATACCTGGAAGGAATTTTTAGAAGGTCTTTATAAGATTCTATATGATGCAGTGAAATTCCTAAACCCTAAGAGATACATGTGGCTATTAAGGTCCCCAGTTTCTCTACAGATAGACTAGGAAAGATACCACAGATCAACCGAACTATTTCAAGAGGGTATTATGAAGTCAAAAAGAACTGATTGCTGGAAGCCTGAGCAGTAAGAGACAAAAGTAATTTCGTTGAGGTGGGCTCATGAATGAATGTGTCATGCCTCCACCATGGAAAATCTGGCCAGCTTGATGGTGCATTTAGCGAGACCGAATGAATCCTGATAACTTTGTCTCTTACTTGTGTAAGGGGAAAATTTATCTTTTATTTACCAAAGTTACATTATGCAGGGGCTATGTCCAATATAAATAATATCTGTAGGGTCTCTCACCACAGCACATACATAGTAGGGTTTTTTTTGAAACCCTGCTATGGGTGATAGAATGAATAAGTAAATTTCTGTTCTCCATCTAATACTTTAGTATTAGCTATCAGTGAGTGTTTAAGATCATATCATAATTAAACTTGGGCTACAAAAAAAAATCCACAAAAGCAAAATTCATCACTATGTCAGCCTTAAAAGATTCCATTTTGATATGTCAACTCCTACTTAAGGGGCAGCAGCTATGGGCTAAATTACCACACTATTAGATGGTGAATATTGGTGTCCACATAGGCACAGTTTACTGACTTGAAATAGACATTGTCATCGGACATTACTAGCCAGATCATGTGTGTCCAGTTAGTCTCAAAAATTTTATCTGGAACTTTTTGTTCAAATAAAATTGACATAGACGGATATACAAACAGTAGCTGAGCTATTCTAGTTGAGGGGTTAGGGGACCCCAATAACTCACTTCAGTTGGCACTAAAATCGGCCCCACCTGCCCTCCCAAATGTACCCACATGCTAACACCCTCGTTTCTGAGGACATGAAAGAACCCAACCTCCCCTCAGGTTATGGAGGAGGAGAAAGGAGGCATCCCTGACTCGCCCAAGGTCACAATCTTAAGACCACAGAAAAGCCCAGCCACCCGGAGCCAAACAAAAGGGCGTTTGGAAAGTGAGCCAGAAGGAATCATAACAAGCCAGGGCACACACAGGCCAGGAGGTATAGGTTCCTATTCCTGGCATCCTCCTCCTTGGGCAAGCCTGGCATGGGTGCAAATGATGCCTCTTCACCCAGGAGGGAATAGGGAATAACCCAACCCCAGAAGAAGAAAAGGAAAAGCAAGAGAAGTGAAACACCCTGCTCGATCTTGGTGGAATCTTCACTCCCTTTTGAGGACACCTGGCAAGCCAGGGAACATCTTCCTTCAATCCCAGCATCTCCGGCAGAGGCCACAGGCAGCCTCCTTCTCGCCTTCCCGCTGGTCACCATCCTTCAGCATCCACCGCGGCCACCACCACCGCAGCAGCAGTGACAGCAATCCTGAACAGACCCCAAAAACTCCAGCTAATTAAAGACAAATAATGAAACACATTCAGGCAGGGGAAGGTTGGCAAAGGCCCCCTGCATTGTGTGACCACCTTGGCACCGAAATGGTTAGAGACCGCATCCCTCCACGGCGCCTCCTCATTGCGGTGGAGAGCTCTTGAGAACGTTATTAGCTGGGTGTGCGCCTTGCAGTTTTTCCACACGAGGCAGATGGGTAATTACGAAGCTAATAGTCTGATTGAGAGAAATCAGATGCAGTGGTTTGCCCAATTAGATGATACATTAGCTTCCTTCTTTGTAAGCAGCTAATGTGTGAAGCAAAGTGGTATTTTCGAGGGTCAGAATCCTTAAACAAGTGCCGAGTTGCAGATTATTGTATCTCTCTTTTTTTTTCTAATGGAGGAAAAGTGCTAAGTCTTCATTACTAAAAGCATAGAAAATGCAAATCAGCTTCTGAAACAAAAGAGAGAAGGGACAGGCGAGAATATTTGGTGTCCGATATGTCAACCTACAACATCAATTACATTGAAATGCAATGCATGGCAGCCTAATCAAGGATAGTA
Organism: Lipotes vexillifer; assembly: GCF_000442215.2. Classification (NCBI taxonomy): domain Eukaryota; kingdom Metazoa; phylum Chordata; class Mammalia; order Artiodactyla; family Lipotidae; genus Lipotes; species Lipotes vexillifer. The sequence continues at coordinate 1,879,050 of NW_006777801.1, forward strand.
TAATTGTAATAATTGCGTGCTTTTGTTGGAGAGCTGCTGCTGTTGTTATTTGTCAACCATTTGTTCCTCTCTATTGTTAAGGGGGGGAAAAATTTTTTTTTTTTTAATGTAACTGAGAGATTGTGTAGGTAATGGGTGAGCAGGCAGCCATCCGCAGAATGTCTATGAGGGGTCTTGCTTCCCTGCTACATGGCGGCTCCTCCGTGGCCCAAGTGAGCTGCTGGGACAGCGACATGGGCTTGGGGCAGGAAGGGACAGAGTGGCCGGCCCTGCTAGGGTGGCCTTCAGTCTCTGTGTCCCTAGTGTCCTGGGGCAAGGGCTAGCCGAGTGCCGGGCCTGAGGAGACTGGGAAGGAAGCAGTGCCAGCGGAAACAGCCTCACGCCACACCCTTCTCTGTAGCAAATATAAAGAGATGGAGAAGAGGCAAAGGAGATATAACTGGTCCACTGACTTCTGCACCTCATTCTGCTCCTGGAAGTTTGCGGCTAAAGAAGGATTTGTTTTGTTTTCGTAAATGACCTTTGCCTGCAAAACTCCCATGGGAAGTGGGGCGGGAGAGATCTTGGGTAAAATAACAACAGAATGAAAGTTACGGTAGCTGGTACACCAGCCAGGATAGCACTGTCCCCCAAGGCACAGATGGCAGCAGGGCTCAAAGGCTCAACTCCAACTCTCTTCTTCACTGGCCTGGCGAGACCAGGCTTTCTGCAGCCTCCCAGGGCCTCGAATCTTCCTGAGCCACGCCCGCTATCTGGAGAGACACCAAACCCAGGATGCTCTCAAGTCTCCAGCAGATAGAAAGAGCCCTCGAAATGCTTCTAAGTTATAGAGACACATATCTTCTCCTCTCCCTTCCCCCTCTCCATGCCCACTTTTTTTTTTTTTTTTTCATGTGTATAGATGTTTCCTGAAGCATCCTTACAGGGAAGGGAGAAGAGAAAAAGTCAGCTTAATAGCCAACTCTAGAAAGAAAAAGAAAACACAGCACAACACAAAACAGAGATGTTCGTGGAGAACCGAAGTTGAGCTGGAAAATTCTTCTTAGGAGCAGCGCTCAGCATTCAGATCAGATAAGAGGTTTATTTTCTCACTTCGATTGGTCTTGCCAATAGGTTGAAACAGAGGCACAATGGAAATTGGCTAAAACATTTAACAGAGCTGTTAAATCTCATTCTCCACAGCTCAAAAAGAACAATCCCGGCCCCGTCTTTACAGAGGGGAGGCTTCATGGGCTGTAGGAGGCTTTGCGTGTATCCCTGACAATCCTGTACATACTCCAAAACTCACACTAATTAAAAGCAAATAATCAAATACATTCAATTTGAAAAGTTGGCAAACTCGCGTGTATTATTGCGTTAGCACCTTGGCATGGAAATGCTCACATCGTGCTAATCTCGTTGTGCAAAGAGCTCTTGAGTTCCTATTCACCCAGCCCATGCCCCCTCCTCCCCTCTGCCTTCCCTCTGGGCTGCCTCCCCCCACCAGCCCCCTGCAGCTCCCCCACCAACTCTCCTGCCTTACCAGCAAAATAAGGAAGAAACTGGGCCTCAAGATGGGCATTTGCTTTCATCTGGATGGGACAGAGGTCTGATGGAGAAAAGATGTCCTTCCTCTCACTGGCTTCTTATTTATCTACCTAGAGAGAAAAGGTTGGTGAGATCCTGCAATTTTAATATAAAGTTTGCAGCAGCAGTAAGCCTTGGCTAAACCATTCACGGTCACCATCCTCACCCCCTGACGCCACCCTCCTGGGTACACTTCTTGTCAAACTGGTAGCTGAATCTGAGCGATGAGCTGACAGAATGAGAAGAAACCTTCAGATCCAATGCTGTTGCCTCTGGGATTTGAGTTTCTTAGGGGCTGGCTGAGGGATGAGAGGAGGGAGTGGGCCAGAGAAATGCAAAACTCCTGCCATCAAGAATGGGGTGAGATGAGCTCAGACCAGCCAGAATTTTTCTGGCAGATCTGCTACCTAAGGCACATTTTTCTTTCATCCTGGGCCACTGCCAATCACAGCCTCCCAGCATCCAGGGCTAGGAGGAAGACGGGCAGCTTGTCCTCAGCTCCAAACAAAAGAAAAACAAATAAAGTCACATTCAGCTGCATGACATTCGTGTCAGATGAAACAGGAGCAGGACAGGCAGCTTCTGTAGTGGGTTCTGGGGGGCAAAGAACAGGTGCATGTAGCGAGCTCCTAGGAGTAGGTGCTTGAAGGAGCCGTGGGGAATCCTTGCCAGGGAGACTCCGGATTTGTCTGTGGGTGAGGAGGCCTAGAGAGCTGTTACCTGAAGTCCAAAATTCCAGGTCACTTTCCAATATGTCCTCGAGCACAGTAACTAATCAAGAGCATCAATGTATTGGTACTTTCATTAGTTCAGAAAGAATTCTCTGAGAAAAGCATGAGCCAAGTGTCTTGGTTGAATTCTCGCCTCTGTATGGAGCCGGTACAAATGCTGTATCGGACAGTTCTTGCAAAAGCTGACCACTCCCTTTTCCTTCCTGTTAATCTGGTCCATGGGCTTCACCTGAACCTCCCGCTGTTAAAATGACCCCCTCTTTCCTTACCAGGTTTCTGTTCCTTGTTTCATTTATTACTCAATTACTCATTCAATCATTCGGTCCTTACTATATTCATTCAACAAACACTTATTAAGTAATAAGATTCTAAAGGTACTGCAATAACCATGAGAATACAAAGGTGAATGTGGTTAGATTCAGTCATTCTAATCCGGGGTATTTACCCAAAAGAAGTGAAAGCAGTGACTTAAATAGATAATTGTACATCAATGTTCACACCTGCATTATTCACAATAGCCTAAAGGTGGAAACAACACAATGCCCATCAATGGATGAATGGATAAGCAAAATGTGGTGTACACATACAATGGAATATTATTCAGCCTTAAAAAGAAGGAAATTCTGACACGTGCTTCAACATGGATGAACCTTGGAGACATTATGCTAAGTGAAATAAGCCAGTCACAAAAGGACAAATACTGCATGATTCCACTTAGACTAGTCAAATTCATAGAGACAAAGGCTAGGAGGAGTTAGTTAGTGTTTAATGAGTACAGAGTTTCAGTTTCTGAAGATGAGAAAATTCTGGAGCTGGATGGTGGTGATAGTTGCACAATAATGCGAATGTGCTTAATGCCACTGAACACTACACTTGAAAATGATTAAAATGGTCAGTCTTCTGTTAGGTACATTTTACTGCAATGAAAATCAAATACAAAAAGAAGAGAATAAGGTTAATCATACTCCTCAAATAACTTGGAGAAAAGGAAGAAGACAGGTTTAAAAAATATATAGTGAGTGCAATACTGTGAGGTGAGTACTGTACCCACACAGGGAACAAGGGGAAATGGGGTATAGGGGCAGGGGTGGGGTGGGGGGCCGGGGGGGTCCAGAGTCTGGAGAGATGGCATTCATGCTGCCCTAGATTAGGTTATCTCTGAGCCTCAGTTTCCTCATCCACAAAAGGGGAGAGTAACGATGAGCCTCCGTTTCTTGAGCACCTACAGTGTGTCAGGCACCACTCCAGGTCCTTTAGTTCATCAGACCTCACATTTGACCAATAAAATGGAAATTTTACCACCAACTTCCCATGAGCAAACAGAGTTAAGAGATTGATGGATATCCCAAACCCCATAGCTAGTAAATTGGAGAGCCAGGGTTTGAACACAGACCCGCACGAATTTCTAGCCCATGTTTTTCTCACTACACTAGCAGTCTGTGACTGTAAAGTCTCTTTCAAATTTAAGGAACAGCTTACTGAAAACAATAGGTCTTGGGAAGAGTGGGTTTGCTAGGGCTTAATTTTGTCACCCCACAAAAATGGTTGGAATCATAACCCTTACTACCTAAGAATGTGACATTATTTGGAAATAGGGTCTTTACATAGGTAATCAAGTTAAAATGATATGATTAGGGTGGGCCCTAATCCAATAAAACAGGTGTCCTTATAAAAAGGGGAAATTTGGAGGAGACCTTCAAGATGGTAGAGGAGTAAGACGCGGAGATCACCTTCCTCCCCACAAATACATCAGAAATACATCTACATGTGGAACAACTCCTACAGAACACCTACTGAATGCTGGCAGAAGACTTCAGACTTCCCAAAAGGCAAGAAACTCCCCACGTACCTGGGTAGGGCAAGAGAAAAAAGAAAAAACAGAGACAAAAGGATAGGGACAGGACCTGCACCAGTGGGAGGGAGCTGTGAAGGAGGAAAGGTTTCCACACACCAGGAAGCCCCTTCGCGGGCGGAGAATGTGGGTGGTGGATGCGGGAGCTTTGGGGCCGCAGAGGAGAGCACAGCAACAGGGGTGCGGAGGGCAAAGTGGAGAGATTTCCTCACAGAGGATTGGTGCCAACCAGCACTCACCAGCCCGAGAGGCTTGCCTGCTCACCCGCCAGGGCGGGCAGGGGCTGGGAGCTGAGGCTTGGGCTTCAGTCGGATGGCAGGGAGAGGACTGGGGTTGGTGGCGTGAACAGAGCCTGAAGTGGGCTAGTGCACCACGGCTAGCCGGGAGGAAGTCCAGGAAAGAGTCTGGACCTGCCTAAGAGGCAAGAGACCATTGTTTCGGGGTGCGCGAGGAGAGGGGATTCAGAGCGCTGGCTAAATGAGCTCCAGAGATGGGCATGAGCCATAGCTATCAGCGCGGACCCCAGAGACGGGCATGAGACGCTAAGGCTGCTGCTGCAGCCACC
>NW_006777801.1:1892742-1916296 GCF_000442215.2 Lipotes vexillifer
TCATTGGCATCAACTAGCAAATCAAACTTGTCCTCCAGCTCAGTCACTTTATTCTGATAAAAAAAAAAAAAAAAAAAAAAAAAATACAGCATTAAGAGGGTGAAATGGCAAGTCATAGAGTAGTAAAAGATATTTGCTTTCTAAATATTAATAAGTTGTGTGTGTATGTAGAAATTGTATCCAGAATACGTAGAAAACAACAAATCAGGGCTTCCCTGGTGGCGCAGTGGTTGAGAGTCCGCCTGCCGATGCAGGGGACACGGGTTAGTGCCCCAATCTGGGAGGATCCCGCGTGCCGCGGAGTGGCTGGGCCCGTGAGCCGTGGCCGCTGAGCCTGCGCGTCCGGAGCCTGTGCTCCGCAACGGGAGAGGCCACAACAGTGAGAGGCCCGCGTACCGCAAAAAACAAAACAAAAAAAATCATAAAAGAAAAATAGAGAACCCAATTTTTTAAAACAGGCAAAAGACTTGTACTGGAACTTCTCAAAAGAGAATATTCAAATGGCCAAAGACCACATGAAAAGGTGGTCCTTATCATTAGTCATCAGGGAAATGAAAATTAAAACTTCAATGAGGTACAGTGCACACCCACCAGAATGGTTAAAAATTTCAAGAAATGTTTAAAAACATTAAATGTTCGTGAGGGTATGGAGCAATTGGAATTTTCATACACTACTGGTAGGAGTGTTAATTATAATTAAATTTCAAACACTTTGAAAAATCTTTACTAAATCTAAACATATATAGTCCCTATAAATTAGTAATTCCATCTTTGGTATATGTCCATCATAATGCACACAATGTGCGTCAAAAAACATGTACAAAAATGTTCATAACACTATTATTCATAAAAGTCAAAAACAAGAAACAATTCAAATGTCTATCAATAATAGAATGAATAAATAATACATAACATATAGACACATACACACACACAATAGAATACAATAGAGCAATGAAAATGAAAAAATACTGCCATACTCTCAAACATGAATGAATCTCACAAATACAATGTTCATTCAGCAAAAGAAACAAGACACCAAAGAGTACATACCGAATAATGAATAGTGTTAGAAGTCAGAATAGCAGTTACCTTTGGGGTAGAGTAGGCATTGGCCAGAAGAGGATAAGAGGGAATGTTCTGGGCAGCTGATAAGGTTCTACCTCTTGATGTGTGTGGTGGTTACACAGGTTGTTCACTTTGTAAAAAATTTAAAAATTATCTTCGGGCTTCCCTGGTGGCGCAGTGGTTGGGGGTCCGCCTGCCGATGCAGGGGACACGGGTTCGTGCCCCGGTCCGGGAAGATCCCACGTGCCACGGAGCGGCTGGGCCCCTGAGCCATGGCCACTGAGCCTGCGCATCCGGGGCCTGTGCTCCGCAATGGGAGAGGCCGCAACAGTGAGAGGCCCGTGTACCGCAAAAAAAAAAAAGGAGGTAGCCTATGTGAGGTTGCTGAGAGTTTGAGGCGAAAACCTGACCACTGCTCTTCTGCACTCAACCCCTCGGCAACCCTCAAGTCCCTTCTCCCCTTGACCTTGGGGCCACACAGAGGCTGTAGCAAACACTGCCTTCTCAGCGGAGGAGCCCTGAAGGCTCAGAGTATGACAGAAATGATGGTGGAACCACAGCTGTGGAGATGAGGAACTCAACCCCTGAGCACAGAAGGCCACGAGACCATCTTTCCCTTAATTTTGTCCCTGGATGTGGTTTCATGGATTCAGACTGCTTAGCTTCCCAGGGAACAGTGAAAAGCTCTAATGGAGGCTAACAAATTATGTGAACTTAGCCGAAGAGAAATTAAGAAGTTGTAGCAGATCTCAAGGTAAACTCATTTTAGCATATTTCGTAGCTAACATCAAAACATCTGGGAAAATCTGCTCTTAGCACTAGGAAGATTTCTTGACTGCATTCATTCCTGCATAATGTAGACAAATTCCTTAACCTCTCTGGTTCTTGTTTCCACCAGAACCTTTCCCATCAAGTGTTCAGATATTGTACAAAAATGCATATAGTACAAAAAGATTTAAGAGAAATAAATAGTTGCAGGAGTGAGAGCAAAGGAAAAATATGATTATAAACAGAAAAATTATAGTTTTAGTGGCCTTCACACATAAAACATAAGACACATAGTCTTCTTAAGCCAGTGAAGATAGGCTAAAATTTGGCCTTTGAGCTTCTGGGCAGCCAAAGCAAAAAGAAAAAGATCAGTTATAAAATACAAGGTATGCATGTAGTGCAAAGGAAGCCAAACCTTTCCTTAAACAGATACCTGGAAGGAATTTTTAGAAGGTCTTTATAAGATTCTATATGATGCAGTGAAATTCCTAAACCCTAAGAGATACATGTGGCTATTAAGGTCCCCAGTTTCTCTACAGATAGACTAGGAAAGATACCACAGATCAACCGAACTATTTCAAGAGGGTATTATGAAGTCAAAAAGAACTGATTGCTGGAAGCCTGAGCAGTAAGAGACAAAAGTAATTTCGTTGAGGTGGGCTCATGAATGAATGTGTCATGCCTCCACCATGGAAAATCTGGCCAGCTTGATGGTGCATTTAGCGAGACCGAATGAATCCTGATAACTTTGTCTCTTACTTGTGTAAGGGGAAAATTTATCTTTTATTTACCAAAGTTACATTATGCAGGGGCTATGTCCAATATAAATAATATCTGTAGGGTCTCTCACCACAGCACATACATAGTAGGGTTTTTTTTGAAACCCTGCTATGGGTGATAGAATGAATAAGTAAATTTCTGTTCTCCATCTAATACTTTAGTATTAGCTATCAGTGAGTGTTTAAGATCATATCATAATTAAACTTGGGCTACAAAAAAAAATCCACAAAAGCAAAATTCATCACTATGTCAGCCTTAAAAGATTCCATTTTGATATGTCAACTCCTACTTAAGGGGCAGCAGCTATGGGCTAAATTACCACACTATTAGATGGTGAATATTGGTGTCCACATAGGCACAGTTTACTGACTTGAAATAGACATTGTCATCGGACATTACTAGCCAGATCATGTGTGTCCAGTTAGTCTCAAAAATTTTATCTGGAACTTTTTGTTCAAATAAAATTGACATAGACGGATATACAAACAGTAGCTGAGCTATTCTAGTTGAGGGGTTAGGGGACCCCAATAACTCACTTCAGTTGGCACTAAAATCGGCCCCACCTGCCCTCCCAAATGTACCCACATGCTAACACCCTCGTTTCTGAGGACATGAAAGAACCCAACCTCCCCTCAGGTTATGGAGGAGGAGAAAGGAGGCATCCCTGACTCGCCCAAGGTCACAATCTTAAGACCACAGAAAAGCCCAGCCACCCGGAGCCAAACAAAAGGGCGTTTGGAAAGTGAGCCAGAAGGAATCATAACAAGCCAGGGCACACACAGGCCAGGAGGTATAGGTTCCTATTCCTGGCATCCTCCTCCTTGGGCAAGCCTGGCATGGGTGCAAATGATGCCTCTTCACCCAGGAGGGAATAGGGAATAACCCAACCCCAGAAGAAGAAAAGGAAAAGCAAGAGAAGTGAAACACCCTGCTCGATCTTGGTGGAATCTTCACTCCCTTTTGAGGACACCTGGCAAGCCAGGGAACATCTTCCTTCAATCCCAGCATCTCCGGCAGAGGCCACAGGCAGCCTCCTTCTCGCCTTCCCGCTGGTCACCATCCTTCAGCATCCACCGCGGCCACCACCACCGCAGCAGCAGTGACAGCAATCCTGAACAGACCCCAAAAACTCCAGCTAATTAAAGACAAATAATGAAACACATTCAGGCAGGGGAAGGTTGGCAAAGGCCCCCTGCATTGTGTGACCACCTTGGCACCGAAATGGTTAGAGACCGCATCCCTCCACGGCGCCTCCTCATTGCGGTGGAGAGCTCTTGAGAACGTTATTAGCTGGGTGTGCGCCTTGCAGTTTTTCCACACGAGGCAGATGGGTAATTACGAAGCTAATAGTCTGATTGAGAGAAATCAGATGCAGTGGTTTGCCCAATTAGATGATACATTAGCTTCCTTCTTTGTAAGCAGCTAATGTGTGAAGCAAAGTGGTATTTTCGAGGGTCAGAATCCTTAAACAAGTGCCGAGTTGCAGATTATTGTATCTCTCTTTTTTTTTCTAATGGAGGAAAAGTGCTAAGTCTTCATTACTAAAAGCATAGAAAATGCAAATCAGCTTCTGAAACAAAAGAGAGAAGGGACAGGCGAGAATATTTGGTGTCCGATATGTCAACCTACAACATCAATTACATTGAAATGCAATGCATGGCAGCCTAATCAAGGATAGTATAATTGTAATAATTGCGTGCTTTTGTTGGAGAGCTGCTGCTGTTGTTATTTGTCAACCATTTGTTCCTCTCTATTGTTAAGGGGGGGAAAAATTTTTTTTTTTTTAATGTAACTGAGAGATTGTGTAGGTAATGGGTGAGCAGGCAGCCATCCGCAGAATGTCTATGAGGGGTCTTGCTTCCCTGCTACATGGCGGCTCCTCCGTGGCCCAAGTGAGCTGCTGGGACAGCGACATGGGCTTGGGGCAGGAAGGGACAGAGTGGCCGGCCCTGCTAGGGTGGCCTTCAGTCTCTGTGTCCCTAGTGTCCTGGGGCAAGGGCTAGCCGAGTGCCGGGCCTGAGGAGACTGGGAAGGAAGCAGTGCCAGCGGAAACAGCCTCACGCCACACCCTTCTCTGTAGCAAATATAAAGAGATGGAGAAGAGGCAAAGGAGATATAACTGGTCCACTGACTTCTGCACCTCATTCTGCTCCTGGAAGTTTGCGGCTAAAGAAGGATTTGTTTTGTTTTCGTAAATGACCTTTGCCTGCAAAACTCCCATGGGAAGTGGGGCGGGAGAGATCTTGGGTAAAATAACAACAGAATGAAAGTTACGGTAGCTGGTACACCAGCCAGGATAGCACTGTCCCCCAAGGCACAGATGGCAGCAGGGCTCAAAGGCTCAACTCCAACTCTCTTCTTCACTGGCCTGGCGAGACCAGGCTTTCTGCAGCCTCCCAGGGCCTCGAATCTTCCTGAGCCACGCCCGCTATCTGGAGAGACACCAAACCCAGGATGCTCTCAAGTCTCCAGCAGATAGAAAGAGCCCTCGAAATGCTTCTAAGTTATAGAGACACATATCTTCTCCTCTCCCTTCCCCCTCTCCATGCCCCCTTTTTTTTTTTTTTTTTCATGTGTATAGATGTTTCCTGAAGCATCCTTACAGGGAAGGGAGAAGAGAAAAAGTCAGCTTAATAGCCAACTCTAGAAAGAAAAAGAAAACACAGCACAACACAAAACAGAGATGTTCGTGGAGAACCGAAGTTGAGCTGGAAAATTCTTCTTAGGAGCAGCGCTCAGCATTCAGATCAGATAAGAGGTTTATTTTCTCACTTCGATTGGTCTTGCCAATAGGTTGAAACAGAGGCACAATGGAAATTGGCTAAAACATTTAACAGAGCTGTTAAATCTCATTCTCCACAGCTCAAAAAGAACAATCCCGGCCCCGTCTTTACAGAGGGGAGGCTTCATGGGCTGTAGGAGGCTTTGCGTGTATCCCTGACAATCCTGTACATACTCCAAAACTCACACTAATTAAAAGCAAATAATCAAATACATTCAATTTGAAAAGTTGGCAAACTCGCGTGTATTATTGCGTTAGCACCTTGGCATGGAAATGCTCACATCGTGCTAATCTCGTTGTGCAAAGAGCTCTTGAGTTCCTATTCACCCAGCCCATGCCCCCTCCTCCCCTCTGCCTTCCCTCTGGGCTGCCTCCCCCCACCAGCCCCCTGCAGCTCCCCCACCAACTCTCCTGCCTTACCAGCAAAATAAGGAAGAAACTGGGCCTCAAGATGGGCATTTGCTTTCATCTGGATGGGACAGAGGTCTGATGGAGAAAAGATGTCCTTCCTCTCACTGGCTTCTTATTTATCTACCTAGAGAGAAAAGGTTGGTGAGATCCTGCAATTTTAATATAAAGTTTGCAGCAGCAGTAAGCCTTGGCTAAACCATTCACGGTCACCATCCTCACCCCCTGACGCCACCCTCCTGGGTACACTTCTTGTCAAACTGGTAGCTGAATCTGAGCGATGAGCTGACAGAATGAGAAGAAACCTTCAGATCCAATGCTGTTGCCTCTGGGATTTGAGTTTCTTAGGGGCTGGCTGAGGGATGAGAGGAGGGAGTGGGCCAGAGAAATGCAAAACTCCTGCCATCAAGAATGGGGTGAGATGAGCTCAGACCAGCCAGAATTTTTCTGGCAGATCTGCTACCTAAGGCACATTTTTCTTTCATCCTGGGCCACTGCCAATCACAGCCTCCCAGCATCCAGGGCTAGGAGGAAGACGGGCAGCTTGTCCTCAGCTCCAAACAAAAGAAAAACAAATAAAGTCACATTCAGCTGCATGACATTCGTGTCAGATGAAACAGGAGCAGGACAGGCAGCTTCTGTAGTGGGTTCTGGGGGGCAAAGAACAGGTGCATGTAGCGAGCTCCTAGGAGTAGGTGCTTGAAGGAGCCGTGGGGAATCCTTGCCAGGGAGACTCCGGATTTGTCTGTGGGTGAGGAGGCCTAGAGAGCTGTTACCTGAAGTCCAAAATTCCAGGTCACTTTCCAATATGTCCTCGAGCACAGTAACTAATCAAGAGCATCAATGTATTGGTACTTTCATTAGTTCAGAAAGAATTCTCTGAGAAAAGCATGAGCCAAGTGTCTTGGTTGAATTCTCGCCTCTGTATGGAGCCGGTACAAATGCTGTATCGGACAGTTCTTGCAAAAGCTGACCACTCCCTTTTCCTTCCTGTTAATCTGGTCCATGGGCTTCACCTGAACCTCCCGCTGTTAAAATGACCCCCTCTTTCCTTACCAGGTTTCTGTTCCTTGTTTCATTTATTACTCAATTACTCATTCAATCATTCGGTCCTTACTATATTCATTCAACAAACACTTATTAAGTAATAAGATTCTAAAGGTACTGCAATAACCATGAGAATACAAAGGTGAATGTGGTTAGATTCAGTCATTCTAATCCGGGGTATTTACCCAAAAGAAGTGAAAGCAGTGACTTAAATAGATAATTGTACATCAATGTTCACACCTGCATTATTCACAATAGCCTAAAGGTGGAAACAACACAATGCCCATCAATGGATGAATGGATAAGCAAAATGTGGTGTACACATACAATGGAATATTATTCAGCCTTAAAAAGAAGGAAATTCTGACACGTGCTTCAACATGGATGAACCTTGGAGACATTATGCTAAGTGAAATAAGCCAGTCACAAAAGGACAAATACTGCATGATTCCACTTAGACTAGTCAAATTCATAGAGACAAAGGCTAGGAGGAGTTAGTTAGTGTTTAATGAGTACAGAGTTTCAGTTTCTGAAGATGAGAAAATTCTGGAGCTGGATGGTGGTGATAGTTGCACAATAATGCGAATGTGCTTAATGCCACTGAACACTACACTTGAAAATGATTAAAATGGTCAGTCTTCTGTTAGGTACATTTTACTGCAATGAAAATCAAATACAAAAAGAAGAGAATAAGGTTAATCATACTCCTCAAATAACTTGGAGAAAAGGAAGAAGACAGGTTTAAAAAATATATAGTGAGTGCAATACTGTGAGGTGAGTACTGTACCCACACAGGGAACAAGGGGAAATGGGGTATAGGGGCAGGGGTGGGGTGGGGGGCCGGGGGGGTCCAGAGTCTGGAGAGATGGCATTCATGCTGCCCTAGATTAGGTTATCTCTGAGCCTCAGTTTCCTCATCCACAAAAGGGGAGAGTAACGATGAGCCTCCGTTTCTTGAGCACCTACAGTGTGTCAGGCACCACTCCAGGTCCTTTAGTTCATCAGACCTCACATTTGACCAATAAAATGGAAATTTTACCACCAACTTCCCATGAGCAAACAGAGTTAAGAGATTGATGGATATCCCAAACCCCATAGCTAGTAAATTGGAGAGCCAGGGTTTGAACACAGACCCGCACGAATTTCTAGCCCATGTTTTTCTCACTACACTAGCAGTCTGTGACTGTAAAGTCTCTTTCAAATTTAAGGAACAGCTTACTGAAAACAATAGGTCTTGGGAAGAGTGGGTTTGCTAGGGCTTAATTTTGTCACCCCACAAAAATGGTTGGAATCATAACCCTTACTACCTAAGAATGTGACATTATTTGGAAATAGGGTCTTTACATAGGTAATCAAGTTAAAATGATATGATTAGGGTGGGCCCTAATCCAATAAAACAGGTGTCCTTATAAAAAGGGGAAATTTGGAGGAGACCTTCAAGATGGTAGAGGAGTAAGACGCGGAGATCACCTTCCTCCCCACAAATACATCAGAAATACATCTACATGTGGAACAACTCCTACAGAACACCTACTGAATGCTGGCAGAAGACTTCAGACTTCCCAAAAGGCAAGAAACTCCCCACGTACCTGGGTAGGGCAAGAGAAAAAAGAAAAAACAGAGACAAAAGGATAGGGACAGGACCTGCACCAGTGGGAGGGAGCTGTGAAGGAGGAAAGGTTTCCACACACCAGGAAGCCCCTTCGCGGGCGGAGAATGTGGGTGGTGGATGCGGGAGCTTTGGGGCCGCAGAGGAGAGCACAGCAACAGGGGTGCGGAGGGCAAAGTGGAGAGATTTCCTCACAGAGGATTGGTGCCAACCAGCACTCACCAGCCCGAGAGGCTTGCCTGCTCACCCGCCAGGGCGGGCAGGGGCTGGGAGCTGAGGCTTGGGCTTCAGTCGGATGGCAGGGAGAGGACTGGGGTTGGTGGCGTGAACAGAGCCTGAAGTGGGCTAGTGCACCACGGCTAGCCGGGAGGAAGTCCAGGAAAGAGTCTGGACCTGCCTAAGAGGCAAGAGACCATTGTTTCGGGGTGTGCGAGGAGAGGGGATTCAGAGCGCTGGCTAAATGAGCTCCAGAGATGGGCATGAGCCATAGCTATCAGCGCGGACCCCAGAGACGGGCATGAGACGCTAAGGCTGCTGCTGCAGCCACCAAGAAGCCTGTGCGCGAGCACAGGTCACTCTCCACACCTCCCTTCCGGGGAGCCTGTGCAGCCCACCACTGCTAGGGTCCCGTGATCCAGTCATAACTTCTGCAGGAGAACTCACGGTACACCTCAGGTTGTTGTACCGTCACACCGGCCTCTGCCGCCGCAGGCTCACCCCGCATTCATACCCCTCCCTTCCCCCGGCCTGAGTGAGCCAGAGCCCCAAATCAGCTGCTTCTTTAACCCCGTCCTGTCTGAGCGAAGAACAGATGCCCTCAGGCGACTTACACACAGAGGCAGGGCCAAATCCAAAGCTGACCCCCAGGAGCTGTGTGAACAAAGAAGAGAAAGGGAAATCTCTCCCAGCAGCCTCAGGAGCAGTGGATTAAATCTCCACAATCAACTTGATGTACCCTGTGTCTGTGGAATACATGAATAGACAATGAATCATCCCAAATTGAGGAGGTGGACTTTGGGAGCAACTGTAGACTTCAGGCTTGCTGTATGCGACTGACTAGTTTCTGATTTATATATTTATCTTACTTTAGTATTTAGAGCTTATTAACATTGGTAGATTTGTTTATTGATTTGGTTGCTCTCTCCCTTCTCTTTTTTTATGTATTGATTTTTTTTTCCTTTTTCTGTTTTTTTGAGTATGTTTCTTTGTGTGGTTTTTTCTGTATAGCTTTGCTTTTACCATTTGTCCTAGGGTTCTGTCTGTCCATTTTGTTTGTTTGTTTTTTTAGTATAGTTTTTAACATTTTGTTATCATTGGTAGATTTGTTATTTAGTTTGGCTGCTCTCTTCTTTCATTCTTTCTTTTTCTTTTTTGTATTACTTTTTAATTTTTTTATTTTAATAATTTTTTTAATTTTTTATTTTAATAACTTTATTTTATTTTATTTTGTTTTATTTTATTTTTCTTGCTTGCTATTTTCTCCCTTTTCTTCTGAGCCATGTGGTGGACAGGGTCTTGGTGATCCAGCCAGTTGTCAGGCCTGTGCCTCTGAGGTGGGAGAGTTGAGTTCTGGACATTGGTCCACCAGAGACCTCTCAGCTCCATGTAATATCAAACAACAAAAGCTCTCCCAGAGATCTCCACCTCAACGCTGAGACCCAGCTCCACTCAATGACCAGCAGGTTACAGTGCTGGACACCCTATGCCAAACAACTAGCAAGACAGGAACACAACCTCACCTGTTAGCAGAGAGTCTACATAAAGTCATAATAAGGTCACAGACACCCCAAAACACACCACCAGATGCGGTCCAGCCCACCAGAAAGACAAGACACAGCATCATCCACCAGAACACAGGCATCAGTCCCCTCCACCAGAAAGCCTACAAATGCACTGAACCAACCTTCGCCACTGGGAACAGACACCAAAAACAATGGGAACTACGAACCTGCAGCCTGCAAAAAGAAAACCCCAAACACATTAAGTTAAGCAAAATGAGGAGACAGAGAAACACACAGGAGATGAAGTAGCAAGGTAAAAAACCACCAGACCTAAAAAATGAAGAGGATATACATGGACTACTGAAAAAAGAATTCAGAGTAATGATAGTGAAGATGATGCAAAATCTTGGAAATAGAATGGAGAAAATACAAGAAAATTTTAACAAGGACCTAGAAGAACTAAAGAGCAAACAAACAATGATGAACAATATAATAAATGAAATTAAAAATTCTCTAGAAGGAATCAATAACAGAGTAACTAGGGAGAAGAACGGATAAGTAACCTGGAAGATAAAATACTGGAAATTACTACTGCAGATGAGAATTAAGAAAAAAGAATGAAAAGAATTGAGGACAGTCTCAGAGACCTCTGGGACAATATTAAACACACCAACATTTGAATTATAGGGGTCCCAGAAGAAGAAGAGAAAAAAAAAGGGACTGAGAAAATATTTGAAGAGATTATAGTTGAAAACTTCTCTAATATGGGAAAGGAAATAGTCAATCAAGTCCAGGTTGCAGAGAGTGCCATACAGGACAAATCCAAGGAGAAACATGCTAAGACACATATTAATCAATCTGTCAAAAATTAAATACAAAGAAAAAATATTAAAAGCAGCAAGGGAAAAACCACAAATAACATACAAGGGAATCCCCATAAAGTTAACAGCTGATCTTTCAGCAAAAACTCTGCAAGCCAGAAGGGAGTGGCAGGACATATATAAAGTGATGAAGGGGAAAAATCTACAACAAAGATTACTCTACCCAGCAAGGATCTCATTCAGATTCAATAGAGAAATTAAAACATTTACAGACAAGCAAAAGCTAAGAGAATTCAGCACCACCAAACCAGCCTTACAATAAATGTTAAAGGAACTTCTCTAGGCAGGAAACATAAGAGAAGGAAAAGACCTACAATAATAAACCCAAAACAATTAAGAAAATGGTAATAGGAACATACATATCGATAACTACCTTAAATGTAAATGGATTAAATGATCCAACCAAAAGGCATAGACTGGCTGAATGGATACAAACACAAGACCCGTATGTATGCCGTCTACAAGAGACCCACTTCAGACCTAGGGACACATACAGACCGAAAGTGAAGGGACAGAAAAAGATATTCCATGCAAATGGAAATCAAAAGAAAGCTGGAGTAGCAATTCTCATATCACACAAAATAGACTTTAAGATAAAGACTATTACAAGAGACAAAGAAGGACACTACATAATGATCAAGGGATCAATCCAAGAAGAAGATATAAAAAGTGTAAACTTTTATGCACCCAACATAGGAACACCTCAATACATAAGGCAAATGTTAACAGCCATAAAAGGGGAAATAAACAGTATCACAATCATAGTAGGGGACTTTAACACCTCACTTTCACCAATGGACAGATCATCCAAAATGAAAATAAATAAGGAAACACAAGTTTAAAATGACACACGAAACAAGATGGACTTAATTGATATTTATAGGACATTCCATCCAAAAACAACAGAATACACTTTCTTCTCAAGTGCTCATGAAACATTCTCCAGGATAGATCATATCTTGGGTCACAAATCAAGCCTTGGTAAATTTAAAATAATTGAAATCATATCAAATATCTTTTCCAACCACAACTCTGTGAGACTAGATATCACTTACAGGAAAAAACCTATAAAAAATATAAACACATGGAGGCTAAACAATATACTACTAAATAACCAAGAGGTCACTGAAGAAATCAAAGAGGAAATCAAAAAATACCTAGAAACAAATGACAATGAAAACACGAAGGCCCAAAACCTATGGGATGCAGCAAAAGCAGTCCTAGGAGGGAAGTTTACAGCAATACAATCCTACCTCAAGAAACAAGAAACAACTCAAATAAAAAACCTAAACTTACACCTAAAGCAATTAGAGAAAGAAGAACAAAAAAACCCGAAGTTACCAGAAGGAATGAAATCATAAATTTCAGATCAGAAATAAATGAAAAAGAAATGAAGGAAATGATAGCAAAGATCAATAAAACCAAAAGACAGTTCTTTGGAAAGATAAACAAAATTGATAAACCATTAGCCACACTTATCAAGAAAAAAAGGGAGAAAACTCAAATCAATAGAATTAGAAATGAAAAAGGAGAAGTAACAACTGACACTGCAGAAATACAAAGGATCATGAGAGATTACTACAAGCAACTCTATGCCAATGAAATGGACAACCTGGAAGAAATGGACAAATTCTTAGAAAAGCACAACCTTCCAAGACTGAACCAGGAAGAAATAGAAAATATAAACAGACCAATCACGAACACTAAAATTGAGACAGTGGTTAATAATCTTCCAACAAACAAAAGTCCAGGACCAGATGGATTCACAGGCAAATTCTATCAAACATTTAGAGAAGAGCTAACACCTATCCTTCTCAACCCCTTCCAAAATATAACAGAGGGAGGAACAACCCCAAACTCATTCTACGAGGCCACCATCACCCTGATAGCAAAACCAGACAAAGATGTCACAAAGAAAGACAACTACAGGCCAATATCAGTGATGAATATTGATGCAAAAATCCTCAATAAAATACTAACAAACAGAATCCAACAGAACATTAAAAGGATCATACATCATGGTCAAGTGGGGTTTATCCCAGGAATGCAAGAATTCTTCAATATACGCAAATCAATCAATGTGATAAACCATATTAAGAAACTGAAGGGAAAAAACCATATGATCATCTCAATAGATGCAGAAAAAGCTTTCGACAAAATTCAACACCCATTTATGATAAAAACCGTCCAGAAAGTAGGCATAGAGAGAACTTACCTCAACATAATAAAGGCCATATATGACAAACCCACAGCCAACATCGTTCTCAATGGTGAATAACTGAAACAATTTCCACTAAGATCAGGAACAAGACAAGGTTTTCCCCTCTCGCCACTATTATTCAAAATAGTTTTGGAAGTTTTAGCCACAGCAATCAGAGAAGAAAAAGAAATAAAAGGAATCCAAATTGGAAAAGAAGAAGTAAAGCTGTCACTGTTTGCAGATGACATGATACTATACATAGAGAATCCTAAAGATGCTACCAGAAAACTTCTAAGCTAATCAATGAATTTGGTAAAGTAGCAGGATACAAAATTAATGCACAGAAATCTCTGGCATTCTTATACACTAATGATGAAAAATCTGAAAGTGAAATTAATAAAACACTCCCATTTACCACTGCAACAAAAAGAATAAAATACCTCAGAATAAACCTACCTAATAAGACAAAAGACCTGTATGCAGAAAACTATAGACACTGATGAAAGAAATTAAAGATGATACAATCAGATAGTGAGATATACCATGTTCTTGGATTGCAAGAATCAACATTGTGAAAATGACTGTACTACCTAAAGGAATCTACAGATTCTATGCAATACCTATCAAACTACCAATAGCATTTTTCACAGAACTAGAACAAAAAATTTCACAATTTGTATGGAAACACAAAAGACCCCGAATAGCCAAAGCAATCTTGAGAAGGAAAAACGGAGCTGGAGGAATCAGGCTCCCTGACTTCAGACTATATACAAAGCTACAGTAATCAAGACAGTATGGTACTGACACAAAAACAGAAATATATGTGAATGGAACAGGATAGAAACCCAGAGATAAACCCATGCACATATGATCACCTTATCTTTGACAATGGAGGCAAGAATATACAATGGAGAAAAGATAGCCTCTTCAGTAAGTGGTGCTGGGAAAAATGGATAGCTACATGTAAAAGAATGAAATTAGAACACTCCCTAACACCATACACAAAAATAAACTCAAAATGGATTAAAGACTTAAATGTAAGGCCAGACACCATTAAACTCCTACAGGAAAACATAGGCAGAACACTCTATGACATAAATCACAGCAAGATCCTTTTTGACCCACCTCCTAGAGAAATGGAAATAAAAACACAAATAAACAAATGGGACCTAATGAAACAAAAGCTTTTGTACAGCAAAGGAAACCATAACCAAGACGAAAAGACAACCCTAAGAATGGGAGAAAATATTCACAACTGAAGCAACTGACAAAGGATTAATCTTCAAAATTCACAAGCAACTCATGTAGCTCAATATTAAAAAAACAAACAACCCAATCCAAAAATGGGCAGAAGACCTAAATAGACATTTCTCCACAGAAGATATAAAGATTGCCAACAAACACATGAAAGGCTGCTCAACATCACTAATCATTAGAGAAATGCAAATCAAAACTACAAAGGGGTATCACCTCACAACAGTCAGAATAGCCATCATCAAAAAATCTACAAACAATAAATGCTGGAGAGGGTGTGGAGAAAAGGGAACCCTCTTGCACTGTTGCTGGGAAGTAACTTGATACAGCAACTATGGAGAACAGTCTGGAGGTTCCTTAAAAATCTAAAAATAAAACTACCATATGACCTAGCCATCCCACTACTGGGCATATACCCAGAGAAAACCATAATTCAAAAAGAGTCATGTACCACAATGTTCATTGCAGGTCTATTTACAATAGCCAGGACATGGAAGCAACCTAAGTGTCCATCGACAGATGAATGGATAAAGAAGATGTGGCACATACATACAATGGAATATTACTCAGAAAGTGAAAAACAAATACCTTATGCTAACACAGATATATGGAATCAAAAAAAAAAAAAGGCTCTGAAGAACCTAGGGGCAGGACAGGAATAAAGATTCAGACGTAGATAATGGACTTGAGGAGATGGGGAGGGGGAAGGGTAAGCTGGGACAAAGTGAGAGAGCGGCATGGACACGTATACACTACCAAATGTAAAAAAGATAGCTAGTGGGAAGCAGCCACATAGCACAGGGAGATCAGCTCAGTGCCTTGTGACCACCTAGAGGGGTGGGATAGGGAGGGTGTGAGGGAGAGAGACGCAAGAGAGAAGAGATATGGGGATATATGTAAATATATAGCTTATTCACTTTGGTATAAAGCAGAAACTAAGACACCATTGTAGAGCAATTATATTCCAATAAAGATGTTAAAATAATTAATTGATTGATTAATTGATTAAAAAGGGGAAATTTGTACAGAGACAGACGGACACAGGGAGAATGCCACGTGAAGAGTGGAGCTGTTCTCCCTTACCAGAAGCCGGGAGAGAGAGCTGGGACAGATCCTTCCCTAGTGCCTTCTGAGAGCATATAGACTTGCTGACACCTTCATCCCAGACTTTCAGCCTCCAGAACTGAGAGACAATACATTTTTGTCGTTCTAAGCCACCCAGTCTGTGGTACTTTGTCACAGTAGTCCTAGAACTTGAACCAGGAGCCAACCAAGGAAAACTGAGAAGGAGTCTTCTTGGAGGTTTTGGAGAACATTCACCTGAGGGCCCTGGAACGCCCAGCAGCCCTCAGGAGAAGGCGGACAGGGAGCAGAGAGCTGGGATTCCCCATTTTCCTCCCTCTTACCACTCCTTGCTCCTGCTCACCCATCCAGGGAAGCTCTCTTTAAGAACTTGATCATGATGTTTTGCTTTTATTTTTATTTTCATGGCATTTGTAAACACTGTTGGAACCTGATCAGTACTTCTGACAGCAGTTTCACTGTACGAAATTGTTTCCCTTGTAAATTACAGGTGCAAGGGCACCAGAGCTCTAGGTACCGAGGCCTCCTATCAGGTCCTATGCCCCACACAGGGGCACAGACTGCACCACTTTCCCCCACTTTTTCCTTTTGGGAACGTAGAAATCTAGCCGGAAAGCCAGATGCTCTTAGAGAAAAACAAAACAGCTCTGGGACTATGGTTTACACAGAGCAGGGGCAGAGCTGCGGGCCTAAACTGGTCTGGAAGCCACGTCTCCTCTTCCAATCCTCACCCAGCAGTGAGATTAAGCAGAGGGCTTTGCAAAGGAACTCCGGGAAAATACTGATAAATTGAAGAGCAATTAACAAGGCACTCAGGCTCCCTCCCTGAGCTCCACCTAGCTCCCTAAATTTGTGTCAAATCTTTTCTTTTGTCCCCCTCAACTAAGCCCATGTGGGAATGGAAATGTTTTTGTGCATTAAAGAAAATCAATGAAAACATTTCAAAAACAATTTCAAGCTCCTCTTCCTCCCTCAGGGTGGTGAAGTCAGCCCCTGCAGTGCTGTGCAGGGGTCCCAAGGAGAGCCAAACCCATGCGGGTGGCAGAATTCCAGTGGAACAAAGGCATAGACCCTGGCAGACTGTCTCTCACTTCTCTATCCTAACACAGGATGCCATTCCAGAAAGTCAGCCAGCCTAGGAAAATTCTAACTCTCTTCCCGGAGCCTTTAAGTTTCAGTCTTCAACTGTATTTCTATGCAGCTTTGGCCCCTGACCCAAGTGTGAGGCATCTTTGGATGCAACAGGATGTCAGCACTAAGACAAGGATAGGGGAACAGGCTGATGGAAATTGCACAAGATCTGGGGTCCAGAGATCTGGGTTTGAACATCCTCTCTGCCACTAACTAGCTGTGCAATTTTGTGCCAGTCACTCCTGGTGCAGTGAGGCCAGGAGGTAGTGGGACAAGCGGTAGGGAAGCACACTGTGGCAGATGTCTTGGCTGGGAGAGAAAGTTCTAGAGACTGCGCCGTGGGCTGGGGAACAGGGGGCTTGGGCTCAATTCAGAACAGCCCAGCTCCCTTCCAGACAGGAAACCAGAGCAGCATCCAGAGGGATCCCCGGGAGACCCCGGCGAGCCGGGCCTGGCAGCTGAGCCGGGTCTCGGAAGCAAAGTGGGTTCACCTGAGAGGGTTGGAAAACCCTCACCCCTGGGGAGGAAAAAGAAGATGGGATTTCTCCTGGGGTCGTAACAGGACTCCGCCAGCTGGAGACAATGGCTCCAGGAGCCTCGACAACTCCACCCCTGTTGACGGGGGAACTCAACACCCTGGAGATCGGCGTGTGAAATCTTCGCTGGGGAAGAGAGTCCTCATTTAGCAGAGAAAGTGCTGCACTATCTATGTGTGAAAGCTTTTTCAGCACTGTTCCCTGCTATCCATATGGCGAACTTCACCCAAATTAGGAGGAACTGATGAACAAAACTCCAGCAACTTGAAAATGAGAGTGAGTTCCAGGTGCCCATCCCAGAGGCAGGCACAGCGGGCGCGGGGGTCGGGTCCAGCAGGGTAGGGTGTCCCCGTGCCCCTGCCAGCTACGCTCAGTCCCCAAGCACTCCCCCCCAGGGCTGTGTGTTCCCTACTCATCATCATAATAACCACCATTAACTGTGCACTCACCGTACCAGACAGTATACCAGGGACCTTAGACATGTTAATCCTTCAGTTAATCCTCACCAAAATCCTATTTACATACCTATTTTTTTATGCCTATTTAAAGTTCGCAATGGAGAGTCAGAGAGGCTGTCTTTTGCCCAAGGTCCCACAGAAGGATTCAGAGGTGGACTGGTTTATTCATTCACCCTCCCCTTCTCCAGAGCAGGTCCAGGGTCCAGGAGGCGGGGGTTTTGCTCCACTGGAAGCTGAGAGGAGGCACCTGCTGCAAGAAGAGGGGGTGGGGCTCTGCCCTTTCCCCCCAGGCAGAGGGCAGGCGGCCAGAACCCCTGATGGGTTCACACCAGGGGGATTCTGTTGGGGGCTACAGGATCAATGGCTCAGAGACCATCAGGCCTGCCATGGAACTTAATGACCAACCGACAGGACCCCTTTGTGGAAAAACCAAGGTCAGGGAGACAAAACTGAGTCACGCCAACAGGTTATGTAAGTAACACAGCCAGCCCGATCACCCTGTGTTCGTTCAAGACGCCCTAAAGCCTTCCATAAAAGGAGCAAGCTCTCCTGTCCCGCTTCTACCCGCCTCTCCCTAGTCCTGTCTGAGGTGGAGGCGGACCCTTCCAGAGCAGACTGACCCTGTTTGGGCCCCTGCTCGCGCTCCAGGACCAACCTGCTCCGACCTCTCCCTGCTTTGTACCCTGTTTCCTGCTCTCATTTAAACTCAGCTATTCCAGACCGCGGTCCCCCATCTACCTCCCGCCACCCCTCCAGCCGCACCCCTTTGGCTTCCCCCCGGGTCTGGGGCTGCACCAACCCCCTCTCTTTTACTCTAGCCTCCAGAGCCCAGTATGGCAGAATGAAATGAAGCTTGATGCAAAGATGTTTAGAATGTTCATCTCGACGATTGTATTATTTACAGCAACTCTGCGCTGTGCCCGGGGCATTGCGTGGTTTGAAAGACGCTATACAAACGGAAATTGTGTGGCATTGTCTGTTCCTCCACATTCTGCGAGAGAACCAATCTAGTAATCATTGTTTTTGCTCCTCAAATCAGAGACGCTCCATGCTGTGTACATGGTGGCTAATCTGGAAATAAAGATTCATAGCAAATGTATAAGGAGCTCTGGAAGCCATCAGGGCCTGGCGGATGAATGAAAGGCAGCAGGATGAAGGAAAAGACGGTGGAGGGGAGACTGGCGAGAGCCCCACGGCCCCTCTGAGCTTAGACAGCAGCCCATCCCGGGGTGCCGGGATGTGCCACATCACATATCCATTTACGCAGACAGAACAGGCCCCAGGGAGCGCTTTGCCCCAGACCGGCACATGGCCAGCTACAGTCCACCTGCGAAAACCTCCTTGCCACTGGGTTTTCACCCCAAGGTCAAGTTCTCTGGAGCCAGGGCTGACCCTTTCAGATCATAACTAGGGAAGGGGAGAGGGGAGGAAGGGAGAGGATCACACCAGGGGTAGGGATGACCACGCACAGACCCGAGTCGCTCTTCAAGGACAGGGCAGGAAAGAGAGTGGAGGAGTAGTGCCTGGGAGCTCTGAAGCCATCCAGCTGGTTTGAGCTGTACTCAGTTAGCGCTGAGCTAACTCAGGCCCCTTGCCCTACATGCCAGGCCCCACCTTGACCAGTGTCTCTGTTCAGAGGCACAACCCCAGGGTTTGGGTGTGGCAGCCAGTGTTACTGGTGAGGCCTGCTCATGTATGTTCCCTCGAGAAAAGGAATGAATCTGGCCTCACAGCCTTGCCCCAGCTTCCTGGAAACAGTGCCACCCTCTCATTTTCTCCCTCCCCGTTCACCTGCCCACTCACCTAACAACCCGCCACATTGCTCACGGCCTCCTTCCTAAGGAGGCATCTTGGTCACTCCCTCATTTTTCCCTTCAGCCTGCCCAAATCCTATGCATTCTTTAATGAGCAATTCAAATAATCTTTTCCTATAACACCTTCCATAATCTCCCCATGCCCCATGGCAAGATTACTCAGTCTCCATTAAGCCCCAGATCCTCAGTTTGTAACTCTGTAGAATGGATCCCAGTGTGGCCCATCAAACAGATGTGTGGGGATCTGCCCCTCACCAGACATAAACACCTAGAGCACAGAGACCCTGCGTGGTCTCATCTCCAGCACTCCTCATCCCCCACATCCAGCATCCAGAGTGCCTGGGCATCCCTACAGCCTCCAGGCTCTGATCCCTGTACCATGGGGCCAGGTGGGCAGTAAAGGGAGGTGGTCATGGAAAATAACGCGAGGTCCAAGACTTCACTGATTTAACTTCTCCCTCCCAGAGGCTTCTCTGGCGCTTTCCGATTTGTTCTAAAAGTTAACAATTCCCAAATCGTTCACATTCTCTCTATATGCCAAGTTTGAGCACGTCGTCTGCCGAGTTAAATCGCGGCCGAGTCACACAATTTAACTGATCCGATGTACGAGGTCTCATCACCCATTACCAGGAGCATTTAGAAGCAAGGTAATTAGAGGCTGCATTCCTGAAGCCCGAGGTTCGGAGGCTACAATCCTGGAGTTTATTATACTAATGATGATGGGGAGGGATCCCAGGGATTCCATTTCCAGACTGTTCAGATTGGCATTAAAGAGCCCCAGAGGAACGGATTGGGGAAAACACTGCCCCCCTCAAGGTCAATTCCATCCAAGGAGGAAGCCCTGGGCTAAGCTGCCCCACCTCCAGCCTTCTCCTACAGAACTGGGTATAAAGCTGCCCAAGGGCAGAGAGGGTTCCCTCCCTTTCTCCTGTCCCCAACCCCCATCCTATGCCACCTCAGACGGCACAGAGAAACCCACTCCCTTAGCTTGTCATGACGGATTCAGGCAGAATCATTGCTGTGGGATGAGCTATATTCAGCAGAAGTCCTCCCTTGATCATATCACCAGCGCTAGAGAGCGATTACTGAGTTTTCCAGATCTCACTTATAAAATTCAAATACCATGTTGAGGAAAAAGCCATTTGATCACTAATAACAGTCTGATACATTAGTGTGAATTAGTGTAGCAGATTCTTTCCACCTAGCTGGAAGGGCTTCAGTTTTAGGAGAAGCATTTGATTCTGGCAGAGGATAGGAATAAACTAGAGAAAAGGGAAGAAAGAAACCACACAGCTTTGCTTCCAATTAATTAGTTAATCAATTAATTAGTTAACTAGTTAATCAATGAGTGAATTGTTGATTAAGTCAATGAATGGGCCATTGGTTAGGACAGGTCCCATTTTCCCACTCTACCTGTTCAGATACAAGGCCCTCTGGCCGCACCTCCACCCCACCCCCAAGTGTCAACAATCCCAGGGTCTTTCCCAGGTAGAGCCCATTGGGGGTGGGGAGGCCAGAGGTGAACAGGCTGCCCTGAGGTTTTCCAGGTTATGAAGAAAGACCCCTCCCTCCCCTCAGACCACCTGCCTCAACCCTGCTCCTCCTTCAGTTACTAGTTCTGAAGCACCATCAAGCTTGGAAGATCTTTCAAAGACTGTATTTTCTCACCCCTTCTGTATTAGTTTCCTAGGACTGCTGTAACAAATCACCACAAACTTGGGTGGCTTAAAAGAACAGAAATTTATTCTCTCACGATGTCGGAGGCCATAAGTCCAAAAGCAGTGTCGGCAGTATCGCTTCCTTCTGGAGGCTCTGAAGGAGAAACTTCCCTGCCTCTCTCCTGGCAGGCAATGCTCAGCATTCCTTGGCTTACAGACACATCACTCCCATCTCCGCCCCCATCGTCACATTGCCTCCCTCTCTGTGTCCTTCCCCTTTTCTGTCTCTTACAGAAAGGACACTTTCACTGGAATTAGGGCCCACCCTCATCCAATATGTTCTCAATCCTTACTTTAGTTATATCTGCAAAGAACCTACTTCCAAATAAGGTCACATTCTGAGGTTCCAGGTGGATGTGAATTTTGGGATTCAACCCGCTCCACCTTCCTAGAGCCAAACAGCAACAGAAGAAGCTAGAACTTAGTGTGATCACAAGAGGAATAAATGATGAGGAAAGTTTGTGGAAATGAGAGGCTTGGGTGAGGTTCCTCCGACTGAAGCCTCCCAACTCTGCCCACCTCACCTCCCCCGCCCCACCTCCAGGCCTCTGATGATCAGAGTATGGACACCAAGGGGGGTGGGGGGGGGGGCCATTCATCACATCAGGACACTGAAAGTGAAGACCCCTGGGCAAGACCAAGCAAATACTAATCTTCAGAGCCAGTTCGGCCAACATCATTTTTACCTTTCCCTACGATCGCCAAAGTATCTGACTGAGGTATCTCCTTTGAGATAGGATTTCCTGACCCTAAAATCCATTCCTAGTGTCTTCGTGAGCCATGTAGCAGCAGACAGCCCCCAAGATGGTGCTCTTATATAGACCTTTCCCACACCGAATAGACTGGACGTGTGTAATCAATAGGATATTGCAGAAATGAAGGAGTGTGACTTCTGAAGCTAAATCATAAAAGGCATTGTAACGTGTACTTTGCTCTGTCTTGGTTCATTTGCTTTGGGGGAAGCCAGCTGCCATGTTGGAAGGGTACTCAAGTAACCCAGTGACGAAGTCCACATGGATGGAAACTAAGGGCTCCTGCCAATGGCCAGCACTGACTTGCCAGCCACCTGAGCGAACCACCTTGGTGTTAAGATTCTCTAGATCTAGTCCAGTACTCAAAAGCCCCAGCCAACATCTTAACTGAAAACACATGAGAAAACCACCCAGCTAAGCCACTCCAAATTCCTAACTCCTAGTAACTGTGTGAGATAATAAATAGTTATTGCTGTTTTAAGCCACTAAGTTCTGGGGTATTTATTGTGCCTCAATAGGTAGCACATACGCAGCCACATAATCATTCATTTGTTCATCATTCCATAAATATTTCAGAGCAAACAAAATGACATAGGTACTCTTGGGAAAGAAAAATTTGATCCCTTTTCTCAAGGAGCTTATAACACAGGAAGACAAGATTTCTAAACCCAACTCAAACAGCAACATATACCAAGGGCTTCTGAATTTAAGAGAAGGTAGAAGGAACTCTGTGGGTTCGTGGGGAATGCTTCTCAGTCAGGATTCTCAGTTGCCAACAGCATAAAGCAACTCTAACTTCAATGGAAAAGAGATTTATTGGAAGGATAACTGAGAGCTTGTAGAGTTCGTGGAAATACAAGAGAAGCAGCCAACAGGCAGAACAAGGAGGCCAGGCAGCGTAGGGGCAGCCAACCCACCCTCAGGCACAGTCTGGCCTATGGCCCCAGGTACCTCTCCTATCACTGAACATGCATTGCCCCTGCTTATTAATTCCATTCCCAGGTAGATGGAAGCATTCAGTTGTCCAAGAATACATCACCTGCCTGTGCCCAGATACCAGGGAGCAGGACAGGGCAAACCTGCCCCACTTCAACTTCTAAAGCGGGTAGCAGGGACCTTTGTACAATGTGGGAATTGCTCCCAAACAGGAAACGTATCGGGATGTTGAGACACCATTGCAGAGAAAGAAGGGGTCATTTGGGGCAGAGGAAAAGCAGGACATAAGATGGCCAGGAGCTACAGCTCATTCCTCTGCTTCCTTGGTCTAAGCCTTAGCATACACAGTGTCCTCATCAAAGAAATGGCATAAATGTGTCTTCTCACTCCCTCTTTTTCATCGTTCTCACCATAACTGTGAAGCCTTCTCTCTCCCCTGCTCCCACCCCAGTCCCATCCCATCTGCCATTTGCTCTGCAGATCTAAGGATGGATGGCTTAGGACAGAATTCGTTTCTGAAGGCAGAACTAATGAGGACTTCCTTGCTAGATAGGAATACCCCATCATGATCTGCCAGGCACAAACAAAAGGGACTTAGCTAGTCTCAG
>NW_006777801.1:1916313-1939652 GCF_000442215.2 Lipotes vexillifer
CAGCAGGAACCAATGATGCAAACAAAATCATGGGGAGTAGCCCAGGCCCATCATTCTGCTTACCAAGGCTTCCAGGGGTGGTTGATTGTAGCAGCCATCCTGTACCTGCCGTGAAAGCAAGTGGGCAGATTGGGATTGAGCAATAAGACATCTGAACACCCACAAAACCAGCAAGGAAGCCAAGACTTTGCTTATCTGCTGAATAAACAACTCATTAAGCCTATTGGTATCCCCTGAAGAAGACTGCCACGTGCCCTCACCCCATACCCAATGTTGTAGCTGCCAGAAGCCAAATAGAGAACTCAGTGGTCCTTGAATAGGACCCAGTCTTTGACCACTCTAAAGCACTACGCCTTGCAGAGCTCAGCCAACTTCCACCTCCACTCCCAGGCTGTAGAAAGGCATCCATTTTTAATGGCCCCAACAGCCCAGAAACTCCTCTTTGATGATTTCAGCCTGATGACCCACCACGCTTTCCATTTGAGCCACCAGCTTCAGCAACTGATTAAATGTCGCCTTGAAGGTTTGATGAGTCAACCCATTCAGTCACTTGGGGCCAATCTCTACCAGCCTGGATGCCCAGGAGTGCCCACTTCTCCCATGATGGCACCAGCCAATTTCATCCTCCCTTTTGGCTCAGGGATGCCCTTGGTCAAGGTCAGAGAGCACTGAAAACCCCAGTGTCTTCCATCCTGCTTCAGGCCACAGCAAGCCCTCCACCTAGGCAAGTCTGAGCTCTACAAAGGCCCAAAGTAACATTTCTAACGTTCTCTCGGGAACTTTAAGCAAAAGCCCAAGGATCCACTGTCCCACAAGAGACAAGAAGTGTCATCTTCTCAGGGAACTGCAGCACCTCAGAAACATCTCACACCCCAGCTCCTCCCTCTTGGCCAGATGAGCCTTCACCTCCGCCAGGCCCCTGCCCTGACCTTCCTTCTCATTTGACTTCCCTCCACCTCTTTCTGGGTCCTCTGGAATCTGGCCTTACCATCATAGATAAGTGTTTTCCATTAAAATGGGGCTAGAGAATTAAACAGCAGGTAAACGGGTAAATGAAGGGGGCAGGAAAAGGAGTCTGTGGATGACAGCCCTCAGGAGGAAGTGAGGAAGAGAGGTCATGTGCTCTGACCTCACTGTCACTCCCCTTATTTATACAGCTGTCTTACTCTCCATCTTGGTCCTGCCATCATCTAGAGAGCCCTCCTGGATAGAAGGACAACCCTTGCACACTGCATCCTGATATTCCTTGGCCCGTTCTATTCGATTGACTCTGACCCCTTCAAATCTGCACCCCGCCTTCCAAAATCTTCCATCTGAAAAGCCAATCACTTACTCTGAGAACATGAGCACAATCTGTTATCTTTCTTTTCCTCAGTTTACTTTTATTGTTTTCTCATCTCATGGATACTTTCTGTCCGTGACAAAATAAATGTCTCCCCATCTATCACCTCTCATCTGGCTTCACATTCTTCCCTTTCTAACCAACACCCCACAATCTATGCATTCAGTCACTTCCTCGCTGTTTTCCTTGAGAGTCAAACTCCCTTGATCCTGCAGCCAAGCTGCTGAGGGCGGCCAGTGGAAGCCACATGATCATTGAGACCATGGATTCCCAGCCTCAACCCTGCCGCCATGCCTTTCCTCTCCTCACCCACCTTTCTGGGTGTCTTCTCTCACCTCAAAATCTTCCTCTACCACCTTCCTCCTCACTCCGTCTCAGCCTTGCCTACTTCTGCACTAAAAATACTGAGAACCAAGGGCACATGCTCCCTCTGTCTCCTCCTCACAACTAACCTGTCTCTACCTTCACCTGTTCTCGCCTCCTTCCTTCTGAGGCATCCCTTCTGTCCAAGGCAGATCCTCCATCTGGCTCTGGGTCCCACCCCTCATCATCCATCACCCCACCCGCCCCCCGTCTTGAGTCTCTCCCTCTCTGCTGCCTCCTTTCCATCACGTTGTATCTTCAGCGTGCTCAAGTCTCTGCCATTTAAATACAAACACACTCCTCCAGAGAGTCTTTCTTTCCTACCCCCTCAGGTCAACCCTCTGGACTCCCAAATCACCAATATGATTCCTCCATCACAGCACTTAAACACTGAGGTATAAAAAATAATTTACCTTTCTGTCTTCTCTCACTCAATTGTAAGCTCCTTGAGGGCAGCACCACACCCAAATTTAATTTTACGTGCTCCAACAGTTTCTGAAGTATGGCAGACACTGAATGAAAGCTTCTCAAATGAATGTTAAATGCAAGATCTATCACCTCAGGATGACTATAAACTCCTTAAGCTTGTGGCTGCAACTTGTGTATTTCAGACACACTATCCTACCCATCCTACTACAGAATAATCACTAACCATGTCAAAGTCGTGTAACAAATTGAACTGAAATGGGAAATAACACGCTTTCCTAAAGTTTCATTGTTCTGCTCTACTGATGATCCCAAGTCTGATCTTGAAATTCAGTTCTTTTCCTATTCAGGTCCACATCCTACTCGGTGTTCCTTCTTTCCTTTCAACACATGTATCAACTAAGCTGAATATTAAACATGTTTTCAAAGCTGTGTGAATGTGCCTCAGGCTTCTTTGCCCCTGTGCCTTCCCTGGAGCTGTTGCCACTCTCCCTGGAACAGTCTCTACTCCCACCTTTGCACCTCTGGCCAAAGGTGAGTCATCATCTCAGTTATAATGGTGCCTCTGAGAAGGCTTGCCTGACCTCCCCATCAGAGCTAGCTCCCTTCCTCGTATCCCTTAACACTTGCTTCATGCTCTGGCATGGCATCTCAGAACTTTGCATTGTAATCTGTTGTGTGAAATTCTAGAAGACAAGAGTGAGACGCCCCAGTGAGGCAGTCATAAACGTGAACAATTGAGTTGAACTGAAAGCAGAAGGCAAATGTTAAACCAAGTCCATTCAAACGCACCCTTACATCATCACTCCCTCAGACTTCCACTTCCTCAACCATCTCCAGCAGGTTTCTATCTCAGGGCAGACAAATTCCTCACCTCTCGAGCAGACAGAGACCCTCCCAGTGAATGTATAAGGGCTCTAGGAGGAGATATCAAAGAATAAGAGAGGACTTCCCTGGTGACGCAGTGGTTAAGAGTCCACCTGCCAATGCAGGGGACATGGGTTAGAGCCCTGGTCTGGGAAGATCCCACATGCTGTGGAGCAACTAAGCCTGTGCGCCACAACTACTGAGCCTGTGCTCTAGAGCCAGTGAGCCACAACTACCGAGCCTGTGAGCCACAACTACCAAGCCCACGTGCCACAACTACTGAGCCCACGTGCCACAACTACTGAAGCCTGTGTGCCTAGAGCCCATGCTCCAAAACAAAGAGAAGCCACCACAATGAGAAGCCCGCGCACCACAATGAAGAGTAGGCCCCACTCACCACAACTAGAGAAGCCCGCAAGCAGCAATGAAGACCCAATGCAGCCAAAAAATAAATAGATAAATAAATAAATGTATTTTTTAAAAAAAGAATAGGAGAAAGTGGGGTGCAGTATTTCTCAACTGTAATGTAAGTCCCTTGAGAGAAACAGCCATGCTCTTCCCCACTTTGGCTCTAAAGCATAGAGCACAGGGTAGAATGTCCCTTTATTATGGAACTTATCAAGCTGCACAGCTCAATGAATGTAATTATTGAGTAATAATAACACAATCTCTCCCTATGGAATTAGGAATTTATGATTTAATAGAACCTACATAAAAGACCTATGTGTCTTTTTTGCTGAAGTAATGCAATATGTGTGTATGTGTGTGTGTAAAGAGCTTTATCTCAAGGAATTTGTTCATGCAGTTACGGGAGCTGGCAAAACCAAAAATCCATAGCACAGGCAAGTCTGAAATTTGTAGGTCAGACCAGCAGGCTGGAAACTCAGCAGCAGTTGGTGCTGAGTCTAGAGGCAGAATCCCTTCTTCCCTGGGAAACCTCAATTTTGGCCCAGAAAGTCTTCGACTGATTGAATGAGGCACACACACATTTTCAAGAGTAATTCCCTTTACTTAAAGTCAACTGATCTTAGATGTTGACCACATCTACAAAATACTTTTACAGCAACACCTAGATTAAGGTTCGACTAAATAACTGGGTTCTGTAGCCCAGACAAGCTGACATGTAAGACTGACCATCACCCCATGGAAGGAGATGAGGTAATCGATGGAAACATCCATAGGGATATAGGGAAACGTCACCAACCTTGCCCATCAGCAGTGAAGGGGTATGAGGTCCTACATCGTGGTGGTCTACACAGGGGTACACACCTTTCCTAGAGTAGGGACTATAAAGTGTGATTTTAGCCTTTAGCTTCTCACTAGCCATTTTCACCTAGGATTCTTGTGGCTGGATTTAGAAAAGATTCTCCAGTTTGAAAGAGACAGGCAAGCCCTTAATTATACAGACAGAAGAATAGGGGCTTTAGTAAGGGAAAGATTCAGGTCATTGATAGAGCTTCTAAGTCTGTAGCTATGGGATTCATTCAGTAACATTTTATTAAGCATCTACTATGTGCCAGGTACTGCTCTGAGGTATATAGCCATGCACAAAACTGACAAATTCCTTACCTTGTAGAGTTTATATGCTAGTGGGCCAAGTTTCACTAATCTCAATTCAACCACCACTTATCAAGCCCTACTATGTACTTGGAGAATGCAAAGAAGCATAAATCCCACACTTTCACTTGTGACAAGAAGCCTCCCGGGCTTGAAGTCCTCAGAAAGTCTGCCTAATAAAACATAATTCTCAAATTTCAGGTTGTGCATATTTTTTCAGTCGACAGATACATGTCAAAGCACCAGACAGCAACAGACAAGCTCTTTCCTACAATTCTTAGGTCTTAGAATTCCAGACAATAGTTATGGCTACCAGGCTGTTTCTGCCCAGTCTCAGCCCTTTTCTATCCCTTCTTTAGTCCTTCACACATATGCAGAAAGCATGAACAAAAACCTATGACCCCCTTAATCCATTCCACTGGGACTACCCAAATCATCTATTCTAAGGAATCGTGCCTTCCTTTGCTCTCTCTCTCTCTCTCTCTCTCTCTCTCTCTCACACACACACACACACACACACACAAATACACACACACAGACAAGAAATCTATACCCTTGAATTGGGAGATTGAGATTGACATATATATACTAATATGTATAAAATAGATAACTAATAAGAACTTGCTGTATTAAAAAATAAATAAAATAAAATTTAAATGGGAAAAAAAAGGAAATCTATATCCTGGAAGCAGATAGAATGTGGAACCCAGATGCAGTCTTCAGCTTCAAGCACTGGCACGATGCTCAGTGGGTTGAACCCCCTCCAGGACGCCATACCTGTAGGCAGGACCTCGGGGGCTGGACCTCGCTCCTTTCTTCCTCACCTGGCTGAGGAGAGGGGCCTCAGCACCAGGACCCTGCCCTCTCTGGGGGGCTCCAACAGAACTTACAAACAAACAGGTAGACAAATCTGGGTTAAAGTCCCAGTTCTACGTGACCCTGGGCAGATTAAGGCCTTCAAGTTAGCTTTCTCATTTGTAAAGATAACCATGCCAGGGGGTGGAGGAGGAATAAATTAGGAGTTTGGGATTAGCAGGTACAAACAACTATATATAAAATAGATAAACAACAAGGTCCTACTGTATAGCACAAGGAACTATATTCAATACCCTGTAATAAGCCTGTAATAAGCCATAATGAAAAGGAATATGACAAAGAATATATTTCCCTGTACACCTTTGCTGCACACCTGAAACTAACACAATACTGTAAATCAACTATACTTCAATAAAAAAATTTTTTAAGTAAATATAATTATGCCCTCCCAGGAATGACAGAGGACTAAACGTGACAGTGCAGTCCAGCACTCGGCCCAGGGCCAGGTACCACAGCAAAGACTCAGTAAGTGAAGTTGCTTCATCATCACCCTCAGCATCACCATCAGAATGACTTAGTGCTTTGTCAGAGGGCTGTGAGACATCTCGGGGGATGCAAGGTGGGGTGTTGCCTTTGCTGGCTGTTTTTTTTTAAATAACCCTTGGACCCTCACAGTCCATATAGAAGAGCTGTGATGAACTTGATAATTCAGGAAAGTGATCTCTAATCCAACAGGGTGATGAGGAACTCT
This sequence comes from Lipotes vexillifer, assembly GCF_000442215.2. NCBI lineage: Eukaryota > Metazoa > Chordata > Mammalia > Artiodactyla > Lipotidae > Lipotes > Lipotes vexillifer. The sequence continues at coordinate 1,922,436 of NW_006777801.1, forward strand.
TTACACCTGAGCGTGAGCCAGTCCAGCTCTCCAGGCTCCATGCACCTTCCGGAGGGCTGGTGACCATCCAATGAGCTCACTAGGATGGTCACATACTCATTGATCCTCCTAATTCCATAACGTTTCTCCCCAGATCATAAAACCTAAGAAAAGGACAGAAAGAAAACACGACTAAAAAAAAAAAAGACTGGGCTTCCCTGGTGGCACAGTGGTTGAAAGTCCGCCTGCCGATGCAGGAGACACGGGTTCGTGCCCAGGTCCAGGAAGATCCCACATGCCGCGGAGCAGCTGGGCTCGTGAGCCATGGCCGCTGAGCCTGCGCGTCCGGAGCCTGTGCTCCGCAATGGGAGAGGCCACAGCAGTGAGAAGCCCACGTACTGCAAAAAAAAAAAAAAAAAAAGACTGAGCAAACAGCCCCTTGTCCACGATCATCATCAAACTGCAGGACCAGCTTCTAGGGCCCTACCCCTGAGGGGGTGTCTCCAGTCTGCTTACAGGAGACTCCTAAAAAATTCCAAGCAGGTCACACACAAGCCAGCCTCACCATGGAACCAGTGGAAATTCCCCAGCCCCATCCCTGCTCACTCTGGGTCACCCTTTATAACCAGGCAGCTCCTGTTTTCCAGGCAATGTGCTGCGACCCCAGAGAGCAGACACCTTGGGATTTATCCCATGGCCTCAGCACCAGGCCCTCTTGGACACTCTCCAGCCCCAGCAGGTGAGGAGTGACCCTTGACATCTCCCTTGGCTGGGTCAGAGGGGACACTCCTGCCACAAGCCCACACTGTCCATTTCTTCCACATCTCAGCTCCCTCCCAGAGCACCCACGTCCCCTCACCCACTCATGGGATGTTGCCAGTTCATCTGCCCATCCTCCTGTCATTGTGACCACATGTTCTTATGGAAAAGAAAAGATGGGAAGAGAGAGCCTAGACTTTCACTGAAAAAGACCCCACAAGACTCCCAGACCTCACTCCTGGCTGTTCTTGTCAACATTCACCCGACAACCAGATTGCTACTGCTGCTGCTGAAATTAATGGAATCTGGCAAGGAAAACTTTTGTTTTTCCAATCCTGGATTTTGCCAAGCAAACACAAGGATCATGTTGAAAATGGCTGCTGTTGAGGAGTGGCTGCTGTTGAGGAGCCACTGCCCTCAACCTATGAAACACACACACACACACACACACACACACACACACACACACACACACACACACACACACACACACACACACAGAATCCTCTCCAGTTTGGAGATGCTGGCTAATGCAAATAAAACGTCAAACAGGAAAACTTTCAGGAGCACTGCTATGGACAAGAACCACGTGACAATTTCCCTTCTTTCCAATTACAGCAGCTCCAATCCGACATTTTGTGACTTGGAGATGCTGATTACAGATTCAGTGGGACTGAGCCAGAGAACCTGGAGAAACGTCCTGTTGCTTTGCAGAAGGATTTGGTCTCCGTATTCCAACTCTGATCGACCTGGCCTGAGGTCTAGGGCCCAAAGCAGAGGCCCTAAATGGAGAGACGGACAGAGACAAACATGGGTAGCATCAAAAGTGCACATTTATTAAATACTATATGATATCACTTATATGTGGAATCTAAAAACTACAGTAAAGTAGTGAATACAACAAAAAGGAATCAGACTCACAGATATAGAGAACAAATAATGGTTACCAAGGGGGAGAGGGAAGGGAGGAGGGGCAGTATGGGGGGAGGGGATTAAGAGGTACAAACTATTAGGTATAAAATAAACTACAAGGATATGTTGTACAACATGGAGAATATAGCCAATATTTTATAATAACTATAAATGGAGTGTAACCTTTAAAACGTGAATCACTATATTATATACCTATAACTTATGTAATATGGTACAACTACTATATTTTAATTTTTTTAACCGCACATTTGTTTCCCAGGTGAAGAAAGACTCCTTTTTCCACACTCCCTGAATAGGTCAAAACTGCGACAATATCCTCCCCCCTCGCTTTTCCACCTGGTTTCATCCCCCAAATAGAACTGAAAGAGAGATTAAGTTACAGCCCCGGACTTGAAAGGCCGCATTTGTGTCTTTCGGGCAGGGTGGCCACAGTCTCCACCGCACTCTACCGTGATCTGTCCCCGCCCCATTGCTTTGGAGCAGAACAAGAAGGTATCTGCAGAGCTGCCACTATGGAGGCTTTTGTTGAAACAGAAACTTTGTGTGGCCTAAAAGGAATTGAATTAAATAGGGATGTGAACTGAACACAGCATTTGTTTTCCATCAGTATCGCTTGAGAAGGAAGAGCCCAGGGAGGGGGGATGGGAGATTCTGGGCGCCATTTTTGGCACCAATTACTTCAAAACTGATTTCACCTTTAAATCCGCTATGATGATCTCAGTCCTTACTGATCGCTGCTTTCTCTCAGCTCCTGGGGTACTCTTTCTCTCAGCCACACGAGTTAACAAGCAATTAAATATGGCTTCACACATTGCCTACCATGGCAGGTCACGTCATCCCAATGAGACAGGAAGAGCCTCCAAGAGGGAGCCATGCCTTTCATCTCTCTCGGATATCCCATTGGTCCGTGCATAGCAGGAGCTCACTAAACATTTATAAAAAAACAATAAAAGGAGGGAGGGGAGGAGAGAGGGAGAGAGGAAGGAGAGGATAAAGGTATGTGTTGACCAGTGAAGTGAAAGCAATGGTAGTTCTGTACTCACTGAACAAGGCTAAGGAGGGTTAGTCCACACTATCGGGCCCTGCCCAGATGATCTTTGCTAGGCCGGTGTTCCCACGCCCCACAGCTGCTGTGAATATTGGCCCACAGCTGCCCCCCTTCTTCAAAGAATTGGCTTCAGCAGAATAGCAGCCACCTGACCCCCAGATGCCAGCCCTTCCCCACAGTCAGCCCACAGCCAATAACTGATGGACACAGGGGTACAAAGGCAACACCTTTGCCTCAAAGTGGGCCCAGCTCTGTGGTACAGTTTATGCTCCAGAGCTCCCTGGGGATCAGGCTGAGGCCAGACTTCAGCTGGGACCACATCCTTGTCCCATGTTGTACAATACATCCCTGTAGCTTATCTTACACCCAATACTTTGTACCTCCCACTCCACCACCCCTCTATTGCCCCTCCCCCCTCCCCATTGGTAACTACTAGTTTGTTCTTTAGATCTGTGAGTCTGCTCCTAGTTCGTTGTATTTTTTTAGATTTCACATGTAAGTGATATCATATGGTACTTGTCTTTCTGACTTACTTCACTTAGTATGATAATCTCTAAGTCCATCCATGTTGCTGCAAATGGCATTATTTCGTTCTTTTTTATGGCCAAGTAATACTGCATTGTGTGTATATAGATATGTATATATACACACATACTCCACATCTTCTTTATCCATTCATCTGTTGATGAACTCTTAGATTGTTTCCATATCTTGGCAATTGTAAATAATGCTGCTATGAACATTGCATGCTCCTGGGTATATATCCAAAAAAAACCAAAAACACTAGTTCAAAAAGATATACGCACCCCATTCTATTCTATTCTAACGTCAATTTTCAACTCTTCAGACCGTTATAGATCTCCCTATGAGTTTATAGGGAAGAAATCATTTAATAAATCCATTCTCATGCATCCTCTTGTTCATTCAGTATCAGGTGTATTTGCCACATACCATGGTAGGAGCTGGGAATACAAAGATGAACAAGACAGATAAGTCTCTTAACTCATGGAGTTTATGGTTTTTCTCCTCCTGTCCAACCTGGGAATCTCACTGCCTGAGAAAAATTAGATTCTCAGTGCTCATTATTTCCTCATATCCTTTTAAGACCTTTGGTGTCCTCAGTATTCCAGATGGGATGTTGAAATCTTTGTGCAATGATAAGTCAAGAATCGGGAACACAGCCTAATGGGAAGCCGGTTTCTTATGGAGGCCAAGGAGAGGTAGTGAGCTCTCTCCTGGAGACTTGGAGACACCAACAGATTGCAAGTGGGGCTGGGTTCTGCTGAGCAGCCAATGTCAGGGTGAGCACCCTTGACCGACAGAGTTGGAGGTGTCTGGGACGTTTGGGTTAACCTGTGTACTTGTCTCCCTCCCCTATTAGACTATTCATACCTTGAGGCTGCCTGGCCCTGTATTTGTTAAAAGAATAAATGAGTGTCTCGGGGCCCAGTCCTGTCATGAGATCCAAAATACAGAGCCACCTCTGTGACCCAGCTCCTAGTTCCTTGGGAGGCATTCAATAAACACTTATTCATTTATACTAAACTGTATTTTGTGAAAATCCATTCAGGAGACAAAACATACACAGAGTTCTGGAACAAAGGTAAGAGCCCAGTCATACAAGTATCGATAGCAGCTCTAAAGCAAAGCTGAGGGTCCAAGAAAGGAGGTGGCCTGTCTGTGCTTAATCTAGAGATAGTTCTGTGGACAAAAGGAGACATTTTATTCATTAGTGATTTAAGAGTGTGAGGGAACAGACGGCATCTCCTCCTACACTTCCCTGAAAATCCACATTGCAAGTGAACATAGCACATGCCACTGATCAGAGGGTCCACCATTGTGCCCAAGACACAGAACAACACAGCTCCTAAGGTGCTGTGAAAACATCTCGGTGTCAGTGGAAAGAGCACTGGTCTTTATGGCAGACAGACCTGGCTTTTCATTCTGGCTCCGTCACTTGCTGGTATCTGATCTTAAGCAAACCACTTCACCCCTCTGCATCTCAGTCTTCAGATTTGAAAAGATGGGTCTGACGCTTTCATTGAAGGCTATTGAGTTTGCAAAATTATCCATGTGGATGGACCCAACACAGAGCCGTCTCTGTAGTAGGTACTCAACAAATGGGGCTCCATCCAGGGGAAAGAAACCAAAAAAGGTAGCCAAGAAGGAAGAAAAAACATTCTCATAGTTCCAAGATTCTAAGCATGGCCCCTGCCCACCCCTATCTCAGGCAATCTTTTAAGTTCTCATTTTAATTTGTTCATTAAAATAAGAACAAAAGGAAGGAAACATAGATGTTTCCAACAATATAATAAACGTAGACAATGTAGAAACAATATAGAATAGAGAATTTGGTGTCAGAACACCTGGTTTCCAGTCCCATGTTGCTACTAATTTGTGTGACCTTGGACAAGTCACTTAACCTCTCTGGGCTTCAGTTTCCTTGTCTCTGAAAGGAGCAGAGAGGGGGGTGTCAGGCAGGGAAGAGAAGTAAGGGAATGGATTAAGCTAGATGATTCATACATCTCCCAGGCTAAAAGTTGTATGTTGCTATAGTATGAATGAATACATATCTGGGCAAACATTCTTTCTTTCTTGTGAATTAGTCAAAAAAATAAATCACTACAAATTGATTTCAAGCACAAGAGAAAGATTTCAATGAGTTTTTCATTTCACTACCACCTGTTCTCTTATGGTCCAGCCTAATAAATGCGGTTCCATGGCTCCTGAGTTCCTTTGGTAGTTCTTTGACCCACCCTCCCTTCCTTCCTGGAATCTACCTTCATTTCACCTGGGCAGCAGCTTCTGAGGAGGAATGAGAAGATTTTTTTAATCCCATGGGAGACCCAACAGAGGGTCCCGGTTATACATCCCCTCCCCACCTCTTTTTTTCTATGAATAAATCCAGCTGACCCCCCAAGTTTTCAGAGCCTAGCCCTCCTCTGCCATGCCTGTAATTGGAAGATTGGAAGAACACAATGCACATGCCTGAAGTAGAATCTCTTTGCTAAAAATACCCTACATTCCTGAGTGACTACAAAAGCTGTCTCCTCAAGCTCATGGACAGCCAAGCTATAAACAGTAACCAGCAGCTTCAAATGGCACCGGCAACAAAGGTAGAGGGACCTGAAAACAGCATGCCACCCTAAGCCATCTGCCATCTCGGCCCACCCTGGGTCCCCTCTTCCCAACAGTGATGGGGATCTATGTGCCATTCATAGCTGGGCTTCTATGGCAATGGGTAGGTGAGGGTTGGCTGCCTCATGTACCCACTGGCCCTCACAAAGTAGGCCCAACTCTCCTACGTCCTGCTGGCACACTCTCACAAGTTACCTCCTCCAGAAAGCCAGCCCAGCCCTCACCCTCACCATGACTGAGATGCATACTGTCTACCAGGACCAACAGCTTTACCACCGGAAATAACCCAGTGCCTTGGGTGTTGAAGGTACTCAGTCATGTTTCTTGAAGGGATGAAGGACCAAGTGGAAGCTTTCCATTCATAGTGCCTCAATAATTTTGTAGCTAAACAGTTCTGTTAACTCAGATCTATCTGTTTTGTCTGTGACTTGGGATTAGAGTCTCTTTGAAGGCAGGCACTTGTCTTTTCTTTAATATAATAGCCCTTAAGGGCCCAATATTGTTTGTTGAGATTTTTACGCATTGATTCATGCTCCATCCTATGGACTTTTGATATATGTTTATTCAATATAGAAGCAAAATATTATAGGGTTCACTTAATTAACTCTAAGACTGATTTCTAAAAGAATTAAGGTGGTTTACATACATAGATACATTGAGAAAAACGAGTGAGGAAATTAGGGTGAAGAAAATAAAAGGGAAAAATTAGCATGAAGCCAAGGGTGGATTACAAATAAAATGGTGCCCTAATAGGACTGCAAATTGGTTCTGAATTGCCAAGGAAAAAAAAGAAAACATGAACAATTACCCAAATTTCAAAGTCCAACAGCCCAATAAATAAATAAAAAGTCCTCTGAACCCAGTGTCACAAACAGACATCTTGGGCCACAACCCAGCTGAGGAGGAAGTTGAGTGGTTCAGCAAACTCATTCCCACAAATGAAAACACAGGTACATGTCCTCACCAGCACATGACAGGTGGTGCCATATTTCTGTTTAAAGCACAGTGGGTCCCTGCAAAAACTGTCCAGTTACCCACTGACCAGAAAAGTGAGTCAGAAATAAAAGTCAGAAGCCCTTGTCGGTTTTTGCCGCTGTGTTCCAACCAAATGTCCCCTCTGTCCTAGCGCCGCCCATGTTCTTTTTTCCCGGTGGCTTTGAGCAGATTCTCTCCAGCAGGAAAAACAGGAGAACGTCTGTTGGGAAAGCAGCTGAACTGGTATGAAATTGTCCCCAAAGCATGTCTTCGCATCGGGTCCTCTCCTTCCCCTGGCCCTGCCCATTTCACTTCTCATTACTTATTAGTAGTCACCCTGCCCAGCTCCAGCTCTTTGAAGCTTGAGTCCATTTGGTTCTTTTTTTCTTTTTTTAACATCTTTATTGGAGTATAATTGCTTTACAATGGTGTGGTAGTTTCTGCTGTATAACACAGTGAATCAGCTATACATAAACATATACCCCCATATCCCCTCTCTCTTGCGACTCCCTCCCACCCTCATTATCCCACCCCTCTAGGTGGACACAAAGCACCTAGCTGATCTCCCTGTGCTATGTCGCTGCTTCCCACTAGCTATCTATTTCACATTTGGTAGTGTATATATGTCCATGCCACTCTCTCACTTCGTCCCAGCTTACCCTTCCCCCTCCCCGTGTCCTCAAGTCCATTCTCTATGTCTGTGTCTTTATTCCTGTCCTGCCCTTAGGTTCTTCAGAACCTTTTTAATTTTTTTAGATTCCATATATATGTGTTAGCACACGGTATTTGTTTTCCTCTTTCCGACTTACTTCACTCTGTATGACAGAATCTAGGTCCATCCACCTCACTACAAATAACTCAATTACGTTTCTTTTTATGGCTGAGTAATATTCCATTGTATATTTGTGCCCATCTTTATCCATTCATCTGTTGATGGACACTTAGGTTGCTTCCATGTCCTGGCTATTGTAAATACAGCTGCAATGAACATTGTGGTACATGACTCTTTTTGAATTATGGTTTCCTCAGGGTATATGCCCAGTAGTGGGATTGCTAGGTCGTACGGTAGTTCTATGTTTATATTTTTAAGGAACCTCCAGACTGTTCTCCATAGTGGCTGTATCAATTTACATTCCCACCAACAGTGCAAGAGGGTTCCCTTTCCTCCACACCCTCTCCAGCATTTATTGTTTGCTGATTTTTTGATGATGGCCATTCTGACCAGTGTGAGGTGATACCTCATTAGAGTTTTGAGTTGCATTTCTCTAATGATTAGTGATGTTGAGCATCCTTTCATGTGTTTGTTGGCAATCTATATCTTCTTTGGAAAAATGTCTATTTAGGTCTTCTGCCCATTTTGGATCAGGCTGTTTGTTTTTATAATATTGAGCTGCATGAGGTGCTTGTAAATTTTGGAGATTAATCCTTTGTCCGTTGATTCCTTTGCAAATATTTTCTATCATTCTGAGGGGTGTCTTTTCGTCTTGTTTATGGTTTCCTTTGCTATGCAAAAGCTTTTAAGTTTCATTAGGTCCCATTTGTTTATTTTTGTTTTTATTTCCACATCTCTAGGAGGTGGGTCAAAAAGGATCTTGCTGTGATTTATGTCATAGAATGTTCTGCCTATGTTTTCCTCTAAGAGTTTGATAGCGTCTGGCCTTAAATTTAGGTCTCTAATCCATTTTGAATTTATTTTTGTGCATAGTGTTAGGAAGTGTTCAAATTTCATTCTTTTACCTGTAGCTGTCCAGTTTTCCCAGCACCACTTATTGAAGAGGCTGTTTTTTCTCCATTATATATTCTTGCCTCCTTTATCAAAGATAAGGTGACCATATGTGTGTGAGTTTATCTCTGGGCTTTCTATCCTGTTCCATTGATCTATATTTCTGTTTTTGTGCCAGTACCATACTGTCTTGATTACCATAGCTTTGTAGCATAGTCTGAAGTCCAGGAGCCTGATTCCTCCAGCTCCGTTTTACTTTCTCAAGATTGCTTTGGCTATTCAGGGTCTTCTGTGTTTCCATACAAACTGTAAAATTTTTGGTTCTCGTTCTGTGAAAAATGCCATTGGTAGTTTGATAAGGATTGCATAGAATCTGTAGATTGCTTTGTGTAGTGTAGTCATTTTCACAATATTGATTCTTCCAATACAAGAACATGGTATATCTCTCCATCTGTTTGTATCACATTTAATTTCTTTCATCAATGTCTTATAGTTTTCTGCATACAGGTCTTTTGTCTCCTTAGGTAGGTTTATTCCTAGGTATTTGGGTTTTTTTGTAGTGGTAAATGGGAGTGTTTCCTTAATTTCTCGTTCAGATTTTTCATCATTAGTATGTAGGAATGTGAGAGATTTCTGTGCATTTTGTATCCTGCTACTTTACCAAATTCATTGATTAGCTCTAGTAGTTTTCTGGTAGCATCTTTCGGATTCTCTATGTATAGTATCATGCCATCTGCAAACACTGACAGTTTTACTTCTTTTCCAATTTGGATTCCTTTTATTTATTTTTCTTCTCTTATTGCTGTGGCTAAAACTTCCAAAACTATTTTGAATAACAGTGGTGAGGGGGACAACCTTGACTTGTTCTTGATCTCAGTGGAAATGGTTTCAGTTTTTCACCATTGAGAATGGTATTGGCTGTTGGTTTGTCATACATGGCCTTTATTATGTTGAGGTAAGTTCCCTCTATGCCTACTTTCTGGAGGGTTTTTATCATAAATCGGTGTTAAATTTTGTTGAAAGCTTTTTCTGCATCTTTTGAGATGATCATATGGTTTTTCTCCTTCAATTTGTCAATATGGTTTATCACATTGATTGATTTGCGTATACTGAGGAATTCTTGCATTCCTGGGATAAAATCCACTTGATCATGGTATATGATCCTTTTAATGTGCTGTTGGATTCTGTTTGCTAGTATTTTGTTGAGGATTTTTGCATCTATGTTCATCAGTGATATTGGCCTGTAGTTTTCTTTCTTTGTGACATCTTTGTCTGGTTTTGGTATCAGGGTGATAGTGGCCTCATAGAATGAGTCTGGGAGTGTTCCTCCCTCTGCTATACTTTGGAAGAGTTTGAGAAGGACAGGTGTTAGCTCTTCTCTAAAAGTTTGATAGAATTCTCCTGCAAATCCATCTAATCCTGGGCTTTTGTTTGTTGGAAGATTTTTAATCACAGTTTCAATTTCAGTGCTTGTGATTGGTCTGTTTATATTTTCTGTTTCTTCCTTGTTCAGTCTCAGAAGGTTGTGCTTTCTAGGAATTTGTCCATTTCTTCCAGGTTGTGCATTTTTTTGGCATAGAGTTGCTTGTAGTAATCTCTTATGTTCCTTGGTATTTCTGCAGTGTCAGTTGTTACTTCTCCTTTTTCATTTCTAATTCTATTGATTTGAGTCTTCTCCCTTTTTTTCTTGATAAGTCTGGCTAATTGTTTATCAATTTTTTTTATCTTCTCAAAGAACCAGCTTTTAGTTTTATGATCTTTGCTATCATTTCCTTCATTTCTTTTTCATTTATTTCTGATCTGAAATTTATGATTTCTTTCCTTCTGCTAACTTTGGGGTTTTTTTGTTCTTCTTTCTCTACTTGCTTTAGGTGTAATGTTTGGTTGTTTGAGATGTTTCTTGTTCTTGAGGTAGGATTGTACTGCTATAAACTTCCCTCTTAGAACTGCTTTTGCTGCATCCCATATGTTTTGGGTTGTCATATTTTCATTGTCATTTGTTTCTAGGTATTTTTTTGATTTCCTCTTTGATTTCTTCAGTGATCTCTTGGTTATTTAGTAGCATATTGTTTAGCCTCCATGTAGTTGTCTTTTTTACAGTTTTTTTTTCTTGTAAATGATATCTAGTCTCACAGCATGGTGATTGGAAAAGATACTTGATACGATTTCAATTTTCTTAACTTTATCAAGGCTTGACTTATGACCCAAGATATGATCTATCCTGGAGAATGTTCCATGAGCACTTGAGAAGTGTATTCTGTTGTTTTCGGATGGAATATCCTATAAATACCAGTTATGCACATCTTGTTTCAGGTGTCATTTAAAGCTTGTGTTTCCTTATTTATTTTCATTTTGGATGATCTGTCCATTGGTGAAAGTGGGTTGTTAACGTCCCCTACTATGATTGTGTTACTGTTGATTTCCCCTTTTATGGCTGTTAGCATTTGCCTTATGTATTGAGGTGCTCCTATGTTGGGTGCATAAATATTTACAACTGTTATGACTTCTTCTTGGATTGATCCCTAGATCATTATGTAGTGTCCTTCTTTGTCTCTTGTAATTGTCTTTATCTTAAAGCCTATTTTGTCTGATACGAGAATTGCTACTCCAGCTTTCTTTTGATTTCCATTTGCATAGAATATCTTTTTCTGTCCCTTCACTTTAGGTCTGTATGTGTCCCTAGGTCTTAAGTGGGTCTCTTGTAGACAGCATATATATGGGTCTTGTTTTTGTATCCATTCAGCCAGTCTATGCCTTTTGGTTGGATCATTTAATCCATTTACATTTAAGGTAGTTATCGATATGTATGTTCCTATTACCATTTTCTTAATTGTTTTGGGTTTATTATTGTAGGTCTTTTCCTTCTCTTATGTTTCCTGCTTAGAGAAGTTCCTTTAGCATTTGTTATAAAGCTGCTTTGGTGGTGGTGAATTCTCATAGATTTTGCTTGTCTGTAAAGGTTTTAATTTCTCCATCGAATCTGAATGAGATCCTTGCTGGGTAGAGTAATCTTGGTTGTAGGTTTTTCCCTTTCATCACTTTAAATATGTCCTGCCACTCCCTTCTGGCTTGCAGACTTTCTCCTGAAAGATTGTCTATTAACCTTATGGGGATTCCCTTGTATGTTATTTGTTACTTTTCCCTTTCTGCTTTTAATATATTTTCTTTGTGTTTAATTTTTTATAGTTTGATTAATATGTGTCTTGGCATGTTTCTCCTTGGATTTATCCTGTATGGGACTCTCTGAGGTTCCTGGACTTGATTGACTATTTCCTGTCCCCTATTAGGGAAGTTTTCAACTATAATCTCTTCAAATATTTTCCCTATCCCTTTTTTTTTCTCTTCTTCTTCTGGGACCCCTATAATTCAAATATTGGTGTGTTTAATATTGTCCCAGAGGTCTCTGAGACTGTCCTCAATTCTTTTCATTCTTTTTTCTTTATTCTGCTCTGTGGTAGTTATTTCCACTATTTTATTTTCCAGGTCACTTATCCATTTTCTGCCTCAGTTATTCTGCTACTGATTCCTTCTAGAAAATTTTTAATTTCATTTATTGTTTTGTTCATCATTGTTTGTTTGGTCTTTAGTTCTTCTAAGTCCTTGTTAAATGTTTCTTGTATTTTCTCCATTCTATTTCCAAGATTTTGGATCATCTTTACTATCATTATTCTGAATTCTTTTTCAGGTAGACTGCCTATTTCCTCTTCATTTGTTAGGTCTGGTGGGTTTTTACTTTGCTCCTTCATGTGCTGCGTATTTCTCTGTCTTCTCATTTTGCTTAACTTACTGTGTTTGGGGTCTCCTTTCTGCAGGCCACAGGTTTGTAGTTCCCATTGTCTTTGGTGTCTGCCCCCAGTGGCTAATGTTGGTTCAGTGGGTTGTGTAGGCTTTCTGGTGGAGGGGACTGGTGCCTGTGTTCTGGTCGATGAGGCTAGATCTTGTCTTTCTGGTGGGCAGGACTGTGCCTGGTTGTGTGTTTTGGGGTGTCTGTGAACTTATGATTTTAGGTAGCCTCTCTGCTAATGGGTGGGGTTGTGTTCCTGTCTTGCTTGTTGTTTGACATAGGGTGTCCAGCACTGTAGCTTGCTGGTTGTTGAGTGGAACTGGGTCTTAGCATTGAGATGGAGATCTCTGGGAGAGCTTTCCCTGTTTGATATTACATGGGGCCAGGAGGTCTCTGTTGCACAAATGTCCGGATCTCGGCTCTCCCACCTCAGAGCCTCAGGCCTGACACCTCACCAGAGCACCAAGATCCTGTCAGGCACATGGCTCAGAAGAAAATGGAGAAGGAAGAGGAGAGAAAGAAATAGAAAGAAAGAAAGAAAGAAACAAACAAACAAAGAACCAAAGAGAGGAAGAAAGAAAAGAAAGTTATTAAAATAAAAAGTAAAAAAATACATATTAAAGATAAAAAGTAATTTAAAAAAAGAAGGAAAGAAGAGAAGCAACCAAACCAAAAAACAAATCCATCAATGATACGAAGTGCTAAAAACTATAAAAAAAAAAAAGGACAGACAGAACCCTAAGACAAATGGTAAAAGTAAAGCTATACAGACAAAATCACATGAAGAAGCATATGCATACACACTCGCAAAAAGAGAAAAAGGAAAAAAATATATATATATATATAAAGGAAGAGAGCAACCAAATCAATAAACAAACGTACCAATGATAATAGGCTCTAAATACTAAACTAAGATAAACATAAAACCAGAAACAAATTAGATGCAGAAAGCAAACCCCGAGGCTACAGTTGCTCCCAAAGTCCACAGCCTCAATTTGGGATGATTTGTTCAGGTATTCCACAGATGCAGGGTACATCAAGTTGATTGTGGAGATTTAGTCCACTGCTCCTGAGGCTGCTGGGAGAAATTTCCCTTTCTCTTCTTTGTTCTCACAGCTCCTGGGGTTTAGCTTTGGATTTGGCCCCACCTCTGCCTGTAGGTCACCTGAGGGCGTCTGTTCCCTGCCCAGACAGGATGGGGTTAAAGTAGTGGCTGATTCGGGGGCTCTGGCTCACTCAGGCCAGGAGGAGGGAGGGGCATGGAATGTGGGGCGAGCCTGTGGCAGCAGAGGCCAGCGTGATGTTGCAACAGCTGTGTGTTCTCCCAGGGAAGTTGTCCCTGGATCACGGGACCCTGGCACTGGTGGGCTGCACAGGCTCCCGGGAGGGGAGGTGTGGATAGTGACCTGTGCTTGCACACAGGCTTCTTGGTGGCGGCAGCAGCAGCCTTGGCATCTCATGCCCGTCTCTGGTGTCACGTTGATAGCTGCGGCTCATGCCCGTCTCTGGAACTCATTTAGGTGGTGCTCTGAATCCCCTCTCCTTGCACACCCCGAAACAATGATCTCTTGCCTCTCTGGCAGGTCCAGACTTTTTCCCAGACTCTCTCCTGGCTAGCTGTGGTGCACTAGCCCCCTTCAGGCTGTGTTCATGCAGACAACCCCAGTCCTCTCCCTGGGATCTGACCTCCGAAGCCCGAGCCTCGGCTCGCAGCCCCGCCCGCCCCGGCGGGGGAGCAGACAAGCCTCTCGGGCTGGTGAGTGCTGGTCGGCACCGATCCTCTGTGCGGGAATCTCTCTGCTGTGCCCTCCGCACCCCTGTGGCTGCGCTCTCCTCCGTGGCTCTGAAGCTGCCCCCCCACCACACCCCTGCCCCGTCTCCACCAGTGAAGGGCCCTCCTAGTGTGTGGAAACCTTTCCTCCTTCACAGCTCCCTCCCACTGGTGCAGGTCCCTTCCCTATTCTTTTGTCTCTGTTTTTTCTTTTTTCTTCTGCCCTACCCAGGTATGTGGGGAATTTCTTGCCTTTTGGGAGGTCTGAGGTCTTCTGCCAGCATTCGGTAGGTGTTCTGTAGGAGCTGTTCCACATGTAGATGTGTTTTTGATGTATTTGTGGGGAGGAAGGTGCTCTCTACATCCTACTCCTCTACCATCTTGAAGGTCCCCCCATTTGGTTCTTAAACGCCTTTCTGCCTTCTCCTCTACCTTTCTGCCTTGACCTCCAGAATTTCAGGTCATCTGCTGGCCTACCTGGATTGTGACTGCCCCTAATTCGTGTGTGTGTGTTCCCGACTCCTGAGCTGGCCTCAGCACCCCTGACACCTCAGATTCCCTGCCTCTCCAGCAGCGCTTTTGGTGCTGACAGACCATCCTTCTCAGTGGAATGGGGGTCAGTTGGAAGCAATACTTTGTTCTACAGACTGAAAAGCAGTGCCAAAAACTTTAACTGAGAAGGAGCAATTTCTTTAATTCTAGAACCCCTGGGGATTGAAGGGTGCATATATGAGGCCTTTGAAGGTTTGAAGAGAGCAGCATTTTTTAAAAAGAAGATTAAGGGGAGTAGCACATTTTCACAAAAATGTGAAAAGGGGAAAAAAGGAGAAGAAAGAGTAGGGGTATATCCTTCTGCCAAATGCTAACTGATGTCAGAGTTAGATCATCAGAGTGATGGGCTGCCCAGGGGCCCACACATAGCAGAATATTCCGTGGTGCGGGGGGAGGTTGAGCAGGGGAGGGGGACTGCTGCACCAAGGCAATTCTCCACCATTTCACAGCACCAGCATCTTTACCTGATATACTGAACACTGTGAGCACCCCTTTCTGAAAAGATGAAGTCAGATTTTACATTGATTTGCCTTAAAGGATTTGGGTTTTGAGAATTTTGAAAAAACTTTTTGGAAGTCTCTAGGGTTTCTGGAGACTCTGGTGAACGGCATGAACAGGCCTGTTGTCCAGGCTGAGGTGGAACCATTGCCCAAGTCTACCATGGTGCAGATGCCCTCCTCAATCACGGCACATAAATGCTCATAACTGAGTGTCCCCACCCCTACCATCGGCTGAGGCCTTGAGGGCAGGTCTCCATCTCACTCATCTTGCTTCCCAGTGACGAGCACAGTGCCAGGCCCAGGTGCTCCATAAACATGTATGGAACAAGCCCAGGGATCCCCATATGACAGCACCTTCCTGATGCTACTGCCCAGAGGGGAGAACGAGCAGACAAGACAAGGCCTGGGGAGCAGCAGTCTTCTGGAACTCTCCAGGCAACAGGCCCCTCCACAAAGAAGAAGGTGGTGACCCTAAAGCTTCTCAAAGCTGCCGCATGACACCAAAGCCAGGAAGGGTCTGGAGGGAAAACAATCCACAAATGCCCTGCTGTCCAGCCTTGGCCCAGAGGCATGCCAACAGTCAGAGTACTCGAGGTGGGCGCCCAGCATGTGCCCCACCCTGTGCTGGGCATGGAGAAAAAGATCTCCGTCCTCGGGACACCGGGTAATGAAGAAAGAGGACAAATAGCAATAATAATGGCTAACATCTATTGAGCCCTCACCACCCCCAGGCACTGTGCCAATATTTTACTCGTGTTGTCTCATTTAACCCTCACAATGTCACTAAAAGGTAGATGGCATCTCCATTTTATCTCCATTTATCTTTTTATGGTCGTGAAACCTCCTATGTTAGTGGTGGAACCAAGATTCAAAACTGCCTTTCTCAGACCACAGAGCCCAAGGTCTAAGCCACCAACTCACCATATGTCTTTCTCGGGGCTATTCCTATCTCACCCCTGAGTCTGACTCTCTAGCTTCCTTCTTTGAGCTTTTACCGTTGTCATTTGCCTACTCTGAGGGATCTACCTTCCCTCCATCAAAGTCTTTCTCATCGGGAACGCCAGCCCTGACTCAGCTCTGATCCTTCCTTTGATGGAATACCCTCAGATGTAAATGGTTTCTTTGCACTGATTTGCGCTGCTTTATAACTACTCTTAAATGCTTTGCTGTTGGTTGTTGTTCTGATTTACCACGTGTGTTCCTGGAGCCCCACCTACAATCCTGGTCTGCAAGCTCCCTGTGGACCAGTATCTTCTCAGTGGTATGCTGGATCCAGCTCATGCTGGTGCCAATTGTTAAATCTTTAGGAAGATTGCAAGCCAGTTGTTAAACCATTGGCAGCTTAGAAACAACCATGAGGAGAGGGTGTGTACACTACAGAAATCGGCAAAGGCTACAAATCAGGGATTTTCCCCACCCCAAGAAACCTGGCTGTTAAACATTCAGCAGCACATGGCGGCTTTGAACTTTTGCTCCCCACCTTGCCCCCCAGCCCAGGTTTTTGCACCATAAAATGTATTCAATCTCATATGAGTGTCAGCATGTGACAGAAACATAAAGACATGGGACATCACCAGAAGTGTCAATGACTAGTGACCAGAGGAGAACAGCAGTGCAGGGAGGCTTCCTAGAGGAGGGAGATATTGAATCCATAATTACTCTTCCCTAGTCCCACATTGTCCTTTTGACCAACACTTTTTGAAATCCCACCACATGCCAGACCCTTTACAAACATGATCACATTAAATCCTTCCCAGAGGAGTACTCTGAGGCTACCCAAGGTCACTGGGAGACCTGCCAGAGCCCAGACTCAGCCCCAGGACTTTCGAGCTCCAAAGCTAGGCTCTCTCCACCTCATCATATTCCCTGGATGGCAAACTCTTGACATTTCTGGTCCTAAGTTCCAGATTCCCCAACATTTGCCATCGGCCAGTGGCAGCCAGGGCAGGAGCAGCTGGGAGAAGCCATGGCAGGGGAAGGGGTTGGGAAGACAGGCATGGCACTCTGCTAGAGAACTGGGAAGACCAGAGCCACTCGTGGAAGCCCCCACCAGGC
>NW_006777801.1:1939821-1951463 GCF_000442215.2 Lipotes vexillifer
CGACGCTCATGAGTTACCAGCTGCCGCTGCTCTGCCGGCACCCTCATCCTCAGCGAGAGGGGCAGCTGCACTGCTTGCTTCTGTGCATGCGTTTTATGGAGCTGGGAGGGAGTGGGCAATCCCTCTTCCACCAGCATGCAGGTTCAGAAATAAACAATTAAAGCCAAAATTTGCCAGACTTGCCAGGGGAAGAGAAAGCAGCTGCATCTCCACAGAAGGGCATCTCCTGCAACAGAGCACCACGAACACCTCAGTGAGGGCATTGCCACAGTGACGGGCACCATGCCACTCAGAGAGCATATTCCACTCCACACATGTCCCATTCCTACCTGGCCTCCCAGGCTGCAAAGACCTGGGGACAGAGGAGGAAGCTGAGGCACAGTGGGGCAATGCCATCTTGTGCACTCTGGGTGGTGGCAGGCAGTGTGCCAAACAGGGCAGATAAGGACAAACAGCCCACCCAAAGGAGTGAGGGGTGGGGAGAAAGGGTTCAAAGCGCAGTATGCTTCCACATGTTGAACAATCCATTTTCCCGGGAGAAGAAAAGACCCTGATGTATAGCCCTTGCCAATTTCTGTAGTGTACACACCCTCTCACCATGGCTGATTTAAGCTACCAATGGTTTAACAACTGGCTCATAATCTTCCTTGGCACCAGTGTGAGCTGGATCCAGCAGACCACTGAGAAGATGCTGGTCCATAGGGAACTTGCAGACCAGGATTGTGGGTGGGCTCCAGGAACACACGTGGTAAATAGCTACAGTAACCTACAGAATTGCCCCTACCCGCACTCAGATAGCAGATCATGAGGTCACCATTCACCCAGTCTCATCTGTACCCCCTTCACCCTCAGCCCCACTACCAACCTGTCCACAGCCCCGTACCCTATGCCCTCTCTCCTCCATCACATCTGCCCTCTGCTGTGGCTAATCCTCCACCGCTGCTCTGGACCCTGTGTCCTCCCACCTTCTCAGAGACGTGTGTCCGTGAAGATGCCCTGCTAATCCTCAACCTCTCCCTCTCTGCTTCCTCTTTCCAATCAGCATTTGAACGTGTACTGGTATCTTCCTCTTTTATTAAACAAACTTCTCTTGACCCTTCATGCCACCCACATCGCTCCTCTCTTTCACAAGCAAACTTCCTGTAAGTGCAGTCTGCTCTGTCCATCCTTCCTCATGTCCCATTCACTCCCCAGGTCCCGACACTCTCCTGAAAGCTCAGTAAAGGCCAGCAAGGACTTTCTGCAGATACAGCCATCTCATAATTCTTACCTTCATTCCCAGGACCAAATAGCAAAACACGTAAACAAACGCTTGCACGATCAGTGCAGAAAATGGCAATTATCCAAGTCCTTCCAGAAGGAATGCTAGTCAAGTTGCAAAGGCTGGTGAGCCTTTTGGCTCAGAAGGTCTTTAAATTGGCCGTGAACAGCAGCAGGCAGGATGGCATTAAATCAAGAATGAAATACAAGGCTGTATAATAGGAAGGGGAAGAATTGGAAGTTGGGAATGGCAAGGGGGTGCAGGGTTGAAACCTATGGCTCCGCATATGTGGGGAGAGAAAGAAGAAGGGCTTCTTGGAGGAATGGCAATGAAAATGCCTTTAGAAAACTGTTCTTGGATCTCAGGAGATATTTAATGGGTGACTATGAAGTATGCAATGTTGGCTGTCTCTGCCTCCCCCATGAAACCCTCAGTAAATGCCACAGGGCTCACTAATGCATCGGTATGAATGGACTGAGAGAGGGGGAGCTCAAAGAGAAAAATAAGGGGACAGCTGACATCTGGGTTACACCAGCTACAGCAGGGAGGAATGACAAGTGAATTCAGCAAAAATGTTTTATTTCCACATCTATTGTCAAGTCTAATTATTGGTTGAAATTAGAGGTTCTGCCCTGATCATGGCCATGAATAAATAAAAAATATGTTTGAATTTCAGCAGATGTCATTGAATTCCACATATCTTTCCATTCCCAGAAAGGAAAAGAAAGATCTGGCTAGCCTTTTCATGCACTGACATCCACACTTAAGGCAAGAAACGTGCTCCAGAAATGATTCACTTGACCAAAGAAGTGAAAGCCAGATCAGAATTCCTGAATTTTCTCTCTAGCTGTGAATACTATACATATCGATGTTGCATCCAAACTTGGCAAGAAAATGTTAGTTTGCAGAAGCGGTTTTCCTTTGCACTCTACACGTGTGCAGTATTCACACAGTCGGTCATCTAATAACAGATAGCAAGAGCCTACTCTGGGCCGGGGTCCGCAAGTGTCATTGAAATAAAAGACAAAGATGCGTAAGATGTGGGTTTTGCCCTTGAGGAGTCCATTAGTTAATGCCTTCAACATTTGGGAGGCTGTAATTTGGATGTAACCAGCCGATGTTCACTTTCAAGTTAGTGATAAACGAGGATATCACTCAGGTCCCTCCCCTATGAGCTGCCCTAAGGTTTAGCTTGACAAGGGCCATCTCCCCAGCCCTGACCCTCCTCCTACCACCCACCGATCCATCTCTGCTTGCACCGCGCCAGCTCGGTCCTTGTGCCACCACTTTTTGCCAGCCTGCACGACTTCAGACTGGGCTTCAGGTACTGACCTACTATTTCTCCTGCTTTCCCTGCTCATCCCCTTCAGCACTTGTGCATGTGCGGGGCCGCCAACCTGGTAGCGGCAAGTTTCAGCAGCACCGAGAGAGGCTCTCTGACGAAACTGCTATAGAAATCTAGATGCGCTTGCTCAACAGAGCCAGACTCCCAACTGCACCACGAGTGGGACTTTTTGTCTGTACTGGGGGCTGTACCAAATTAACCTCTGCCTGCCTACCCACTCCCAAAAGGCATACTTCCCTGAGGCCAAGCCCTGCCAAGGCTTTTGAAGCAGAACAATTCGAAAGATTCAATAACGAAATTCCTAGAAGTGACTATGAGAGGTTATTCAGCCCGGCTTCATGCCTTCAGCTACATCATTTGGAGTGGACCTCCTTTATAGTGAAAAGATAAAGAATTTTCTCTGTCAGGGGATGATCCTAAGTAGAACAATGAACACACATTTGACCCTGCATTTTAGACAAAATAGAAAGGAAGACAAAACAAATGTACAGAGAGGATAAGAACAATTCTTCGTTTATGCTACCTTTTATTGGACACACACTTGATGCTAGGCACTGTGCTATATTCTATCACTTAATCCTCATATTGTTACTATAAAGTAGTCACTGTGCTTCTACCCCTTTCACAGATTTGAGAACTGAGGCACTAAAAAGGATGCTCGACTAGTCAGTGGCAGAGCCAAGACTTGATCGAGATGCAGAACCTCTTTACCACTAGTCTTCTTCTGCTAGACCTGCTAGACAGGTCTGAAATGCGCCTCTATCCTAACCAAAATGTAATACCATTGTGTCACTCCAAGCCAGGGGCTAGTCACCAGAGGTCCGACACATTGGACAAACATTCCGTACGCGTAGGCTCCCACCCCTTCTGCTTGTTTAGTTCACTTGGTAGGGTCTGATCAGCCCACCAGCAAGTAGTAGCGGCCTCATGCTCTCAACACCGAGTGTGGGGATCCCACCAAATAAACGTCCTGCCCCAGCCACATTCTCATCTCATATCCCACTCATCACCTCCCACGGGCACGGCTCTGGTTGGCTGTTTGTCCTTATGTGCATTTAATTGTGCCAATCCAGTCTCTGCCAAGAGGTTTATAAGCTATACAAGGGCAAAGACCATGTTTCTGCCGTTCTCTGTCTCTCTTTATTACTCCCAGACTGCAAACAGGTGATACACAATAAATACATACGAAAAGGCTGAATCTATTTATGACCCCAAATCACCGGTGAATTTGGGAGTTGGTGTGAGATACCATCAGACAACCATAAGGGAAAAAAAAAACCTAGAATGATATACAGATTCCTATCACATATGCCCCAAAAAGGCACATTTGAACCCTCTTCTTCCTTTTTACCAAGTTGTTTGAGCAACGTGAGATCATGATCCCGACACACGGCTATATACCCTACCGCCTCCCCAGTATACAATGTATTTAGTTGCAAAGATAAAGACCAAAGGTCAATGCTGCTTTGAACTGAATCTCTGATTCCCAGGAGGGCAGGAAGCAGTGTTTTGAGCAAAATATAGAGCCCTCAAAACATGAGGTCCATAGACTCTTTGCAAAGTGCTTGTTTGTGTCGAGAAAATTCCAGCCCAGTGAGAAACCAGATGGGTAGATGCACTAAATATTGAAGACAGGCCTCAAGGCAAAGCAGAAAAGCACTCTCTCTGGTGCACACTAAACTCAGGAGTGATCCTCCAGCCGTTCCGAGCAGAGAAATGTCCCACCAGAGTTTTCCAAATAGCAAACTCTTGGTCCGATGATTGTTTCTATCATTTGTCATATTTTCTGTCCAAAAGCCTCTCTAGTTCCTCCACGGTTAGCAGGTTTTATAGCCCAAGATAAGTGTCCATCCCTTTTAATTTTCATTGTTGCATCTGTTTTGCCGTTTCTCTGCAGCAGGTTGTATTACAACGGAAGGATTAATGAGGAAATGGTTGCAAACATTTTTATTTCAAATAGCGACTATCAGACAAGATCTGGAAAACGGAATCAAGCCATATGATTGTAAAAGAAAAAAAAAAAATCCTCGCCATCCAACTATTGGGCATTTTGCCATTATTTGTGAATAGCATGTAAATACAAACAACTTAACTGGGGTGGGGAGAGATGTACATTTTTCATTTGTGTCTGGCTAATCATTTTTTTTTATTATTAATTTGGTCCCTTTTATTTCACATAAATGTCATCTCAAGCACCAAACATCAACAAATAAGATCGTTTATCTTGCTGGGGAAAGCAAAACACTGCATTGCCATTCAGAGAAGGCAGCTGACGTCCCTACCGCACCACTAATAAAGAAGGCCTTCAGAACGAAAAATAATCATTTTCTATTACTTTCCACCATGCCTCATCCATAAACACAGGGCCGCTGGTAATTACATTTAGCAAAGAAGCATGCTCTGTGTATTACAATTTCCTGAAATGAACAAAACCCTGAAGAATACCCCAGACTGGGGGTTGAAATGAAAAGCAGGGCGGAAACGGTGGGTTGCCCTTCCCTCACGTGCCTCTCTATGCCATCGAGGGGCAGAGGATGGGGAAGGAGGGTAGCGAGGACCCGGTTTTCATGAGATGTGTCTCCTTCCCCGCCGCGGCCTGGGTAACGAGGAAAGGAGGAAAGTGATGCATTTACAGGAGAGCGCCAAGACTCAGAGCAGGAGGGGGACACTTGTCTAGCCACCGCCGCGCACGTGCGGGAGCGGGTGGTCAGAGGATGCGCGGACCCAGACACGCGCGACAGTGGGGTCCCCACGCACGCGCACACGCGCCGCGCGGCAGGCAGAGAGGCGGCAGGGCTGCGCTGATAAATCCGTCGCAAGCCCCCTGACTCCACGCTTCCCTGTCGCCGAAGCATTTGGCTCGCCTGCCCACGCGGCCTCCGCTGCCAAGCAAGCCACTGACTCCACGGGAGAACCGTGCTGTCGATCTCTGCAGGAATATAAGACCTTTTTTTTCCAAGGAAAATGTTCCCCAACTCTGCAAGGGAGGTTGGCAGTACATCTCCAACTCTGGCCTGTCTTTTTAATACCCCTACAATAGCTCCGTTGGACTGAGACCAGCTGTTGGTACATTACCATTTGTAAATGCTTAAAACAGCTACTCCTTGTTTTCTTGGCAACACTGACTGTGGAAAAAAGAAAAAAGAAAAAAAAAAAAAGAAAGAAAAAGCTAGCTCCAGCCACTTCCATTCAAACATTAAGAAGCACTGACTGCCAGCTTTGGCATCCACCAGCCATTGTTTGCACGGCTCTCTTCAAC
This sequence comes from Lipotes vexillifer, assembly GCF_000442215.2. Taxonomy (NCBI): domain Eukaryota; kingdom Metazoa; phylum Chordata; class Mammalia; order Artiodactyla; family Lipotidae; genus Lipotes; species Lipotes vexillifer. Next base: position 1,945,687 of record NW_006777801.1, read on the forward strand.
AAGTTTCTCGTCACCCCACTATTTCTCCACACACCCTCCATAGAAGAAGCACAAGAAAGAAAATCAGCAGAGAATGTTCCAGTCCCCTTCGCCCTAACTCTAGGTCCCCACAATCACGTAGTTAGTCTTTCCCTGAAAGAAGACAGAGGAGCCCAGTGGACGCTCTTTGTCTGCGCCTTTTATCTGCTTTTGTCCCCTGTCCTCCTCCCCAGGCTGGTTATCGTTTTACGGGCGCTCGGCAGAAGATCAGCGTCTTCCCGAAGCCGGTGAGATTTTCCCAGAGTGACCCCCTCCCCCTTTCTCTGCTCTGAATGTGCACGGTGAGGACGCTGCCTTTTCTAAGATCCCAGCCGGGAGACAATTTGGGGGTAACTAGGACACGGCCAAAATCCATGTCGTTCCCTACAGATGGGGGTCACTCTGAAGAAAGGCTCTTCATTTGGTCCATCTCTCATCTCACCAAAGCCCTCCGGTTTCCATCTGCAAAAAGAGTCAAACTGCCAAAGTCCGTACTTTGCTACTCAAAACAGATGAGGAATTGCACCAAGAGCAGGTGAGGCCCTTTCCTGCTTCGGCTCCCACCAGGGCCGCTGCTGGCAGGGGCAGCCTCCAGGGCCACGTGCCCACCCTGCATCCACACTCCACATGCCTCAAGCGGTAGCAGCCCAGAAGGACAGGTGCTGCCGTGCCCAGGGCTGCCGAAGCCAGGACAATAGGCTTCATGTGTCGTGTCCCTGCTCTCATGCCCTTCTGTTCGATGGCCTCCCCCACAAAGGGCAGTGGTGGCTTCATCTGTCCTTGCTTCTTTAGTGTGATTTCTGGGCACAAGAGGGAGAGGTCTGTCAGTATCACACATGCTCTTGGAGTGGAGTGAATTCAAGGAGCCAAATGTTACTGCAGGGTTGAAATTCTGCACATAAGTTCCAAGTGGAAGGAGAGTGCCTGAACCTGGGCCCATGAGGACAAGTGCTTTGGGGAGACAATTTGGCCCAAGATTAAAAAGTCACACCAGTTTTATGGAAATGTTACACAGCCAGTTTTTTTACACTGAAGGAGGGAACCTGGAATGGTAATGCAAACCAGCAGACAACCCAGAAAGCCTAGATAACCCCTCACCAGGAGCATGAGAAGGCAGCAGGGCATATAGGAACACTTGACAGTGATCCCAGCTCTGCCACTGACCAGCTCAGGACCAGATGGCCATGTCACGTTTCAGGGTCTGAATGGTCTCTTCCATAAAAATCCAGAAGCTGGGTTGGACAGTGCCTGGGTCCCTTCAGTTCTAGAAGTCTATGTCATTGCCTTCCTAATTTTCTTGAGCTCAAGCTAATATGAGTTGGGGTATGCCCCAGTCTAAAGACACCCAATGTAGAGAAATTCAAACACTGATTATGAAGTTTCCTTTGAAAAGTAAACTCTCTTAATACAGTTGATATCAGATGTACAGAAATCAATTCCTGCTCAACTTTTCAGGAAAAGGTGGTAAATTCTCTGAACTGAATCAGATTTGAAGCCATTGTCTGATTCAGCTGTCAGTTCCCAGGCCTAGCACACAGTAGGCTCATTATAGATATTGTTTGTTAAATGGGACGGATTTGAGGTGCCAGGTGAGGCCGTGGGAAAGCAGCACAGGTGACTTGAGAAAACAAAAGTGGTAGAATAGGTCAGTCAGGGACTAAAAACTGGCCCTGGGCAATTACAAAGTGGATTATTCACCTGCAGCTAATTGCAAGCCAGGCAACTGTAATAAAAATAAACTTAAATCTATGGGTTTTACTAAACCTTGCAATGGACTTATTAATACCAAGACAAAATAAATGCCCTAAGAGCCCCTCAGACATTGGTCAGTCTGTCATATTGGGTGCAACTCCCTCCAGATACAGAGAAATCCCCTCAGCAGAGCTTTGTCTGAGGTATCCTGATTAACCATTATCACACCCTCTTCACACTTGTTTAACTGTCCCCCCCTCCTGAGCTGAAAGCCCTTTTCTGGCTGAGACTGTGTCCAGCTTGTCTGTTCGCTCCCCAGAGCCCTACACAAAAGATGCTCCAGTCAGAGTTAATACTAAGACAGTTTGCGGGAAAAGGGTACAAGAACTGTCCCTCAGCTCTCAGATCCTTTCCCCTCATTTTGTCTGAAGGCCTTGATGATGTAACTTGTGATGTCTAAGGAGATGGTAAACAAAAAAGACAGTGACACCAGCGAAAACAAAGCAATTCCACAGTCATTAAGAACCAGAGGTGGAACCCAGAGCCGAGCCAGGCTGGGTCTCTGACCTCAGCCCTTCCTTAAGGCAGCCAGCTGGTCAGCCACGCCTGCTGCGTTCAAAATCCCTACCAACCCCTGAGCATCAGCGACAAAGAGACCAGGTGAGGACACGACCTGTGAAGCCCATGAGCCACCGTGTGAGTCTGTCACTAGCACGCAGGCGGCCAGAGCCCCTGGGATCTAAATGACACCAGGAAGAGACGTGGTGGGCGCTGTGTGTAAAACATGGTTCTGAACATTTTGCTCATTCCAGCCTCACCACAGCCCTGCAAAGGTGGTACGAGGACCATCCCCACTGCACAGATGAGGAAACTGAGGCACAAAGAGATTAACAGCGAGCCCGCAGTTAGACAGCCAGTGAAGAGCTGGCTGGACTCCAAGCCCTCAGCTCTGCTCTGAACCACAGTGGATTATGAAGGCCACCAGCTGAAGTCAGCCCCTGGGAAGGACAGTAGCAAGGAAGCTTGTCCCCGTACTGCCCAGAGCCCCACAGTGTGTGAGGAGTGAAATGGGGGCCTCGTGGGAACACCCCCAAGGCATCACCTGTCCAGTGAGGTCTACTGCCATCAACACAAATCTATTTGTCCAGCACTGAGTCAAAGAAAATACTTTCAAGGCAGTACCGGGCTGATCATGCCACCAGCCTCCCTGACACAGGGGACGCGACCATCCTACAAATCCCCACTCTCTCAAGTCTTCAGCCACTGAGGAGAGATGCAGTACTTTCCCTGTGTCTTCTTTATTTTGCCTATAAGATCCTCCACCAGCCAATGTTATCAAATAATATCATCCAGTCTCACTCAAGGCAGTGTGACTTGACGGCTAGCAGGAGGGATACAGGAGCTCAATTACCTGAGCTGAAATCCTGACATTGCCATTTAGTAGCCGTGTGGTCCTAGACAAGTTTCTTAACCTTCTGTGCCTCAGTTTCCTCATCTATAAAATGGGAATAAGAAGAGCACCAACCTCCTGGGGTGATTGTGACGATTAACCAGCCAACCTGCCCCACAAACACCACAGTTGTTTTCCTGTGCCCCACCCCACAAGGCCCAGACACTTCCTCTCTCCCTCTGTTAAGTCACTCTGTTAAGTCATCCTCTCTCCTGGTCTACTTTCAATGTTACTGCTGCTGCTGTTGTGACAGACCACCACTATTTAAGGATCCCATTCCTGCCTCCAGGGCAGCGTCATAGAGTGGAAAGGTTTGGATTCCAGGTAGAAACCAGTTCAAATCTCAGTCCTGCCAGTGTGGAATCCGGACCCATTATGTAGCCCCAGCATGACCCAGGCAGTAAAACATGTATTCAGGGCACAGGCTTAGAGTCAGCCTGCCTGGGTTTAAATCCCTGTATGGCACCACTAACTGTGTCGCCTGAGCAAGTTACTTAGCAGCGCCTGTATCAGTGGTCTCATCTATGAAGTGGGTGACATCACAAGGCACCTCGTGGGATTGCCGTGAGGACTGAAGGAGGATGTACATGCACCTGGATGTCTGCAAGTGTGCAGTTGGTGCTAGCTCCTCTCCTTAATTCCTTTATCTGTAGGCTGGGGATGGTGGTACCTGCTGGGGTGGGGGGAGGGGCACAGGGTTGAGCGAGGTGACAGGTGTGACGTGCAAAGCACAGGTCAGATGCACAGTCAGCCCTTGATAAGTGACTGTCCCCTCCCCTTCCCATGCCTCTCTCTGTCTGTACCTCAGATCAGAAAGGCTTCACTCTGATTCTGCCTTCCAACGACCTCTCAACCATCACTCACACCCACTAAAATCCCACCTCCCCTACAAGCCTTCCAAGACTCACCTAAAAACATCCCCAGCCCTTTCCCAATAGGGACATGGACATTCTTTGGGCTCTCTCCCCACTTGCCCTCACCCCAGCCTTGTGTCCTTGACCTCTTAGGCCACAAATACTTGAGAAAAACTTATAACTTATACTATTTTTCCTTACTATGTGCCAAACGCTGTGCTAAGATGTCTATTTTTATATCACTTAATCCCCTGTATTTGTCAGCTCAGGCTGCCATAAAAAAATACCACAGACTAGGTGGCTTAAAAGACAGACATTTATTTTCTCACAGTTCTAGAAACTGGAAGTCCAACATCGAAGTTCCAGCCAACTCAGTTCCTGGTGAGAGCTCTCTTCCTGGCTTATAGATGGCTACCTTCTCACCAAGTCCTCACATGGCCTTTCTTCTGAGCTTGTGGAGCAAGACAGAGAGTGAGCTCTCTGGTGTCTCTTCTTATAAGGACACTTAACTTTTTGGATCAGGGCCCCACCCTTATGACCTCACTTAAGCCTTAATTACTTCCTTAGAGGCCCCATCTCCAAATACAGCCACGCTGAGGGTTAGGGTTTCAACTTATGAATTTTGGAAGAAACAAACATGCAGCCCATAACACATGCCAGTAATTCTCTGAGGTAGGCATAGAGTTTATCGATGAGGATACGGAATCTTTGCCCCAAGTCATACAGTCAGTAAGTGGGCAGTCATCCACCTCCAGAGCCTGAGTCGTGGAGCCTTCCCAAAGGTCTAATGTGGATTCAAGAGAAGGCCCTCATGCAGACCACAGGAGCTGGACATGGAGCTCCCTAAGAGCCCCCCAGGGACTGAGAAGATCCAGAATAAAGGGGAAAATCTAGTGGGATGGAAGGGCTCCAAGAAACCTCTCTCCCACCTCAGGTTTTCAGGAAAGTTGTACATGACACCATAAAAATGTGTTTTGTTTACAGAAAATATATCTTCACCTGTTCATTCAACAAACACTTAGAGAACGCCTGCTACGTGTCCAACATTGTCTTTGATGCTGGGCATCCAGCAGTGAACAAAGTAGGCCTCGTTCCTGCTCTCAGGGAACTTTCAGTGCAATGGAGTGTCACAGACAAATGGACAATCACAATCCAGTACGGAAGGTGGGGCCACACTGGGTGGGACACGTAACCCAGCTCTGGGGCTCTGCAGGGCTAGAATGAAGAGGCTTTGCTCATTCTAGAACAAGAGGCTTTGCTTTTGCATTGACAAAGCCTGCACACTAACTCGACACGTGAAGATAAACAAAATGTCCACTGTGGTTATGTGGTTGACTTGACCATAACAGAGGCTAAGAATGCTGAGTCCTGCCTTCCCCCAGAATGGCCTCAATTCAATCCATTTTGTTGGACACTCATTGACTATCTACCAGCAGTAAAGTCCCATGCTAGGCACTGGGCAAGCTTTTGGGAAAATATTGAAAAGAAAGGCCGTACCAGCAGGAAAATGGCTCTGACCACAATGAAAAAGGCCCATGCCTTTGGATCCCTTTGATGGCTCAACTCTGAGATGAAAACCAAACTCAAACCTCAGCCTTGACCTTGATTTGGCCTGCTGAAGGTCAGCAACCTCTCCTGCCCTCCAAGCCTGAGCTGCAGAGCTGAGAGGAAAAGACAGAAGGTTTTATTATACCACCCAGGCCACGCCTGCCAAGTACTCCTCACAAGTGCTTAAAAAAAAAAAAAAAAAAAAAAAAAAAGGG
>NW_006777801.1:1951900-1980015 GCF_000442215.2 Lipotes vexillifer
AAAAAAAAAAAAAAAAAAAAAAAGAATGGAGTGAAAGGGAATTGGAAAAATGGAACCCCCTACATCCCAGAAATATTACTTTCATGAGCTGTATGAATTATTTAACAGACAGCTGAAAAGACCAAACTCAACAGAAGAATACAAAAAATCAGCTCGGTACAGACACCTTCCCCGAAGCCCATGACAATGAAATGTGTTTTATGCCACAGATCAACCTGCCAGAGAAGGAGGCTTCGGAGACAGATGCCCTCAGGGATCATTAGCCCCTTATCTCTCAACCCTTTGCCACCAGCATCCAGATCTCTGTGCCTGGGCAACCCAGAGGGAGAAAAGCTGAAAAGTGTGTAGATTGTAGGAGTTGGTTAAACAACCCCACTGTATTCTTATTTGCTGGAGGTTTTAGGGAGCAGATGTAGGACTGGCAGGGCTTGGAACTGGTATATTGTTCTAGCTCATTCGGAGCCAACGGGGAAAGAAAAAAAAGCCACACACACAAACACAAAAAGCTGCATTTGGTGTGTGCGCCTGGGTGTGCGGCTCGCCGCTGTGCTATCCGCTCGTCCAAGGTTCCTTGGAGTCGAGCTGACTGATACAAAACTGGGATTGGGATCGAGCCAAGAGAAAAACAACTTCTCCCTAGAGCAGCAGGGGGTGTCCCTCCATGGTGGCTCGCTGCAAGCATCCTCTCCTGCAGGCGCGAGGGGGCTGGAGCAGCGACTCGCCCACTGCGGGCTTGGTGCTCTCAGTTGCTAGAGAAAAGGGCAAACCAATGGAGAACCAACCGTAAAGGCGGCCAGCAGCAGTGAGGCAGTGCTGCAGCTGCCAGGCAATAACTTAGACAGTTACAGCTGCCATCACCTAGTTCATGCAAGCTTTTTAATATCTTTTGGCAGCTCTCAGTGTCACAGCACAAAGGGAGGGTTGGCACTTTGCAGCACACTTTGTTTGACATAACTGTAGGCAGGACCCAGCTGATACCTTCAGTAATGTGGATGGGTTTGCTCTTAAGGTGTGTTTTAGCAGATCAAACACTTAACCGCCCTCCTTTTTATCCCCTCCTGCCACCCCCCAACTTGCGTTCAGGGTACGCAACACCACTAAATCATACATGGGGAACCAGGCCAGATTAATGGGAGGATTCTGTGGGTGCAACATAAGGTTGGCCCCATAAGCACCCAGCTAAGAAGGAGAGGAAAGTAATGCCCAGAAGACAGGAGGCAAAGAACGGAAGGGGAAAGGAGAAAAGAAAAATATATTCGGTGTGCTCCAGAACCCCCACGCCTTACCAGGAGACTCAGTTCCTGCTTTCCCACTCCTCTGCTCACCAAATTTTAAAATACTCAGAATCCCACCATCTTGCTTCCTGCGCTTCACTCCTTAAGGTTCTTCACTGTTTGCACACCTCACCTCCCCACCCAGTCCCACTTTCCCAGGAACCTAGTTTACTCCAGGTATCTCCCTGTGCTGTGTGACTCTTCCAAGGGCCAATAGCTAAGACAGCACTTTGCAGAAGCCCTTCCCAAGCCTTGGAAGTTGCCATGACAATTCTCTGTGATCCCTTCGCCAAGCCAGGCATCCTTGTTTGGCAGATCCAATCCCAGCCTTGCTGGGACTTAGAGGAACAGTCCTCTCTAAGATCCCACGGCACAGATGGGCAGGAAGCGAACGTGTGGGCAGAGAAGGAGCAGAAGATGAGTTCGGGGACAGCAGAGGAAGGAGAGTCTGGGTGGACACTCCGCCCAGGCTGAGCTGTGCTCAGTGGAGACATTTAGCCACAGAGGGATCATCACTTCCCTGGTCTTAGCACTGGTGGTTCCACCCCACGGCGCACTCCCTTCGCGCATCCCACCCAAGGGTGGCTCCGGTTGCCTACTGGATGCCTTGGAGGAAGCCGTCAGGAATGGGGGCAGAGAGAGGGAGCCACAGTGATTACAAAGGGTCATGATGATGGGCTCCTGTTGGTTGGTGTGTTTGTTTTCTTGGGCTGCTGTAACAAAGTACCACGGACTGAGTGACTTCAACAACAGAAATTTATGGTCTCCCAGTTCCGGAAGCTAGAAGTCTGAGATCCTGGCGTCAGCAGGGTTGGTTCCTTCTGAGGGCTGTGAGAATCTGTTCCATGCCTCTCTCCTGGTTTCTGGTGGTCTGTGGGCATCTTTAATATTCCTTGACTTGTGGAAGCAAAATTCTGATCTCTGCCTTCACCTTCACATGGTGTTCTCCCCTTGGTTGTCTCTGCTTTTGAATCTCCCCTTTTTATAAGGATACCAGTCACATTGGATGAGGGGCCCACTCTATTGCAATATGACCTCATCTTAACTAAATACATCTGCAACAACCCTGTATCCAAATAAGGTCCTGTTCTGAGTTACTGGGGGTTATGACATCAACATACGAATTGGGGCGAGGGGAAACACAATCCAACCGATGATAGTTGGGTGCCTATTATGTCTGTGTTGCACACTTTTAAGTATTATTTCTAGCCTTTTAACAGTCGTGCAAGGTGGGTGTTATCATCCCCACTTTACAGAGAAAGAAAGCAGGGCTTGGAAAGGTCAAGGACTTGCTTGAAGTTAAACAACAATGGGGCCGCTAGAATGCAAGAGCCAGACTTTGCTAAGAACCTGGGAGTTGGCCACGGCCCCCTCCTCCCCTAGGGCTGATGATGGGTCTGTCTCCCCCTCAGCCTTTTCCACCTGGTCTACAGTAGCCCAGCCTAGGATTGCTTGCTTCTGTCCAACTCCACATAAATCATTAACAATACTCTGTCTTCTCCAGAGTGAGCATGGCAGGTGATCTGCGGGTGCAGAGCCATGGATGGGCCTGGGAGGCAGGGTGTGTTGGTTGGAGCCTGACTCTCTTATCCACACACAGTCCCGCCTGGCCAGATTCTTCTCTTCTCCTGGGCTCTAAAGGAGACAAAATATTCTGTACTGGGTTATCATGCATTCGTTTAATATTTGTTAAAGAGTAAAATAATGGTGGGCAGCATGTGCTACATTGTTTGGGTTCAGCTTCCCATTTCCTGTTTCAACATGCCTCCGAAATTTTTCTCCCCACTATCACTTTTGTCTGCTCAGGGAACAAAAGCTCGTGGTTATATCAATATGAGCAAACACCAGTGCAATTCAGCAGGCAGCTGCTGTGTACCTGACCATCCCCTAAATAAATAAATAAATAGCATTTATTGATCATTGGCTTCATGCCAGGCACTGTTCAACCAATTTACATCAATTAACTCAATTAATCCTCTCAACAATCCCATAAGGAGGACCCTACTTTACAATTATATTATAATCATTAATTATATTAATTAATTAATAATATATAATTAATATATATTATTAATTATTAATATATATAATATTATTAATTAATTTTATTATTAAAATTATTAATATATAATAATATATAATTAATAATAATATATAATTAATTATAATTAATTGTATTAATTATATGATAATTCCTACTTTATCAGTGAGGAAACTGAGAACAGAAAGTTTAAACAACTTGCTATAATTCCTTAAACAAAGCCAATTAGTGTAGAGAACTGTGTTATTATTTTACTAACTAGAGTTTTACTTACTCGGAGGGAGTTCTGAATTAGGAGAAAGTCAGAGTATGGTTGTCTAGGTTGTCTAGGTAGGAAATGGCAGTTTTATCGGTTGGGGACAGCACACCTCAGTTAACCTCAGGTAGCAACCCCTCGGTTAACCAGATAAAGGGCCTGGCAGATCTGCCCTAACATGAGCTGTGAATGTAGTTATTTTGTGGGAGGCAAACATTGCTCCTTCTATATCCCATTCGTTCTTTGCTTACCAAACACTTCTTCCGTAGGGGGTGTAAAAGTATAGACCCATGTCCCCAGATTCCAGCTGTTAGTCCCCAAATTCCCTAGTAGAAAGTCAAAATGAACGGGATTTTCCTCTACCTGTAAGATGTGCTCTCAAGCTTAGAGTTACGAGCTCACCGTGGAGGGAAGCATTATATTCAGGTATCGGACTCCCATCGGCCCAAATGAAGCAAGAATATTTTATTTCCTATTTCCCTACCCCCGAACACAAATGGAGTGCCGCTTGGCCCTCTTGCACTGAATGATTTCAGCAGTTTCCAAAACAAAATTAGATAGAGCCCTAGCTTGAGAAATGTTCCACCTCCTGGACTCATTGCATTTGGTATTATTATTCACTTATTATTATTCAAAACAAATAAGAATGATAAAACATCAGTTGGAGCCACTCCAGGACAGAAGGAACTGGAATATCTAATAAGAACCATAGTATTCCACAAATAGAAAGTGTTAGAAAATGCAGAAAAACAATGGCAGAGGACATTCTGAACCTTACCCCTAAACAAAGATCACCTGAAATAATAGAGCAACTCTAAACATCCAGTCAAATCGACACAGAGAGTACTGTCTAGGGTAACCCTCTTTCAAACCTCAGAAGGATAAAACATAAAGTACCCAACACAGTGCCTGGCACACAGTAGGACATCATTTTTAGTTTCCTTCCCTTTGTAGTGGCATTCAACAGAGCTTCCTTCAAATAGTCTAAACCCTCCAGGTAAGGTTATCACATTTAGGAATTCTTTGTTCTTCACGAGAAAACATCCAGTGACCCCACCTCCAGGGACTCTCATTATCCCACAAAGGGCCTTTAAATCCACATTTCAACCTGAGCAAATGTTTTACTCCACCTTGGAAAAAAATCACAGGATGTTGAAAACCACCAACATTCTGAGACCGCCTTTCCCAGGGGAGACTGTGGCAGGTTGGTGGTTGGGCAACTCTCGTCTGCTTCCCAAAGCAGGGTGGCTGTGAATTCCACACAGAATGAGGAGGCAGCCTTCACTCAGGTCCCCGATGGTCTCCATCCCTGGATTCTCTTGCATTAACTTGTCCAGCCCCATCCAAATGGAGCCTCATTCCGGAGATGCCTGACTTTGGGGATGCTGACCTCTTCGGTTACTAGGTGGAAGGATTTATTCACAGATGATTCACTTTACCTTGATCTGTTTCCAGAAGGAAAACAGGCAGAGACAGTGCAGACCTGAGGCCCTGGGGAGCCACCATATCTGTCTTCCTGGCCCCTCTCCTTCACACTCCCAGTGCCCAGCTCCCACTGACATTTTTACTCTGGGGAAGGTTGGACGGGAAAAGTGAAACAGAGTAAGGGGGTGAGACTCTGAGACCAAATCCTTGTTGTTTTTATTCACAATAATGTGCCTAATCCTTGCATGAAGTCAGGAAAATTTCCTTCCATGATAACATTACTAATCTAGCCCCTCAAAAAGTTTTAATGAAAACATTCTAAATACCTAACGGTTGGAAATTTGCTAAGTACATCCAAATAACTGAATACAATGCAATAATTTAAAAGCTGTTTACAAAGATTCTGAGGACTGGGGAAATGCTGATGACATAAAGTTTGATTAAAAACAGGATACATTTATATACAGTTGAATCTCAGCTTTATAAATATAGAAAATATATACAGTACTAGATATTGTTTTGTTGTCAGTATCCCCCTTCCTCCTTCCCCATCTCCAGCTTTTGTGAGAACTTCACACACACACACACACACACACACACACACACACACACACACACACACACAGGGTGGATATCCGACCCCAGCCACGCCAATCCTCTTCCTCCCCAGTAATCCTAGAATTGGAGTGAAGAGAATCTGTCGCTTTGCAGCAGCAGAAATGATAGGACAGAGGGCCCAGGAGTTGCACATGTGGGCCCACGTGTCCTACCCTGTGAGCCAGAGACTTGGCAGCTGATCCACAGAGAGAAGACACAGGAGGAGGCAAAGGCAGAGGGAAAAACAAGAGTCAGAGAGAGTGTCCTGACAGCACCTGAGTCCCTGCTATCCTCCCTGTGCCTAAGGCCTGGCCCCATTCCCTGCCCTCAGCATCAATGAGACAGACAATCTGAGACCCTTATAATAAAGCCATTTGGACTGAATTTCTGTCATTTGTAACCAAAAGAATCCTAACCCACACATGCTGCCTCAAGCACCCAGTTATTTATAGATCCCCCTACATACTTCAAAATGTTATTGGGGAGGGTTGTCTGACGGCAAGTGATTTCTCCTTGCTTTTCTGAACTGTCCAAGTTTTCTACTCTGAACATTTTTATCATCGGATGTTCAGTGTCTACCTTCTAATCCACCACTCTGATTCATTTACACACATCAAGCTGTGCCCAAGGTTAGGAGAAAACCTTTAATTAAGAGAAAAAATATATATAATATATATTATATATAGTCTTCATATTAGACATAGGAACCAATATCCTGGAAAATGTTAGCCTTTTTTCTTTATAAAATCATTTTTTATTTATATTATTTATTTTTGGCTGTGTTGGGTCTTCGTTGCTGCGTGCGGGCTTTCTCTAGTTGCGGCGAGTGGGGGCTGCTCTTCATTGCAGTGCATGGGCTTCTCATTGTGGTGGCTTCTCTTGTTGCAGAGCATGGGCTCTAGGTACACAGGCTTCACTAGTTGTGGCACACAGCCTCAGTAGTTGTGGCTTGCAGGCTCTAGAGCACAGGCTCAGTAGTTGTGGCGCATGGGCTTAGTTGCTCCGCGGCATGTGGGATCTTCCCAGACCAGGGCTCAAACCCGTGTGCCCTGTATTGGCAGGCAGATTCTTAACCACTGTGCCACCAGGGAAGTCCGGAAAATGTTAGTCTTTTTGAGGCTCCCCATCTGAGACCTCTGGTGCTCTGCTGTGGGCCTGCCCCCGCTGTCCCCACCCTGCTTTGGCCTGGCCTCCAAGTCATGCCTCCCCTTTCAGCCACTCTGGGCTCTACTGATCCGTTATCCAAAGGTCAGCCGTTTGCACGTCTTAACAGAAAGAAAGGGCAGGAAAACCTCCATCTTTCCACATGGTGTGACCGTTCTCTTTACCTCCCTTTTTCCACTAAACCAATGTCATTTTGGTCTCTCCTTACTCCCCAAGGAAGCCTTCAAAAGCTCTATTCTTTGGAAACCCAGCACAAGCCTTCTTTTCTGACTGAGAATCAGAAAACTTGGCTGGCACACCCCCTAGTGGTGGCCTAATGAATCCCCCTCAATTACAATAGGTTATGAACTCCTGGGGTTTCTCAAAGTGTGTTCCCTGGGACTCCCAGTTCTGCAGGAAAATAGCAGAGGGGACAAGCATTTTATGCTTAAGTTAGATCTGAAAACACTGGGATAAATGAAAGCAATCAGTTTGCTTTACTGGTGGACTCCTCCAAGTTTTCACTATGCTAATGAATATTATGAATCTCCAAGACAAGATTTAACATACAGTGGCTCTCATATTTATCTGATCACACTTATGGGAGATAATAGGAATATACCTACCATTTATTAACCACATACATCAATCATAGTATTGCCATTTATAGATGGAGAAATTGATGCTTAAAGAGGTGAAATAACTTGCTGTGTTAGGTTTATATGACACCAAACTCCATGTTCTTAACTATTATAAGATCCTGGCTTTATATTTGTTCCAGGACATTACTCTGCAAATTCCACTTGCATAAATTATGCAATTAATGCACATCACTCTACTTGCTCCCCATATTACCAGTTATGCAATCCTACAGATCATCTCCCTGTGGAATAGGAAGAGTGGGGACCTACAGAGGGATACAGAGGCCTCTCTGACAGCCCTTGGGAAGCTTCTGTTTCCATGACAATTAAGAGAGCATCAGTGTCTCAATGCACAAACAAAATCCTTCTTGAAAATCTCAGCAAAAGGGTCTGATAAGGCACCATGTCAGGGACCCTAATACATACTTTCCAATGATAATTATGAAAAATACGGTAGACTACTTTTTAATTTCTTATAAAAGAAGTTTGATTTATTTTGAGTCTTATATATTTGTTAACCTGGGTTTATATTCCATGTGGATATCTGGGGTTTTTTCCATCTATTAAAATGTGGAGATGATTATACCCACCTCACATTTTTATGTCAAGTTCAAGTACATGGTATGCTAAAAGCTTAACTCTGGTTGCATAGATTGTTTTGGACATTTTGGACTTTAAAATTTTTTTTTCTTTTAAGTGGAGGAAACCCAAAGATGATTTATTGGCTCATATAACTTAAAAGTTCAGCTTCAGGCACAGTTGGATCCAGGGGCTCAAAGGAAACCATCATTAAACTTGAATGCATGGTACTTGTATTTTTAGAGAAAATAAATATAGTGCTATAAATATACATTGGTCCTTTGTTCAGGTTGACATGGAGAGATACCACAGATAATTACGTAGATGTTAGGAGTCTGCGGATGGACTCCCACATCCACCACTGACCCTCCAGCTACCCTTGTTAAGACTTGATTTTTCCATCTGTAAAAATGGACACACTACTCCTTTTCTACTTCAGTGGAAGCTGAGAGGAGTAGTAAAGCTTTCAACAGCTTTTTTCCTTAGAGGATTAAATACTGTGAGATATATATATATATATATATATATATATATATATATTTGCTATTAATGTTCAGGGAGATAGCACTTTACACCTGCAAAGCGTTTTCCAATTATTTATTTGTTTTACAAATTTATCATTGAAAACTCCATAATTAGCCTGGCACAACATACACCTTCAACATTACAACCACAGTTTAAAGCCAATCAAGCCACGGAGGGAGTGGGAGTGGGATATATATATATATATATACACACACATACATACACTTCTATATATACATATACATATACCCATACCCATATTTAAATTCACATTGTGTGTGTGCACCTGTGTATGTTTGTAAGACACATATAAATGGCAAATAAGGAAACCTAAAAAAAAAAAGACAGATAGAGAGTCCCAGATTTTAAAATCACCCCCAAGGTGGAACAGGTGGTGAAAATATAATAAAACATTTTGCAAGGAGCTTGTCATGAATTTTAAAAACAAAAACGCCTGCAGACCAAATAAACTGCTCTGACACTCAGATAAATCTGAAGTTCCCAAGCTATTTTAAATGACAAAAAGCAGAAGTTCCCCAGAGAGGGAGTCCAACAGGAATGGCTTGAGGGCGATTGCTGTGGAACTCACACAGAACAGAGCTGGAAACGACAGGCAGATACTCAGCCCGCTGCCCCTTGCCAGGATGGGCCACGTGCAGATGTACCCGGCCCTCAGGACCAGACCATGTGCACGGGGACCAAAGAGTCTGTTGATATAAAAGCCTCTGGGAGCCTCCTGCACCCACTTCCTTACCTGGTTGGTGGTTTCTCAATGGATCTGAAAGTTAAGATTTGGGTCACTTGACAGGAAGCTGGGCCTACGCTGACGCCCACTTCCTGGTGCCCTGTTCGAAGGCAGGCTGGAGGCCCCAGCTTGGGGGCAGGGGGGCATGGGATGCCAGCAGACACCCCCTCTCTCTGCAGCACCCTCCCTCACCATGCATTTGTCACAACCACCAGCCTGTCCTTTATTCTCGGTCGACAGTTTTTATAAAGAGCTTTCACATCCACTGCCTGCTTCCGTTACACAGAAACGCCGGGAGCCACACAGAGACAATAACAGGACCTCATTCTGCAGTGAGGGAGAGGTCAAGTGACCTGCCCAAAACCACAGAGCGGGACCCATAGCCCAAGGTTTCTGGCTCCCAGTCCAGTGCTCTACTAGAACATGCTCCTGGGGCTTCCCTGGTGGCCCAGTGGTTGAGAGTCCACCTGCCGATGCAGGGGACACCGGTTCGTGCCCCGGTCCAGGAAGATCCCACATGCCGTGGAGCAGGTGGGCCCGTGAGCCATGGCTGCTGAGCCTGCACGTCCGGAGCCTGTGCTCCGCAACCGGAGAGGCTGCAGCGGTGACAGGCCCGTGTCTGGCAAAAAAAAAGAACATGCTCCTGAAGACCATCCAGTGATAAGACTTAGGGTAGGAGGCGGCATTCTGGTCCCTCAACCCCAGACTCACAAATCCAAATGGCTGAAGAGGTCACGCCAGGAGCAGAGGAGGTGGGCATACACTAACCAGAAAGCCCGTCATCGCTGGGCACCAGCAAATTGTTGTGATTCGGGAGCCATGGGTCTTCGTCTTTTTCAAAGTGAAGCCAGAGATCTGAATCTGGATGTGAAATATCCTGATTTGTAACTATCGGTTTGGTTGAAAACAACACACCACCACCATCCGAACCTAACAGACACATCTGCAGACAGCTTCGGGCTGCAGAGCACAAGTTTGAGATCACTGCCCAATTCGAGTACCAATGCCCCTGCCCCCTCACTGAAGGCCACGATGCAATCCATTAAAAGAGGGCCAGTCTAGAGATGCAAAGAGAGCCGGCAAAGCTGAGTCCCCATCCTGGCTCTGACTCTTGCTAGTGGCATGACCTTGAGCAAGTCATTTACTCTCCCTGAACCTCACTTTTTTCCTCTGTTGAATGGAGCTAATAACACCTCCCTTGTTTCTTCAGCCCTTATAAGGGCTGTGGTTCAGTGAATGTGTAGGCATCCCACACCATCCTATACCCGCCCACAGCGCTTCCATTCAAAGCTATTATCTCTTTTGCCTTATGATCATTTGTCACCCCATGAAAACGGGGCGGGGAGCAGGTCCCCATAAATTAGGCTTGACCACCTTTGTTCTCCCCTGAGTATACAAGGACATAATAAGCGCTCAATAAATCTTACTGAATTAAGCGATAGACCGACCAGCTCAGTGAGAGCTGATTATGTGACAGACTAGATGCTGAGGAAACCAAGAAAGAATCATGCTCTTAGAGAAGAGGTATGCTGGACTGGGGAGGCAAGACACACACAAAGCAAATCGGAGTACCAGTCAAGGTCCAAAGTGCACTCATGGGAACCTGGATCCCGGCCACCCCAAGAAGGGAGTAAGAGAAAGAAGACCTATTTCCCTGTCCTTTTCACAGCCTCTTTTAAGCTTTTCTTGACCCTAGAGTTTAAGAAACTCATCTCCCCAGACAAAAATTGCTTAGAGATAAGACCCTGTGATACCTTCAACATACACACCACAGTGAAGTGGGTGCAGAATTAGGGCAGCTCCCTAATTCTAATTAGGCACCGTCTTATCTGCTGGTCTGGAGGGCTACTTGGGGAAATCCAGGCTGCATCACTGTTACATCTTCCTGCGTGTGAAGCCAAGAGAGCTGAGGCCCATCTATCACCCACATCCTCCCACCCAGGCCCTCGGTTCTCACCCTGATTAAATGGCCGTTTCCCTGGGTCGACCAGGTAGCAAGCATGTGCTAATTCTCTAATCCAGCTTGTCCTCGGAGGCCCACCCCATCCTGCTGGCCGCACCAGCTGCCTAGGGGAGTACAACTGAGAGGAGACTTGGCAATTATTCAGTTAATTTGATCAGTGGAGACAGCCAAACAAATAATCCAGGCCAAAAACATCCAGATCAGCTGTCTACATGGATCAAATTCCACTTCACTGACACCCTGCAGTTTCGGCCTTAGAGAATGGCTTTGACTGAAAAACATGTCCTGGTATCCCGGCATCCCAGGCTGCACCAGCCTTGAGCAGAATTGTGAGCTTAGCTCCATCTCTCTATGACACCCCTTCCACGCCCTTTTGGTGCCCTTCCCACTCCCAGGCAGCTCAGCCCTGTAGGGCCAGGGTCTTTGGCAGCCATCAAGGGTTGGAGCATTTTTGCTTCCATCCCCAACTCTGAATAATTAAAATCCATTAAGAGACTTCCAACATGTCAAATGCATTCAAAAATAAAGGAATACAAGTGTAATGGTAGAATGTCTGGAGCCAAGGAAGCTGGGCTGCAGGAAGGTACGGAATAGAAGGCCTTGCTCACGCCCTTATAACCTACACCATCTTAGAGGATGCCCACTCCTTACCTCCGAAAACCCACTTGTTATCAGGTCTTATCAGGCCACCTCTCCTGCCCAGAGGATAACGTACTACCAAGTCCTCAGCCGTACGACAGAATAAGACTTTCACAATCAGCCCCCAGACCAGAGTATCAATTAAGATTAAGTTCATTAATCCAAAATTTCAGAAGCTTAAACACAAGGGATTACTCTCCAACATAAATTAGTTCAGAGGCAGGCGTCCACACTGTGGAAAACAGCACCCTTAATTCTGTCTTCGCTGTGGTGGGTACCAGCCTTATTTCCCGCTAAGGTGCTGCTTTTGAAGCCACTACAAAAAGCCAGCAAAGTTTCATGTTGTAAGCTTCTCAGTAAACTTAGACTGCAAGCAGAGAACAGAAAGCACCTCTAAAGCAAAGCAGTATTTCTCTGTTTCTCCCCTCACACTGGCAAGCTCCCCTTTGCAGGACTTTCTTAGAAGTGGAAAGCAAGAGACAGCAAACCAATGCTGAATTTCTCCTGCCATTTCTCCTAAAGCAAAAGCTTCAGTCAACTTGCGATTTGCTTTCCCAGTAACCGCGGGCCACAATTGAATCAAATGCTCCACCAGTGCATAACTAGGGTCCCCAGCTTTCCAGTTTGCAAACCTCTGAGTCCTAAATATTTGCCTTCCCACCTCTTCCACTCAGTCAATATCACGCTTTAAATTCTGTTTCTTGAAGCAGCCGCCTTCCAAGTATCAAATTCTCTGTCACTTTGGATGCAGTTCAGCTGCATATAACAGAAGCTAGAACACACAAGGATTTATTCTCTCTTGTAAAAGGAGTCCACAGTTAGGCAGGGCTGGAGGCTCCACAAAATCATCAGAGAGCCAGGCTCCTTCTATCCTTGTGCTCCAACATCCCCACTGTGTGAAATTCCCATCATTAGGGTCCCCTGATGATAGCAAACGATTGCCGGAAATCACATGATCAAGTCTAACAGCAAGGGATGCTGGGATGTGTGGTCTTTTACCTGAGGCCTTTGTTGCCAAGAAAATCAGGATCCTGTTACTAAGCTGGAAGGAGAGTGATGTTGGAGGAGGCCCCCACCAGCCACAGTTGGATATTTGTTCGCTTTGAACGCTCCCCAACCATAGCCCAGCCCATATCTTATTTAACTTTGTAAGCCCCCAGTGCCTGGCACAAGGCCTCTCACAGATGAAGAAATCAACAAATGTGTATTGAATAATCACTGAGATACAGACTGAAGAGGTTTTCCATTAGGTCCCTAACTTAGACTGAATCTCAAGGATAATTTTCATCTAATCACCATGATCCTCCTCATTCTTTTTCAAGATTTTTTTCTTCTCATCTACCCTCCTTAAATCAGCTTCTGGGGTTCCAATCAAGACCTTAGGGTGTCATTGAGGGCCACACCAGTCAAAGTAAGGTCTAAGGACCACTTCTGTCTGCAAACCACAAATCAACTATGTCACAAGCACAGTGTTTAGTTCAGCTTAGACCTCCTCAATGCTTTTATGTGCATCTGGAGAGGCTCCTCTTTTTACAGACCAACAAAAATTGAGTCGCACTGACTTAGAAGGCTGCCCCTTTGACTATAACAGAACTCATGGTAGGCTATGTGAAGACATTGATTTTACACCACAATCAGCATTCTTATTAAAACAGACTACCCGAATTGAAAAAGATATGTAATCACAATTCAAAGGGACTTTGACTTTGGGTAAAAATGAGCCATCCAAAAAATTTTTTTTGAAATCCAGTCAGAAAAACGTTACCTGAGTCTATTCAGCATGAGGTAGCCATGACTTAGTAGCATGTGACAAAAAGACTTAAATGTCTTATAGCCAATTTCAACTCAAGAAAATCCAGCACTTTGACGTGGTCACATGTGACTTTAGGCTGCATTAACAGAAGCATTACGTCTAGAACAAAGGAGATGATGACCCTGCTCTGTACTAGTCAGAACATGCATGGAACATCGTGTCCAATCATGAATATACCACTTAGGAGGGATGTTGAAGAACTGGAATTTGTGCAGAGAAGAGCAAAACCTGAATATGGTGAACGGATTCAAACTCATGTCACATAGAAACAGTCAAAGGAACTGCTGATGAGAGCCCTGTGGGGAGAAGACACAGAGAGCATGACCTCTATCTTCAAGTATTCAAAGAGCTCTCAAGTGAAAAAAGAGATTAATCTTGCTCTAGAAAAAGCTAAGGCATAGAACCAGGACTGATGGGTGAAAAATCTAGAAAAGACAGGTTTGTGCTCAGCATCAGCAAGAAATCTCTGACAATCAGAACAGTCTCCAGATGGAGCAGGCTATCTCGGAAGGTCATGAACTTGGTCACTGGAGGGATTAAAACTCAGGCTGGACAGCTTCCAGGAAGGGTAGTGTACAGCGGGCACAAGGCCCAGATGACAGTTGAACTAAGTCCTGAAAGATGAGTCATTCCCATCCTGCAACCCTGTGACATTTGCTCTACAGCTATATCCTGACAGCCACGCCTTATGTGCTTATATGGTTTGGTGGTTTACGGCTCACAGGGCCCTCTCCCGTTCACTGTCTCTGTTGACTCGCACAACTCTTTGGGGTAGGCAGAGTGGATTACAGATGAGAAAATGTTACCCAAGTCAGAGTCAACCCCAAGTCACTTGATCCCTAGTCCACCCCTCCCTGGGGGGATCACCATGAGAAACCTCCCCTCTTGATGAGAGATTGACCAGGGGACAGCTAAGTAGGGGCACATCAGCCCCCGGTGGCTCATCCAGCCTTCTCCAGGTGCTGCTCCCACTCTAAGAGGCCCAAATGCAACGTCATTCCCTACATTTGCAATGAGGCTCTAGACAGGTGTCGGTAAACTACGACCCATGGGCCAAATCTAGCCTGCCACCCATTGATGTAAATAAAGTTTTATTGGAACACAGCCTTGCCTATTCATTACAGATTATTTAAGGCTGCTTTCCTGCTATAAAGGCAGAGTTCCGTAGCTGCAACAGAGGGTGTATGCCCTGCAAAACCTAAAACATTTATTGTCTGATCCTTTACAGAAGTTTACCAACCCCTGCTCTAGATCATCAGTGTGGAGTGTGGATGCTAGCTAATGTTCTCCATTGAAATGGGCAATAAAAGTAAGAAAAACCCTGCAGGACTGGAAACCCCATCCAGGAAGCAATTCCTTTCATAACCATTTCCTAATGCAGGAGAAAGGGCCACACGTCTTTTATAGATGAAAAGTTTTTACCTTCTGTCTGTTGGGTTTTGATATACCACTGCCCTGGAGACAGCTATTATGACTATTTAAAGCACATATAATAAACCAATTGTTCCATCATTGTGTCTATTTGTAATAAGCACAGACAATGCACTACAGCATAGTTATGGAAAAGAGCAATGCAATTCTATGAATCAGTATTAGAACCTAATTAGCCACTGAGCCCAGGCTGATAACAGCTTATCATAACTTTCAGCCGAAAGAAAGCTCAGGTGGTAGGGAGAGCGAGAGAGCAAGATAGAAGAGGGAATAAATAGCTAATTATGATAAACTGGTTTCCTTGGTAACTCTGTTTATAACCACAATGATGTTGCCATATTTTTAATGATAAACCCAAAGGTTTGATGTGAGATTATGTAACGCATACTGTCTCAATGTTGGTTCTGCTCTAGCAAAGGTGAAGCCAGATACCAATGCAAAATTTTGTAAGGCTAAGAATATCAGAGAAGCTTTCTCGAAACTCTGCCCCAGATATCTGCTGTTAGTTTATTCTCTGGGTACCAGAGTGCTCAGGAATACGGCAACAGGTATTTACGGTGCTCAATGAATCTGATGTGCCCATTCAACCCTCAGGTCTTAGTTGCAGCAGTTACTATTCTCTCTTCCCCAGCTGGGTGCCCCTTGGTCATCTCTTGGACCTGTGGTTTGGGGAGGGACTGGCGGTGAGTAATGCCGAAGGAATGGGCCACTCTGCTAAGCTATCAGCCATCAGAGTCAACCCTGGGATCACCAAATCATCTTGTGAGATCCATTATCCACTCTCACCTTTCAGGGATGTCTGCAGCCCCAATTTATGAGAATGACATTTTGGCTGAAATACCGGGTCCAATGGCAGATTACTGTAGATAAAAATCACTAAACCAGGAGTTGGCAACTATGGCCCATGGGCCAAACCCAGACCACTGCCTAGTCTGGAGATGAAGTTGCACTGAAACACAGCCACACTTATTCATTTATGCATTCCCTGTGGTTGCTTTCATGCTACAATGGTAGAGCTGAACGGGTGCGACAGAGACCATATGGCCCACAAAGCGAGAAATATTTACTATCTTACCCTTTACCAAAAACGTTTGCCAAGTCCCACACTAAATACCCACTAAATATTCTGACACACCTATGCGATCATAGATGGTAGACCATCTGTAGTCATCATAGTCACATGGTAGGAAATCACATTCCTCTGCCATAGAGACCAGAGGCAATAATATTGAACATCAGCCTCCTCCGTCGCTATGCAGGGGAGGCAATGTGAAACTACTCTGGCCAGTGAGATGTAGGTAAAATTTCCTAGAGAGCTTTTCCCTCCCCAAACACTCCTTCTTCTTCCCAAATAAAGAGCGAAGCCTAAAGAAGGGAAGAATTTTTTGACTTTGCCATTCTTACTTCTCCCTGGTCTGCCAGGCCCATTCTGCCTGCAACACAGACATAACACCTGGAGATACGGCTGCCATTTTGCAACCATGAAGACAAAAGTCCTCCCTAATGACGGTAGAGCTGGAAGACAGAAGGAGCTGGTCCTCGTTAACACCCTTGAGCAGATGCTCAGCCCTGGATTACATTCTAAATACCTCCAGACATCTTCATATGTGAGAAAGAATAACCTCCTCCTAATTTAGCTACCCCAGTGGGGCTTTCAGCTACTCCCAGCTGGAATGAATCCTAACTGATCAAGGGGCTGTAAAGAAAGTAGTGTCAGGGCTTCCCTGGTGGCGCAGTGGTCGAGAGTCCACCTGCCGATGCAGGGGACATGGGTTCATGCCCCGTTCTGGGAGGATCCCACATGCCGCCGAGCGGCTGGGCCCGTGAGCCATGGCCGCTGAGCCTGCGCGTCCGGGGCCTGTGCTCCGCAATGGGAGAGGCCACAACAGTGAGAGGCCCGCGTACCGCAAAAAAAAAAAAGTAGTGTCAGAGCCTAACAAGGATGGTGATGATGATGTTGAGGTAAAGTGTGGTCAAGTAAGAGTGAGAGAAGGATTAACTGACCAGCTGAGGAAGTGGAGTTGTGCTTCTAGGAGGTTAGAAGGGCAGGGTCAAGGAATGAGATGTCAGTCCCAGAGATGGGGCTGCTGGTGGATGTGGCTTAATGCTCTGATGACCTGGCTCTGAGGATGTTACGGAACCAGTTGTACCCACCAGGACTTAACTACCTATGTGATCTTCTTACTGGTCCCCTGATCACATGTTTGCCTATGGCATGGCAGTTGAGTATAGTAGAAAGACGTGCAGACCCTGGTGCCACAAAGCTTAAGATCTATCCCATCTAGGTGCGTAATTTTGGGTAAGTTACTTAACTCTCTACGTGTCAGCTTCTTCATCTATAAAAGGGAGATAATAATACAATTACCTAATAGAGTTGCTGTGAAGAGTAAATGAGTGAAAACATTTAGAACAGAGCCTAGCATATGGGTGGTACAGTACAAGCAACAGCCATTTTTCCTGTTACTGTTGCATGTAACTAAGTATCCTCAAACTAAGCATCTTGAAAGAAACATCTCATTTTGTCCCCGGTGTTTATGGGTTGAGAATTTGGACAAGCCGCAGGAGAGATGGCTTGTCTCTGCTCCGTGATGTCTGGGGCCTCATCCAGGAAGACTCAAGGGCTGGGGATAACCTGACAACTGGAGGATGGATTCATCAGAAGGCTTGTCAACTCATGTTTCTGGTACATGGGCTGGAGTGACGCAAAGACTGAGCACATCACACATGGCCTCTCCCTGTAGCTTGGCTTCCTGGTAGCATGGTGGCCTCAGGGGAGTCAGACTCTTCTGTGGCAGCTCAGGGCTCCCAGCACAAGTGTTCCAATGCACAGGGCGGAAGCTGCATGGCCTTTCATGACCGAAAATCAGAAGTCACACAACGTCCCTTCTGCTGTACTCTATCAGTCGACACAATCTCACAATCACACACACACGCCCAATTCAAGGGGGGAGAATCAGATTCTACCTCCTGATGGAGGACTGGCAGGGCTGTGGAAGGGCTTGTGGGATGGGAGATATTGTCGTCACCGTCTTTGGTCAACAGAGTCTGCCATAGTTATTATTTCTGCTCCATAAAGTTATGAACTGGTTTATCGCTGCTCTCAAACTCCCTGACTGTTGCATCAATACAGCAAAGAGCTTGGCTTGTAGAAACTACACTCCTGCCTCAATTATAAGCTCCTTGAGGTAAGGACTGTGCTCTCCACTTCCACTGCATTTATGTCAACATGTGTAGAGCTCTTGCTATGTAAACAGAAAGTGCTCAATACATTTTCTTAAATGAATAAATGATGGAATTATATACTAATAAATCATAACATAAAAGCCCAATATCTTTCAACAAGTGTGGGATTGGCAGACATTGACATTCAGCCCCAGATCTTCGCTCTTCCCTTCTTCCTTGGTAACAAATATAGATTTTATTCAGGGTGGCTAAAAGACTGCATTTTTCATCCTCCCTTATAGTTAGGTATAATACGCATATAACTAAGTTCTGGTCAAGAAGATGAAAGCAAAATGTATGAGACAAGTCAAAAACTGTTTAAAAGGAGTTGACTGAGCTGAAAGAGTCCCTTTTGTTCTCTCCCCTTCTTCCCACTTCTTGGAATGCAGATGAGATCGCTGGAGCTCTAGCAGCCATCAGGTGACCTTGAGATGGAAACCTTTACTGAGGATATCAGAGCAAAAAGCAGGAAGCCTGACTTCCAGAGGACTTTGTTGGAGCTGTCATGCTGTTTACATGAGATAGGCCTCATAAGCTGTTTAAGCCACTGTAGTCAGGTGTCTTTCTTGTAGACTAATGAAATTCCCCCTATACCTCACAATGAGTCCCTAATGGAAATTATATGCTCACTCCTTTCTCTGATCTTCCAGCAGACTTGGTACCTTACTTTCCATGTTTACCAAATAGTACCTGGCATTATTGTACTACATGTTTAATCTCCCTAGTATGTCATGATTCCCAAAGAATACAAGCCATTCTACCTGAAATATACGTAGAAGTTATATTATTAACTTTGAATGAAGTTAATATTGATCCTTTTATCAAGTGTAAACCTATAATTTTACTGTACTTGTTGATTGTATCCATTGTGCCATTACCTGGTCCCTTTGGGTCCTAAACATGGAGATAATAAGACATCATCTCAGTCACCACGGGGAAGAGAACTTGAAGACGCTTGTTTATGCTAATCTCCTAATTACAAAGCAAATTATAGTGTCCTGTGGTAGTTTTGGGTTTTGTGATCAGCATTCATTCTCACCCTTCTTTTTTGGTTATCCCCTTCTTTTTCGCGTGAGGTGGGAGGACTTCCTCTCACTACTACATGGCCTGATGGGGCCGTGAATCACAGTGAGTGCCCAACCCTTAACCTTATCCATCATCTTCCATGCAGAAGGGCGGACACACTGCCCTGGTTAGCCCAATCCAAGGACCACATCCCCCTGCGCACGGTGACCAATCAGAATCTTTTCGAGAATTTTCCAAACTGGAGATGAGGGTTGCTCTCTCCCTTGGATTGAAAGCTGTATATATACAGATGGGAACCCAGGCCTGTTGGCCACTGTCTTCTGAGCTGCAGCAAGACAAGAGCCAAAACCCAAGAGTAGCTAAGGCTACACGGCTTCATAGGCAACCCAAGAAGGTGGGGAAGGGGGTGCAATGTTAAGTTAGTGTCCTCAAAGCCAGGCCCTGCTGCCTGCCTTTATTTCTGCAGGCTAGCCCAGGGTCCTTCCACACATGGGAGACACACTGCATTTCTTTTTATGGTTAAGCTGGTTTGAGTTGAGTTTCTGTCACTTGCAAGTAATAAAGCTCTGATCATCAAAATTAAACTGCTGAATTCAGCATGCCTGCAAGTCTTTAAGAACAGGGTTGAGGCTGCTTATCTTGGGTGTTTTGGGTCTTCTTTGCTTGAAGGCAGGGTGCTGGACCAACTGACATCTTCAGCTCCAGCCCCGAGAGTGTTGCCAGAAAAGGATGTTAAAGTCTCCACAGGACTCAGTGTGCCAGGGCCCATTTTACAGCTGGAGGTGTGAAGACATCAGGAAGCTCGACAGTGACATGTAAAGAGAGAATATGCAAAAGTTCCTTGAACTCTCCACGTTCCTCCAAGGGTAGCATAAACCCCTCGCTGCTATATTCCCATGAGTGTTAGAACCTTCAGCAGACGCCTGGATTCCCATCTTCATCTTCCCCTCGGCTGCACCCCTCCCCTCTTCACAAGGGGCTCTCCTTGAACAGATTCCAGATCTCAAACTTGATCTCTCTCTGACCCAGTCCTGGTATCTTGGCATAAAACAAGCCAGAAGTGAAGGTTATACACAAAAGGGGGAAAAGCTTTTAAAACAATTTACCATCTGTCAGTCATTTGGGTGCAAGTCTCACACACACAGCCCCGAGCATGTACACACACACACACACACACACACACACACACACACACAAGGGGCACTCGTGCACTCAGGTACACGGACACACTGTACAGGGCAATCCACTGCCATTCACAACCAAAGCCTGCCCTGTAATAAACACACCCAGGAAAGCTTTTTCTCTGCCGAGAGTCACAGCAGCAGCAAAGACCAGAGAAGAAAAGGCCCTCTCCATCCTGGATCTGTATGTCCTTCTAAGTTGGGGGTGTCTTGATGTGTGTGGCTATGTGAGTAGTAAGACCGACCACAGAGATTAATCACAACCACAAAGCAGCTTACTAGTGTGTGGTGCTGTGCTACACCCCTCACCACCAGCCCCAGGAGCCCTGGGGGAGGGGGCTGGCACAGCAGACCCGGCCAGGCTCTTGTGGACTCCAGCCTGAATCCTGGCTGGCTCACCCTCTCCTTAACTTGCCCTTAACCACAAATGGAGCCAACCTCCACGTGGCCTGTCCAAACACGGGCTAAATAATCCAAAGTGCAAGCCCAACGACTATAACTAGGTGCCACTTTCTTTGGTGCCCATGGCTTAAATAAGCCAGACCAGGGGTGGCCCTGGTGGGAGGACCACTTTGGTTGACAAGGACCAGAGGCCTGCCTTCTAGCCCTGGCCCAGCCCCCTACTGGCTGTCAGACCTTGGGTGCATCCCCTGACTGCTCCAGGTGTGATGTTTCACCCACAAAAGAGAAGGTCTGGGCCAATCCATCTCTGAGAGGTCTTCCAGTTCCAATATTTTGTGATTCTGCAATCCATAGAACCATCCCCAGTTTGTCAGTCTTTCCGACTTCCTTCTCCTTTCTCATCCCCCACTCCTTCCCAGTGTATCTAGGGAGGCCCAGACGCCAGCAGGACTGTGCATTGGGCTGAGGGCCCTGGAGAAACCTGGCAAAAGGAGATCCAGCAAGTGTAGAGCTCTCAGGAACCAGCAAGGAAAGGCATTCATCTCCAACAAGGGCTCCATGCCCGCACAGGGGCTCAGCTTTTGGGCGGTGGTCCCTAAGAATCACCTGGGAAAGTTATTTAAATATGTGTATCCCTGGAGCCCACTGGGACTGAGACCAAAGAATCTTCATTTTCTTTTTTTAAATTTATTTATCTTTATTGAAGCATAGTTGATTTACAAAGTTATGTTAGTTTCAGGTACACAGAAAAGTGATTCTGTATATATATTCTTTTTTGGATTCTTTTCCCATATAGGATATTACAGAATATTGAGTAGAGTTCCCTGTGCTATACACTAGGTCCTTGTTGTTCATCTATTTCATATTATATATATATATAAAGTAGCGTGTATATGTTAATCCCATTCTTAATTTATCCCTCCCCACAGCCTTTCCCCTTTAGTAACCATAAGTTTGTTTTCTGTCTGTGAGTCTGTTTCTGTTTTGTAAATAAGTTCATTTGTATCATTTTTTTAGATTCCACATGGAAGTGATATCATATGATGTTTCTCTTTCTCTGTCTGATTTACTTCACTTAGTATGATAATCATGTTGCTGCAAATGGCATTATTTCATTCTTTTTTATGGCTGAGTAATGGTCCATTGTGGAATCTTCATTTTAAACAGTTACCCCAGGTGAGCCTGACGCAGGTGGTCCACAGATGAGAAACGCTGGAGGGAACCCCTGGTCCTGGCCCTGCTTCCTGCCTATCCCTGTCCTGTTGCCCACAGCAGCCCTGGTGACCACAGGCAGAGTTGTCAAGAGCCACAGGCACAGAAAACAGTCAAGGTGCCATGCCTAGGTCCCAGAATCAAGATGTCATGGGTCACAGATGGACGCAGAGAGCAGCTCCATTCCTAAAGACTAATGCTGGGCACATCTGCCACAGCCAGGCTCTGAGTCCATATATAGGGAGTTCCTGAAAGCAGGCCACCCCAGATGGAGTTCATGATCCAGGTGAGCAGCTCCTGGCACAGTGATGGAGCAGGAGAAGGAAGCAGACATGATCATGGTGCCATCTGAGGGAACATTTTACCTGGGCCACTGAAATGGACAAATAACCTTCGAAAGCTCCTTTAGACCCTGAGGACATATGATGCTAGATGAATCAGTCTGTGTTAATAAAATAGGAAAATGAAAACATCCAGAGTATCTACAGAGTTACAGTATCTCTGATAGAACATAGAGAGTTATAGTAGCCTGTATAACTCCCAGAGCACCTTGCCTGCCCTTTTGATACCAGGCATCACCCTTATTGTGGATTAATTGCTAGCTGTCTGATTCTCCACTGGACCACCAGCTCTGTTGCAGCTCTGTCCCCAGCTCCTGGCCCACTGTCCCGTACATAATAAGGGCTGACATGTATAAAGTATTTAGTGTGTGCAGGCCCCATTCTAAACCCTTCACCCATGTTGTCTCTTTAATTCTCATTACAACCTTATGGAGATAAGTACCATCATAATGCCTATTTTACATATGGAGCAACTGAGGCCAGAGATGGTTGAATAACTCGTCCAGGGTCACACAGCTAGTAAGTGGCAGAGCCAGGAATGGACCCAGATGGCTCAACTCTCAGGGTCTCTGCTCTTAACTATTAAGCCATGCTGGCACTTAGCAAGTGCTCAATAAAATATTTATTGGCTTGAAAACACTCCTGAAGTGTTTTCACTGAGTTTAACTGAGAATTATGTAGAGATCACCCAATATATGAAAACAAAAAAGTTGAGCCAAGTACAAAATAAGCTAATATCCTGTGTTTTCTGCAAGAGACAAGCTTAATTAGAGTTTAGGTAATTAAAGCTTTCATGGTTTCTAAATAAAAATACATTCATTTATGCAAATCTACTCCGGAGCATGATTTTTGAGGATATGGGGAGGGGGAAGGGTAAACTGTGACAAAGCGAGAGAGATGCATGGACATATATACACTACCAAACTAAGGTAGATAGCTAGTGGGAAGCAGCCACATAGCACAGGGAGATCAGCTCGGTGCATTGTGACCGCCTGGAGGGGTGGGACAGGGAGGGTGGGAGGGAGGGAGACGCAAGCGGGAAGAGATATGGGAACATATGTATATATATAACTGATTCATTTTGTTGTGAAGCTGAAACTAACATACCATTGTAAAGCAATTATACTCCAATAAAGATGTTAAAATTAAAAAAAAATAATAAAAAGAAGAGTCTCCCTGAGAAGTTAGCGTCTCGGGATGTGGCTGTTGCCCATGCCTGTGTTAGTCTGTGGACCCCTATTCTAGAGCCGGTGGTTCCAACCAATCACCCCAGCCTGCGAGAGGCAGGCTGTTCCTCGGGGAGGGGCTGGCGTGGCAAGAAGGGGTCCTGCCAGCTGGTCCTGGAAATGATGCCCACCTGTACGTTCTACCCAGCCTTCTCCTACCAGCCCTATCAGCCACAACTTCCAAACTTGCTTCTCTCTCCAAGATTGTCCTTCCTGTTCATTTCAGCTGGAGGTAACTCATCAGAATTAAAATAAGGACTGGGGGAGGAAAAGACAAGGCAATTTTTCCCAGGCCGGTTCAGGTGAGCGGTTGTGAGGTTTCAAAAAGGTCATGCACGTGAAAGGACTCTAATTCCTGAGCCCCACAGAAGTGCAGGGGATTGTTATTATTATCACCTACCAGCAATCAGACACCGAGGTGGATAACTGCAGCAAGGTCACTGGGCAGTCCCTGTCAGGTGAAGTTAGGAACTTATATGTAACCACTTTTGATCCTTCCAACCAGCAGTTGAAGTAGGTCCTATTAGCTTCTGTTTTATAGATGAAGAAACCGAGGCTCAGAAAAGTTCATCAACAGGCCTGAGCTAGGGCTTCCCTGGTGGCGCAGTGGTTGAGAGTCCGCCTGCCGATGCAGGGGACACGGGTTCGTGCCCCAATCCGGGAAGATCCCACATGCCACAGAGCACTTTCCCTTATCTCTCAACCCAACTTATGGAAGCAACAGCACCATCCTCTGAACTTCCATAACATTTCTTTCTGTCCTTTTCTCATGTGACTCCACTTTCTACAAGTTACAAAAAGTTGCTTCATTTTTTTCTTATTTTTTTAATTTACGAGATGAAAGCTAATATTATGTCAGGCTCATAATAAAAGCTCAACACTGAGAGATCTAATAATTCAGTCGGGCTGAAGTAAGCTTTAATGCCAACCTCCTGGGTAGGAAGAGTCAGAAAGGACTTTGCCAGTTCATTTAACTCCATTACACAGCCACAGAATTGCACCTGTAATGCTGATCGGACACCTTAGTAGTTTTTTTTTTTTTTTTTTAACTTTTTGGCCGCACTGCATGGCATGTAGGATCTTAGTTCCCCAACCAGGGATTCAACCCACGGCCCCTGCAGTGGAAGCACGGAGTCTTAACTGCTGGACTGCGAGGGAAGTCCCTGATCAAACACCTTAGACCCAAGTCCCTCAGAAGGAAAATGGAGTAAGCAGGACGAGGTGAATGCAGGAAGCAGATGCCTGGGTTACAATCACTGTTTCAAAAATTACTGGCTGGGGTCTTCCCTGGTGGCGCAGTGTTTAAGAATCCGCCTGCCAGTGCAGGGGACACAAGTTCGATCCCTGGTCTGGGAAGATTCCACATGCTGCGGAGCGACTAAGCCCGTGCACCACAACTACCGAGTCCGGGCTCTAGAGCCTGTGAGCCACAACTACTTAGCTGCACGCCACAGCTACTGAAGCCTGAGCGCCTAGAGCCCAAGCTCTGCAACAAGAGAAGCCCCATCCGCGGCAACTAGAGAGAGCCCGTGCGCAGCAACGAAGACCCAATGCAGCCAAACATAAATAAATAAAATTAAAAAGGGAAAAAAACACAATTACTGGCTGGGTGACCTTAGGTAAGTTACTTCCTCCTCTTTGCCTCAGTTTCCCCATCCGTAAAATTAGGATAAGAATACTAGTAGCTACATCAGAGGACTGATCAAACAATTTAATATATGTTTAGGGCTGAAAGAGTACCAGGCACATTTTGAGTGAGACATACGTGTATTTTTCAAAGCATAAATGGGTGAGCACTTTTGCAGAGGCATACCAAAGCGTTCGTTTATTCAAAAGGCATTCAACAAATCCTGAACACAGACTCTGTGGCAAGTATTGTTCAAGACACTGGGGGTAATGTAACAAAGGTCTGTATCCTGATAAGCTTACAGTCTAGCAGGTGGAGACAGACAGTGAACATAATAAAGTAACTCTACAGTATGACAGAGAATGTTCTTTACTTTAGGAGCCTGAATGGTGTCATGAGTGCCTGAGGACAGCCTTCTCACATCACATTGTTTTGTTTTGTTTTGTTTGGTTTTGTTTTCAAAATGATCACCACAATAAATCTAGTTAACAACCATTTCCACACATAGTTACAATTCTTTTCCTGGTATGAGAATTTTTAAGATCTACTCTCTTGGCAACTTCCAAATATATTATCAATACGGTATTATTCACTATAGTTGCCAAACTGTACCATACAGGCTCAGGACTTATTTATTTTATAACTGGACGTTTGTACTTTTTGACCCCCTGCTGCCTTCACCCTGCTCTTCCCCCCAGTGCAGTCATTCTGGGTTCCTGAACCTGAAGGTGCACTGTAAATTAAATTGATTGACTAATTTTTAAATAGATAGCATACGTACCTAACAGTACATACTTTGCACACCTTGTCAGTGCCATGAGTGTTGATCAAGATCAGAGATCTGGAATTGCATTTGCCTGTGCCCATTTGAGTACTGGGACCAGCCCAGGGTTAGCTTGTTGTTGTTGTTATTTTGTTGTTGTTGTTATTGCTGTTGTTGTTATCCAAGTCTCTCTTTTTTTTTAATGATTGTTCCTATTTTTTTAAATTAATTTATTAATTAATTTATTTTTGGCTGTGTTGGGTCTTCACTTCTGTGCAAGGGCTTCCTCTAGTTGTGGCAAGCAGGGGCCACTCTTCGTTGCGGTGCGCGGGCCTTTCACTGTTGCGGCCTCTTCTTGTTGCGGAGAACAGGCTCCAGACGAGCAGGCTCAGAAGTTGTGGCTCACGGGCCTAGTTGCTCTGTGGCATGTGGGATCTTCCCGGACCAGGGCTCGAACCAGTGTCTCCTGCATTGGCAGGCAGATTCTCAACCACTGCGCCACCAGGGAAGCCCTATCCAAGTCTCCTTAAACACCCTAGTGAGCTTTCTCCACTGACAGAGGTGAGGATAAGCATTAAGGTTAGGGAGGCTTCAAGCAATAGAGACTTAGTATTACTCATAGGGAGACCTGAGAGTCAAACCCAGTTGGACTAAACTCAGATCAACAGTCACCTTCTGGATGTGTTTTCCTGTCCATTCACAGGCAGGAATTGCAGAAGCCACCTCCCAACAGAGTAGCTTCAAAGAGCCTATGTTTGTAGGATGGTGAGTTTCCTTTGGTTTTTGAGACCATTTAATTTCTTTAGAAAAAAGATAATCCTTCCTTTTACGCCAACATTTTGCACAGCAAATGGTGTCTTCTTTGCACTGGCCCCAAAGCTACCTTCACTGAATTCCAAAAATTGCTGCATATTTACAAAATTTCAGGATTCAGTTAGCAAAGCTCTACTTGACCAGCTGAAACCCTTTGTGCTTTTATGAACTTCATCCATGTCTCCATTTGGCATTTGACTTTTCGTGCTGACAAGTCCTCAACTTCTAAATTCTTATTTCATATGTCTCTACTGAAATCTGGCAAAGAAACCTTTAAAATATTCAAAACTTTTGACCCCATAATTCTACTTCTAAGTATTGACCCTAAGGAAATAATCAGAGATGCCCATGAAGGTGTGGGTAGAAAACATTTCATTGCAGTGTTAATTATAAAAGTGAATATGCAATTTCGATATAATCTAAAAATAAATCTAAATAATGCAGGAGTAGTCACATACAATTTTGTAGACCCATCAATTGCTAT
The DNA here is from genome assembly GCF_000442215.2 of Lipotes vexillifer. Taxonomy (NCBI): domain Eukaryota; kingdom Metazoa; phylum Chordata; class Mammalia; order Artiodactyla; family Lipotidae; genus Lipotes; species Lipotes vexillifer. The sequence continues at coordinate 1,979,270 of NW_006777801.1, forward strand.
ATTATACAGCCATGAAAATGTTTCAAAAATATTCAATGACAAAGGATACAAATCCTACCAAATAGGATACAAAACATGTACCAAATAGGATACTAAAAAAATACATACAGGGACTTCCCTGGTGGCACAGTGGATAAGACTCTGCGCTCCCAATGCAGGGGACCCAGGTTTGATCCCTGGTCAGGGAACTAGATCCCACATGCATGCCTCAACTAAGGAGCCCGCCTGCCGCAACTAAGACCTGGTGCAACCAAATTAATTAATTAATTAATTTTTTAAAAAGCACAGATACTTTGTTTTTAAACAACTATTTAAAAGAAATACATACATATATAAATGTGTACATATATAAATTTTGTTACATGTATATTTGTGTACATAGAAAAAAGAAAGAAAATACAACAAAACAATAAATGCTGTTACCTCTGGGTAGTAGGATAATATATAATTTTATTTTCTTTTGCCTTGAATATTTTCCAAGTGTTCTATAATGAATCTGTATTATTTTTATAATCTGAAAATAAAAGTGTTTTCAAAAACCATTCCAGGGCTTCCCTGGTGGCGCAGTGGTTGAGAGTCCGTCTGCCAATGCAGGGGATGCGGGTTCGTGCCCCGGTCCGGGAAGATCCCACATGCCGCGGAGCGGCTGGGCCCGTGAGCCATGGCCTCTGAGCCTGCGCATCCAGAGCCTGTGCTCCACAATGGGAGAGGCCACAACAGTGAGAGGCCCGCGTACCGCAAAAAAA
>NW_006777801.1:1980025-1998884 GCF_000442215.2 Lipotes vexillifer
GGGCCGGCTTGCAAAAAAAAAAAAAAAAAAAAAAAAAAAAAAACCATTCCAACTCCAACTCTTTTTCAGCTGTCCTTTCCTGGGTCTTCTCCAGCTCCATTATGTCATTCTTAAGAAGCAATAGCCAATATGGCACAGGATTTTCCAGGTGTCCATTTTTGGGAAATCTGATTTCTAACTCTCAGAGGCAGCTCTCTCTCAATCTCTCTCTCTCTCTCTCTCTCTCACGCACACACACACACACACACACACACTCAGCCACATCTGCCGCAGAAGTGTCCATCCTATTTACCAGGACCCCTACCTGCTCTCTTGTTGATAAAAGAGAATGCTCTACTTGCACCCAGATCAAAATATCACACTACCATCTAGCTGCATGTGCATATGATGAAAAGAAAGAGCAAGGTCAGTTCTGATTGCAAAGCTGTAAAACTGATCTCTGATTTATTTTCCATCCACACGTGATCATAGAGATGCAGGACTTGAATTAAGGAGAGAGGAAGAGAGAGAGAGAAAACACAAAGGAGAAAAACTTTGAGTCATAACCATCGCCAAGCTTGCTGCAAGGGAACAGACTCCAGGATCAAGGTTTAGCCAGGCAGAAGGAAGCAACATGCCATCCCATAACTTTTGCTGGAGGTCTAAGTCCACACCTCCCAAGCTGCCCACTTCTCAAGCCTGTGGGGACTTCGGAGAGTACTCAGACCACCCAGAGTTCCGCCAGGAGTCGGGTGAGGATTTGAGGAAGGGTGAGTAGAGAGCCACAGCCCTCAACATGTAAACAGTCTAACAACCAACCTAAATGCTTATATTTCCCATGATGAGATCTTCTGTCTCTGGGGAGAGAAATGTTAATAATACCACGTTTTATCATGCGCTCACGGACCTGTCAAGTTTGATCGTTACTGCCAGGTCCCGTAGCACAGCTGACTCTAAGCAACTTTACAATTTTATTTTTGAAATATTGAAATACACCAAAGCAAACTGTTTTGTTTCCCACGTGGTCTGTGTTTTTGTGTTTGAGGAGGCTTTCAGGTTTTACAAATTTTAGTTCAAATAAGAAGTGACTGCAGGGGACTTCCCTGGCAGTCCAGTGGTTAGGACTCCATGCTTTCCCTGCCGAGGGCCCAGGTTCGATCCCTGGTCCGGGAACTAAGATCCTGCAAGCTGTGCAGTGCGGCCAAAATAAAAAAAGTGACTGTAAATTCTCTGCGAGAGTCCCCTTCTGCTCTTTGGGACCTATTTGCCAATCTATGATTGGCCCTAAGAGTCTGATGACCCTTAGCATTGACTTCAGGCTGAGTTCGGCCTGCTGAAACTCTTGTGAGCCAGAAAAGCACAGAAAGCTGGGGAAACTTTTCCCTGGGGCAGGGAAAGCAGGCTTGTCACATAAGCACCTTGACAATAACCTCAAGTATCATAGGGTCTACAACCACCCTACCTCCCTTTGCTGCCCTGGATCACCCCAGTAGTGATGTGTTACCCTCCTCCATGTCAGTCCTGGTGATGACCAACAGCACAGGGTACGGACAGAGGGTTAGAGGGAAAATACATCCACGAGACCTGCATATAGTTAATAAAAATGTATAAATTTTAAAAATAGGTACTTAGCCTTTCCTAAGCTAATAGGACATTTGTTAGAAAAGAGTAATGAGGACAACAGGATAGTTGCCAAAGAAAACCAAAGCCATCTTTAACCCTAATTTGAGAAAGAGACCCTAAGAATGAAGACTAGTGTGTGCTGCTGTTACTTCTTTTTTCTCACAGCCCTTCAACAAATTCAGTCACCCATTCACTCATTCATTCAATTCAAGGAGCACTTATTAGGCACTTATCTGTGCCAAACATTGTGCTGAGAGCTTTACAGACATTATCTCATTTCATCCTTTCACAAACCTGCCCAATAGGATTTGTTGTTATACAGAGGAGGGAGAGAAGCAAGGACGTATGGCTTTTCATTCTACCCAGAAGAACTACAGAGCCACTTAGAAGAGCTATAGTCTGTTCTTGCTACATCAGTTAGGAATACTTCAGCTGCAAGTTGCAGACAAACCTACTCCAAATGCCTTAAACAATACGGGAATTTATTATTTCTCACAGCAGAGCATCCAAAGACAGGGTGAGCTCAGGATGGGGGGATTCAGCACCTTAATAGTGCCAAGTCCTATGTTCTTTACATCTTTATTCTGCCATCCTGCGTGTCAGCATCATCCTCAAGATGACAGAAAAACGGCTGCCATATTCAGATAGTTTTTCTTTTAAGGGCAAGGACAATGTCTGTAGAAGCACCTTTGGAAGACTTCTTTCATGTCTCCTAGGCCAGAATCAGGTCACATGCCCTTTCCAAAGCCCATCACCTGCAAGGCGAACAAAAACAACCATGAAGGGGCTTCCCTGGTGGCGCAGTGGTTGGGAGTCCGCCTGCCGATGCAGCGGACGCGAGTTCGTGCCCCGGTCCGGGAAGATCCCACGTGCCGCCGAGCGGCTGGGCCCGTGAGCCATAGCCGCTGAGCCTGCGCGTCCGGAGCCTGTGCTCCGCAACGGGAGAGGCCGCAACAGTGAGAGGCCCGCGTACCGCAAAACAAAAAACAAAACAAAAAATAACAACCATGAAGGTGGAGAAGAGGAGGAAGCGTTAGATGGAGGGTGTTTATTATCACACCCCTTGGTGTTATTTTCATCTGGTGCAAGTAGTTTCCAGAGTGATAGCTGGAAACATCAGTGAAATTATCTGGGATGCTTTAGAAAACGTCAGTCTCTGGGGCTTTTCCTCAGAACCACTGAATCAGAATCTCTGGAGTCCAGAAATGTATATATTTTTAAAATTTATTCAAGTACAGTTGATTTACAATGTGTTAATTTCTGCTGTACAGCGAAGTGATCCAGTTATACATATGTTTCACATTCTTTTCCATTATGGTTTATTACAGCATATTGAATATAGTGCACTGTCCTATACAGTAGGACCTTGTTGTTTATCCATTCTATATACAATAGATGGCGCCTGCTAATCCCAAACGCCCAATCCATCCCTCCCCCACCCCCTCCCCCTTGGCAACTACAAGTCTGTTCTCTATGTTTGTGAGTCTATTTTGTAGATAAGCTCACTAGTGTCATATTTTCGATTCCACATATAAGTGATACCATATGGTATTTGTCTTTCTCTGTCTGACTTACTTCACTTAGTATGATAATCTCTAGGTCCACCCATGTTTCTGCAAATGGCATTATTTCGTTCTTTTCTATGGCTGAGTAGTATTCCATTGTATATATGTACCACATCTTCTTTATCCATTCAACTGGATATATGATGGACATTTAGGTTGTTTCCATGTCTTGGCTATTGTAAATAGTGCTGTTATGAACATAGGGATGCATGTATCTTTTTGAATTATAGTTTTGTCTAGATACATGCCCAGGAGTGGGATTGCTGGATCATATTGCAACTCTATTTTTAGTTTTTTGAGGAACCTCCATACTGTTTTCCATAGTGGCTGCTGCACCACCTTACATTCCCACCAAGAGTGTAGGAGGGTCCCCTTTTCTCCACACCCTCTCTAGCATTTATTATTTGTACACTTTTTAATGATGGTCATTCTGACTGGTGTGAGATGATAGTTTTGAATTGCACAGAAATAGAACAAGCCCCCCCGGTTGATTCTCACGTTCGGTGACTTTGAGAATATTAAAATACATCCTCAGACCCTGTAAGAGATGATGCAGGTACTTAGTGTGGTCTACTAGCCCTTCCGGAGCTTCCCCTGCCCCCATTCCTCACTCCAGCCACACTGAACTCCCAGAATATGCCAATCCCATTCTCACCTCAGGGCCTTTGCCTTTATGTTCCTGGGCAGGTTGAATAACAGCTGCCCCAAAGATGTCCATATTCTATTCCCGTAACCTGTGACTATGTTATAGGACTTGGCAGTCTTGATTGTTACATTTACCTTTGTTTCTTTCCCATTTCCTACCCACTACAGAATTGATCAAGTTTTCTTTACTCCTTTATTTTTCCTCTGCTGATTTGAAAGCTAGACTTTTATTTTTATTATCCTAATTACCTGTACCTTTTAATATACATACAAAACTACATATTTTCCTAATTCTAAAGCTGTTCATTGTCTCTCATCTCTTCCAAAATAAAGCAACTATCTCCTGAGAACCGATAACCTTCATTTTTCTTGTTGCACCCTTTGTTAAATAGGAAAAAAAAGTTTTTACAATAATTAATCTTATTACCAAGAGATACGAATTTCACTTTTCACCAGCTTTTTGGCATCCACTTCCTTTTCTCTGGGATCACTTTTCTTCTCTTTATGTATACCCTTTATTAATCTATACTGGAAAGGTCTTAGAGGGTTAATTCTTTTGGTTTTTGTATCAGTGAAAAGGTCTATGTATCATCTTGAATCTTAAATATTAGTGGGGTTTTTGGTTACGGAATCTGAGTTAATGCCTTTTATCACTCAACACTTGAAGATATTATTCTTTTGTTTATATTTATTGTTAGTTATGAGAAATTCATAATGACTGTATTTGTCATTCTTGACCTCCACTACTGATAACAAAGGACTCTAGGTAATTCATATTCATACCAAATTTCCTGTAAGAATTTTCTAGGTCAGCTCTGCCCCATGTATCTCTCATCATCCTGGGATTGGCAAACTAACCCGGACATGTCCTTTTCATGAGAATGAAAGAAGCACAAGAACACATACATGTTTGTAAAATCATGCTCTGTACATATGTATGCACATAGAGCTTTCATGTAAAGAGTGTCCTACCATACATACTATATTGTCCAATTTTTTTCCACTTACACAGTATAATAGGCATTATGCTATGTCAGTACACATAGATTCTACTTTATATGGTTAAAAAAAAAAGCTTAAGCAAATAAGCTTAAATAAAAGAAGAGCAAAACTCTTATACCTTCACAACATTCTGTTTCATTACTCAGAGATAACCAGTTCTATTTTCTGTTTTCCCAATCATTTCCATCATAATCCTTATACTTCTGTGTCATGACTTATGAACTTGATGGTACCAACTGACTCTCCTCTGTCAAATATGATAAAATTTAACTCTATAATACTACCTCTTACCTCACCAGTATTCCCAGAATGTTATTGGCTGTATTTTTCACTGTTCTGCTGGTTACCTTTATAATGATGAATATCCAGTATTGTCTGTGCATTATCTACAGGTTAATTATAAAAAATTAAACACCAGTAAATAGGAGCTCTACTGCTGACTATAGCAGATTAGCTTATAAGAGATCAGCCCTCCTGCCAGGAATAACTAAAAAGTTGGGTTTAAAACAATACATCTGCTAAATGCAGTGTGATATCCTAGATTGAATCCAGTAATTTTTTAAAGGACATTAGTAGAGAAATTGATGAAATCAAAACAAAGTCTGCAATTTTGTTAATAGTCATGTACCAATGTTAACTTCTTAGTTTTAGCAAGGGTACCATGGTGATGTAAGATGTTACATGTTACATTAGGAGAAGCTAGGTTAGAGATACATGGAAACTCTCTACTATACTATTTTTTCAACTTTACTGCAAGTCTAAAATTATTTCACAATAAAATATTTATTAAAAGACAAAAAACATTTGAAGGCACTGGAAAGCAGGAAGATTTCGGAGGGCCAGCATATCAAAGAGAAGTACAGAAGAAAGTCAGCTCTCCATGTAGTTTTCAGCCTCAAGGCATCTTGCCAATTCTTAAAGCTGCAGATAAGAGGCCAAGAAGCAGAGTGTCAGAGAAGCAGTCGTGAACGTGAGAGCCCCAACCCTGAGAGGCTAAACAGAATTCTAGGCACCCTCACGTGGCTAGAAGAATAAAAATTGGAATTTAGGGCCCATCAAGATAGAGCATCCCTGGAAAACATCCCAGTCATGCCCTAGAAGGGAAATTCCCTAGAAATAAAGGCAAACCGAAATAAACCAGTCTTTCCCAAGACCGAAGCCCAGCTCTGAATAAACTTAATCCTAGTCTAGATTCAGGTGCACTGTCTGCCATCTCTGAAAACGTCATCCACAGATCCCCTGTACAATTTTTATTTCACAACATCCATAGTTCAATCAAAAATAGTTGGTATAATAACAGGCAAGACTAAATGACCGAAAGAGGAAAAAACAAACAATAAAAACAGATCCATCAAGAGAATGAGAAGACTAGCCACAGACTGGGAGAAAATATTTGCAAAAGACATATCTGATAAATAACTGTTATCTAAAATATACAAAGAACTCTTAAAACTCAACAATAAAAAAACAAACAACCCAATTAAAAGATGGGCCAAAGACCTTAACAGATACCTCACCAAAGAAGATGCACAGATGGCAAATAAACATATGAAAAGATGCTCTGTATCTATGTCATCAGGGAAATGCAAACTAAAACAACAGTGAGACATTACACACCTACTAGACATGACAACCTCTACACACCTATTAGAATGGCTAAAATCCAAAACACTGACAACACCAAATGCTGACAAGGATGTAAACAACAGCAACTCTCATTCATTGCCCATGGGAATGTAAACTGGTACAGCTACTTTGCAAGACAAGTTTGATGGTTTCTTAGAAAACTAAACATACTTTTACCATACTCTTTACCATCTGGCAATTGCACCCTCAGTATTTATCCAAAGGACCTGAAAATTTAGGCCCACAGAATAGCCTACACGCAGGTGTTAATAGGGGCTTTATTCATAATCACCAAAACTTGGAAGTAATTTAGGATGTCCTTCAGTAGGTGAATGGATAAATACTGTAGTACATCATACAATGGAATATTATTCAGGGCTAAAATGAAATGAGCTATCAAACATGAAAAGACATGGAGGAATCTTAAATGCATATTACTAAGTGAAGGAAGCCAGTCTGAAAAGGCCACTTACTGTAGGATTCCAACTATATGATATTATGGAAAAGGCAAAACTAAGACTGCCAGCCAGTGAAACTCTTCTGTATGAAACTATAATGGTTGATACATGTTACTACACATTTGTCAAAACCCATAAAATGACCACCAAGAATAAACCCTACTGTAAACTATGGACTTTTGGTGATGATGACATGTATATGCTAGTTCACTGAAAGTAAAAACATACCACTCTAGTACCAGATGTTGATGGCGGGGGAGTCTGTGGGTATTTGGGGGAAAAGGGTACGTGGGAACTCTCTGTACTTTCCACTCAAACTTTCTGTGAACCTAAAACTGCTCTAAAAAATAAAATCTATAAAAAATAAACATACCCAAAGGAAATCCAAATATTGCAGTTACCAGATAAGAGCTTTGAAATAACTATGATTAATAACGTTCAAGAAAATAGAAGATCGATAATTTCATCAAACTGAGAGAGTAATTGGGACAACTTTAGGGTGCCGTGGTGTTTAGTTTCTTGACCTGGGTAATAATACTCATCAAATTATACCCTTTGATTTGTGAATCTAGATTATACCTCAATAAAATAATTTATTCTTGAAAAATAAGCAGTATTCATAATATTAAGTTATATAATTATTCACTGCAGAACCAAAGAACATGATTGAACTCAAAGGAAAATGACCGACCCTTTGTCACTAAACCTGTGTAATTTGAAGAAAAATATACTAAAAGTCAGGATCAAAAAGCATTGGCATTTTCCTAGTCCATTCAACTATTTAACAAATAATGAGTGCTTACTCTGTGCTAAGCACTTTACTAGGTGCAGGAAATAGAACAGTGACTGTAACAGACAAAATCCTCTGCCCTCATGGAGCTTACATTCTATTGGGGGTATAAAAAACAAAAAACAAATAAGATATTTATAAGATATACTGAGATTATAAGGAGTATTAAAAGATGCTAAGTTGAATGAAATCCACTTTTTTTTCTTAAAAGCATTCTTCTTGGAGTTATCTGACATCCAGTTCTAACTTTATCTGATTGGTTTTTTGGCCTGCTGTCCAGCTGTCAGACTGGGATTTCTTTCTTTCTTTTCTTTCTTTTCTTTTCTTTTCTTTCTTTCTTTCTTTCTTTCTTTCTTTCTTTCTTTCTTTTCTTTCTTTCTCTTTCTTTCTTTCTTTCTTCCTTTTTCTTTCTTTCTTTCTTCTTTCCTTTCTTTCTTTCTTTCTTTCTTCTTTCTTTCTTCTTTCTTTCCTTTCTTTCTCTCTCTCTCTCTCTCTCTCTCTCTCTCTCTCTCTTTCTTTCTTTCTTTTTTTCTCATCTTTATTGGAGTATAATTGCTTTACAGTGTATTGTTAGTTTGTGCTGTATAACAAAGTGAAGCAGCTATACGTATACACATAACCCCATATCCCCTCCCTCTTGCCTCTCCCTCCCATGCTCCCTATCCCACCCCTCTAGGTGGTCACAAAGCACCGAGCTGATCTCCCTGTGCTATGCAGCTGCTTCCCACTAGCTATCGATTTTACATTTGGTAGTGTATATATGTCAACGTTACTCTCTCACTACGTCCCAGCTTACCCTTCCCCCTCCCCATATACTCAAGTCCATTCTCTACATCTGCATCTTTATTCCTTTTGAATACTCTCTGCGTATTGGATTCTGTGTTTTCCCACTTCAATTCTTTTCTTATTTTGTTGGATTACATACTCAGATTTTTTGTTTGTTTTTGTTTTGCCTTGTTTTGTTTGTTTGCTTTGTGTTTATTTTGTTTTGTTTGTGTGGGAGATAAAATTTCTGAATCCTTTCATCTCTGAAAAGTGTCCTAACACCTCACACTTGAACGATAGTTTGGCGGGTACTAGAAATCTAGGTTCAAAATCATTTTCCCTTAGGAGTTGAAAGGTATTGCTCAATTCTCTTCTAGCAAACAGTGCTGCTGACGAGAATCATATGGAAATCTGATTATTTTTCCTTAATTGGTAATGTTTTTTCCCCTCCATATCCTTTTAGAATCTGCTCTTTTTCCCTATGTCCTGAAATCTAATGAACAGACAGCTAGATGTGGATATATTTTATTCATCTGTTTGATAGCTAATGGGCTCTTTTAATTTTTTAAAATGGGCTATCTTTCCTGAACTTTGGAAAATTTGATTATCTCCTTTTCTTCATTTCTCTGGTATCTCTTTCTGGAACTTCAATTACATGGGATTATATCTCTTAGTTTGACCTTTTCAGTCTCTTAACTTTTCATTTGTATCTTACATCTTTTCGCTCTGTAAAGAAATTTTTTTTCAGTGTTAACTTCCAGGACTTGTATTAAAATGCTTATTTCAGTATTTTAATTTTTAATTCCAAAAATTCTTTCTTGTTCTTTCTCTCTTTTTTAAAGCAGCAGTTATTTTACAAATACAATATTGTCTCGAAGTCCTCTGAGGATACCAACTAAAAATAATTTAAGTCCTCTTCTTTTCTCTAAATTATCTGTTTCCTCTGAGATTAGCTCTATTTGTTGGTTCTTCTCTTTTGCACTTTACATTTTTTCCCCTTAATGTCTAGAGATCACCTAGTGTATATTACACTAAATAAAGGTCTTATTTATAATTATGAATGAAGTTTGACTAATGTAAGTAGATGGTACAACTTTCCTCTGATATTGTATGTGTCTTTCCCACTATGCCTCTCCTCTGGATGAGAAGACTGACTACAAGCTGTGAATATAGTGGAAGGCTGGCAACTGACTCACTGTGTTAGGGGACATGGGTGGGAGCACGGAAACAGGCTGGTTTCCAATCCCTGCCAAATTAAGAAACAGCTGAGGTACCAAGAGCTGCATGAAGAAATTTTCCCATTCCAGATGGGACATTCATGTTTCTTTAAAGAACAAGCCTCTATGTACCAAACACTAACTGCTCTTTATCACTCCAAGGGAGAAGATTTGCTTTTCTTTAAAATGTTAGAAAACAGTTCATATCTAAATTTGGTCAGTAAGTGAGATGATGAAACTTTCCCAGTAAAAAATGATGGGCAATTTCCAAGACATCAACATATTGTGACAGGAGGAGATGGTACCAGTCAGACGTTAGGTAATGGGAGTGATGTCGGATCAAGTGTGTGACTTCCCTTTTGAAGCCTTTGAAGGAGCAGCATTCATCCGATGGATCACATGCAATCAGACTCACCCCTCACATCTACACCCCACATGAGCAGGAAAGACCACCTGGTGCGAAATCGACTGAGTTGCAAATAATGAAAGATAGTGGGAAATGGAGAGCATGGGAGAGACTCAGACTTGCCAAGAGGAGGGCCAAACAGAAATGAACACTTGCTGACCTTTGCGGTAAGAGACAAACTTTGCTAGGACAGAGTGTGTACAATGTACTGGCTATCGGTGCTGTCTCACGTAATACTTACAATAGCCCCATGCAGTAGGTGTGATGACTGCCACCATCTTGCGTTTGAAGAGAAAAGTATATCATAGAGGCAAAGAATTCAGGCTGTAGAGCCAAGTGTTGAGAATCAAATCCAGGCTACTCCACTTCCTAGCCAGTGGCCCAGACAAGTTACTTAACATCTCTGTGCCTCCCTTTTCTCACCCATAAGATGAAGACAATTATAGCATGTACCTTGTGGGATTGTTATGAAGATAAATTAATTAATATTCATAAAATAGTGCCTTAAAACAGTGCCTACAACATAGTCACTGGTCAGTAAATGCTAGTGCTTTTATTATTACTGGGGGGCTAAGTAATTTGCTAGTGGTAGAGCCAAGATGTTAACCCCGGATATCTCAGACTCCTCGATCCACGCCCTTACCCACCACTCTATGTGGCCCCTCTCAAGCGGTATAGCAAACGTCTCCATGGAGAGATACCAGGATGCCCAGAATTGCTCCTGACCCAAACATTTCACTAACAACCTGTTAACTGGGCATCCTACAGGTCAGTAGCTGACGGCTTTGTTTCCTGTTAAAATATAAATATATCCCCTCATCCCCTGGCCCTCCCAATACTTTCATTCATCCGTCAGTCACACTGGAGTGTGAATGAGCTCCAGATTCTCTCATGAAAGCAGCTCTTAACTGGAAGGCTGGTGTAGGCAGCTTGATGAGTATCTGAGGGCCCTGAAGATAAAGGGGACAAGCTGAAGGAGCAAAAGGCACAGAGAGCTTCAAAGGCAAACTTCAACCAATCACTTAGGATAGCATTTGACAGTTTTATATTTTCTCTTCATCGTTGCCCTGAAAGACAGGGATTCCGATCAATCCTACCTAATATAAGGAGGAAACTGAGGTTCACAGACACTAAGCGACTTCCCTGAGGTGATTCAACTGACAAAGGGCAAGACCCGAACTGGAGTCCAGATCTTCCCAGGCCACACCTTGACTCTGGCCATGGTCCTGGCTCACCCCTCTCCAGCCACTGCACGGTTTGGCTCCGGTTTATTCCTGCCCACAGCCACTCAGATGGAGTCAGGCAGTGCCAACAAGCCCTCGTGTCCCACATTTCTGTCCATTCACTGGCAGCTTCTGCAGCAGGCCCAGATTTATCCAAAGAGAGGAAAGGTCATTGTTCTACACCATGTGCAAGAATATCTGAGTTAAAAATGCAAGATTTGTCATTTGCATGGTGAAGGGAGGCGGGGGAGAGGAAGCATTGTTAGGTGTTGGTAATGTAAAAACATAAGTATGCTGTTATTTATGTAATTAGTTATTGCTTTCATTATGGGTGCAGTCTTAATGGTTATAGTATTTATGTATAATTACCTTAATATTCACTGAAATTTCCAAGTAGCTCTCTAATTAACTGTCTCAAATATATAATTACATTGCATCTTTACGCAAGACTTGCCTAATTAATGTAGTTACACCACTTCTTTTGTGAATGTGCATTATTAAATGCTCTTTGCATCATTCTTCTGACTTCTTGTAATTCACGCTTTACAAAAATTAAGACCCCGAATTAGAAACCTTCACAAGCAGCCCAATGCAGCAGCAAAGCGAGGCTCAGAGCTACTCAAAAAAACAAGGACTTGCTAAGCCTCATTATGAGTTTCTCGTTATACAACCTTCCTGCTTGGAGGTGAGAGGAGCCCAGAGTAGCCAGGCTCATTAGAACAGGCAGCCTCCAAGTGAGGCCCTAAGGTCTCAACTTTCCTCACCCACCTCAGGCTATTGTCCTCGGGTTAACCTGCCCTCAACAGGGAAGGCCACCGGGTGTCCTGGGACTTCTGCACAACAGGGGCGTTGAGCACTAATTCTTCATCCCCTTTGAGCTAGCATGTCTGAGGCAACCTCTCTAGGTCTTGATGTCATAATCTGTAAAACAGGTACAGTGGCAACTACCTGTCTTCTCAAAAAGTTCTGCAAGAATTAAATGAGGTGATGGACATGAAAAAACTCTGAAGTATATCATGAATGCAGCATATGAGTGCAAGGGATTGTTTCTAGAACCACTTCGCCTTGCTACCAGTGTTCTCACAGAATGTATTGGTTACTCAGTGCTGCGTAACAAACTACCCCAAACCTAGTGGCTTAAAACCACCAGCAGGTTATTTTGTTTGTGATTGTGCACCTGGGCAGTTTGGTTCAGGCTCCTCGAAGTGATCTTTCTGGTCTGAACCCAGCTCAGCTGTTCTTGGCCAGGCTTACAGCCATGAATGGGGCCACAGCGGGGATAGCCAAGACCTCTCTCCATGTGGCCTCTTGCCCTCTTCCAGGCTCACCTTGGCGTATTCAGTGTTGGAAGCATTTCCAGCCCAAGATCAAAAGCTACAAGGCTTCTAGACCCAGAACTTGCACAACACTCTGTTCATCAAAATGCCTCACAAGACCAGGCCAGATTCAAGGACTGAGGAAAGAGACAGCACATCCTAATGGGAAGAGCTTTTGCCACCGTCTGCAGTTTATTACCTTCAACCTGTTCTTTCCAAGAAGAAAGTAACCCTTCAACTGATCAATAACCAAGGGTTTGTTGAGCACCTGCTATGGACTTTGCATTGTGGGAGATCCCACAGGGAATCCAGAAGGAGTTAAGACAGCTCTATGATCAGGACACTCATGATGGCTGTTCTCTTGCTCTCTGTGCATCCCCTGCTCGACCAGTGCCTGCTTCACCTGTACCCTACTCACGTGACTGACCTTCCTACATCCTTGCCCCAGGTTCTAGCTTTAGAGCAGAACTCTCCACTATGCTTATCAAAGGGGTGTTGAGGGGCATGCCCAGAATAAAACCTACACTTCCCAGTCTCCTTTGCATCTTGGTGTGGCCATAGGACCAAGTTCCGGCCAACGGGATTGTAGATGGGGTGGAAGTTGTGTGCTTGTGTGTACACACAAAGTTCTCAGTAAGTGTACTTAAAAAGAAATCTGTCTTCCTTCTGTCCTTTTCTCCTTCCTGCTGGCTAGACTATAGACTTCATAGTTGGAGCTATAGCAGCCACTCTGGAGCATGTATCAGAAGTTACATGTGTAGGTTGGCAGAGCAATAAAATAGAAGAAAGTCGGCCCCTGACCATGGTGGACCAGCTACCTGGACCTTCACATGACTGACAAATAACATCCATCTGATTTCAACCACTGTTATTTAGGGATTTCTGCCACTCACAGCCAAAACTAATCCTAACTAATACAACAACCTATCATTATGTACTTAACTTCCCCTAAGGAGCAATAAGCTCTCTGCCATCCCATCCTCTTGAGGCCATGAAATGTGATCCTTATTTGTGCTTTTTATAGAAGCCATCATTAGTTCATGCGAGTAGAAAGTAACTATCAGAGCTGGTTCTTCATTCTGTGTGCCTTTCTGCACCTCAGCTCCTGCATATGCAAAATGGGGATAATAATTCCTAATGCTGTTGTCGCAGGGAGACGTATGGTGGGGAAGTCATTTGACACGAGCCTCAACTTCCCAAAGGGTTTCAAATGTAGCCTTTTCATATTATCTCCAGATGAGGTATTTTTTCTGTCACCAACAACACACAATAAGATTGGCAGCAGAAGACAGCCATCAAACACCTTCAGACGAGCATCCTGCTACCATTTGTGTGTGTGTGTGTGTGTGTGTGTGTGTGTGTGTGTGCATATTTATATATATATATACATATATATATAAATCCTGTAAATATCTTATGATCAGGAGCATATTTATCGTGGAGTTAATGAGCCTAAGTTTCCGGGCCCCAGATCACTTCCAAAGACCACAAGAGAAGCCCTTGAGATGTCATCACGTTATCATATATTTTTATAAATTTTGCAACAGTAAAAGATATTTTAGCCAGTCGCTTAAGACTTCTCCCTCTTTCCACCCACCTCCATTCCAATTTCCACTCGGGTGGTAGGGGAGTGGCTGTAGGCATTTTTGAGATTCAGCGCAGGGAAAGCTGAGTTGATGATACATTTAGTTTGGGTTTTGTGGGGTATGTTTGTGTGGTTTGCAATCCCTTGTTATATTTATTGTTAGTGCTCCTAGTGTATAAATGGCTGCCAGGAATACTTCCACTATCATCAATTCGTAGAATACTTAAGAATAGTACATAAGCAAAACTTAATAGAGGTGTTCCCAAATCTGACAAAATTTGGAGCCACCTATGTGACCTCGGGCAAGTTAACCAACCTCTCTGTGCCTCAGATTCCTCATCCATAAAATGAGGATTATAGTCTACTTCATGGGGTGGTTGTACAGATTAAAGCAGTTAATTCACATGAAGCACTTTGAGCAGGGGCCTGACCCTGTTCAAATGTAAAAAAATGTAGTAAAAATGCTACTGCTATTATTATTATGGTCCTGAAATTGGAGGCGTTTTCTGTCTGCTTCCCCTTTGTTGACCAGGAAGTCTTAAGCCTGCTCTTGAAGTTTTCCAGTGAGTGCCTCCTAGTGACCATTAAAAAGCCAGTCCTTGCTGCCAAAATGTCCCTAATATGCAACATGGAGCATCACAGGAACATCAGAAAAGAGTTCAGGAACATTCCTACAGCTATACCTTTCATGAAGCTGCAGAAAGTCAAGCAACCAAAACAAATAAACACACACCCCAAATCTCACCCTAAGCATCTCACAAGACAATTCAACACAGCTAGATAAATCACTGGGCTCGATTATCCTGCAGATCAGTTTAAGTCCCCTGTGTACATGGAGATAATGGGCGTGGATATTTTCAGTGAACATGAGACAATCACCACATGGGTAAGTCTTACACCCTTAACACAGGTGACACATCAGGTTTTTCCCTTCATTTATGACATTCACTCCACCAAATTCAGTTTTAGAAAATATAGCTCTCCATGTAATGAAAGAAATACCAGGAACCGTGGTCACAAATATGGCAAGAATTGTGCAGGATCAGTTGGCATACCCCTCTTCCAAGTCTATTGTGCAGACTCAAGGGTCTACACACACTCACAGGAGAAATGCTGGGATAGCTACTTCTCTTTAAATATGTTACTACGGCCTAAGAGCCACCTATGATTGTGGAATGGAAAGAAAAAAACGGATTTGAGAAATGTTTGGGAGACTTTCCCACTGACTGGATGTGGGCTGAGGGGTTTAAGAACAGGAAGAAACCCAGTTAGAACTTCCGTGCGCTGACTTCTAGCCCCTGCTCCTTCAGCTCTGCCACTTGTCGTCCGCTTGGAGCCCTGAGTTTGCTTCCAACTAAGAAAGGTAATAATGCCTCCTTTACCTAACCCATGGAGTGGTGGAAAAGTCCAGTGAGGGACTGGTGTCTTTTTTGTCACCTGTTATATGTCAGTTATGATGCTGGATCCATCCCATGGAGGGTATGAAAGAGTGGTGTCTAAGGGCACGTGGTCCTGCCACCCCATCCGCGGTCAGCCCTCTGGATAAGTGTGTGGCCTGGTCAGGGCAGAGAGAAGAGACCCCCTCCACACAAAGAGGAGCTCACAGCCCCGCTGGGCCGCCCCACAGATACCCACAGAGGAGCCGACTAAATGGCGTCTAAGGAAAAAGTTTACCTGCCTCCAGGATCTGGCCCGCACAGAATCAACTAATGAGACTCTTCCTATAGGCCTCTCTCAGGCCAAATTCCCAGGCACGGCTGGCCGTCCCGGTGCCCGAGATCTGCTAGAGTCCCCATCGGAGCAGCATATGTCTTCCGAGGCATTTCTTCTCTTTTGCATATACAGACAAGCGTGGCCTCCGCTGCCATTTGACTGGATTGCTGTACCATGGATTTTGTTTTTTCCTATATGACAACTGGTAAAAAAAAAAATTGTTTGTTTAAAAAGGACCATGAACTGTCACACCTAAAAAGGTATCTCCAGGAAGGCTCCAGCACTTAACAAATTTAATTCAGCCAATGTTTAGTGAGAACCAGCTATGTGCCGGTGCTGTGGTGTGCTACAAGGAAGTGGCATAATATGAAAGAACTGTGGACGTTTTCACTGAATTTGCTACATTTTAGTTGGTTGGCTCTGTCATGAGTAACAACACCTAAGCTATGCATTTGAAACATTGGGATGGTCCATTATGCAACCTGGGATACATGTATGGAAATTTTTTTTTTCCAATAAAGGGTTTTTCCATTGTCTTTTTTTTTTTTTTTTTTTTTTTTTTTTTTCGATCTTGTGATGCCCTGATAGCTACCAAAATAACCAGGGGCTGCAACATCTGGGAGACCAAACAGACACAGGAAAAATACGGCAGAGGGGGAAGATCCATGAAAACAGGAAACATGGAGAGGAGAGCCCAAAGATGTCAAAACAAAGGCAGGCTGGGCGGGCAGCGAGGGAGGAGGCCAGGAGAGAGGCCGGGGGTTCATCTGTCGGCACGAGTTCCTCAGGAGTCTGCAGAGAATTGCAGGGTGACGTAGTCCCTGCCACACAAAGGACCACAGCCTTTTCACCTCCGTTTTACACAAAAGGCATGGCGTCCTTCAAAGCCAGATAATAGCAACGCCACCAACCTCCTTCCCCAGGCGCTAATCCTGCCTGTCCCGGCCCCCCAGCCCACAGACGTTAACAGACGTGGAGGGGTAGCAGCGCCGCGGGGACCCGGGGGCAGGGGCCACGTTCCAGCTTTGCCCAGCCTCAGCACACTGGCCCTCCGCGTGCCTGCGCGCCCTCGCTTTTCTCCTTCGGCCCCATCTCCCCCGCACGGGCACTGGGCCGGGCCCACAATATGCAGTTGTTCAATTAATAGTTGACCGGAAGGTACTAGAAATGGCTTTGACCCCACCACGCCACACTTCTACCACGTCGCTCTCATCTCCGGGTCCGTGTTTTCAGTTCCAGCTAGAGCAAAGTTCCTCCCACAGCAGAGAGGGGCAGCCCTCCCGCCTAGAGTGGGCGGCCAAAGGACAAGCCCAACTCTACCGGTTGGATGGGGACCGAGAATTCATCAAGCCCAACCTTCTGCTTAGACATGAATCCTCGATCCATCTTTAAAACAGAGACACTTTAGCTCACGGGTGTCCTGTGTCAGGACACTAGCACCCAACGAGGGACACTTGTTCACTCCCTACTATGGACAAAGCGATGACTAAAAGCCCATTTCTTCCTGTTTTTTCTTCAAATGGCAAAAAACCCACCAACACCACCTCCTCTTCTTCTCTGTTCCTTCTTCCATGTGCCAAGAAAAAATGTCACCTTCTGATTCTACTTTTCCAGCAGTTCCCCTTGTGAACTCTCAGCAGGGATCTGAGCCCCTCTTGCTTTGGCAATTGCTTCTCGTAGTAGCCGCTGATGCCATGAAAAGTTCCCCTCCTGGGAGAAAGTGAAAGCATTCTAACCCAACAGCTGGACACTTAATCCATGGAGTGCGCTCACTGTTCACCTTCTCAAGAAAAGGAGGGCAGTGGAGAGGAAAGTAGATAACCCCCTGTTCCCATGACATCCTGGCATCTTCTTTCTCCACTCTCCAAACTGGTCACCACACCGTAGGAGTGAAATGAGAAGGGCTTCGGGCGGTTCTCCGTTCTCCCAGTTGTCACGTCAACCGGGTCTTAACACCACTGAGTCCCCTACCCCTGTGACCACGAAGGTTGGGGCCATCGGTCACCAGGATCAACGAGCCTTTAGCGACCCCAACTTCACATGGACCAGGCCCTAGGCAGGAAGAGCTGCTCTCTGGGAACTTCCAGCTCCTGTCGCACTGCCCTGTAAGTTACTTGTTACATGTCTCTCCCAACATGACGGTGATTTAATTATCTGATTCCCCAGTGTCCGGTAATAAACGTGTATCAACCCGAGACATGAACAGAGAGGCCAGCTAGTTATGGCATTTCCAGACAGGAAGTCAGTGAACTAACTTAGTGGTTAGGGGAAATGAGGCATTTCGAGACTAAAATCCCAAATCCAGAGCAGACAGGATGGGACAAGAGTGGGCTTAGGTTTCTCCCATATCCCATGGGAATCTTTTTCTTTGGTCTGTTTAAAGTTAAAGCAGTGGCTGAAGGAGCCAGAGTGGACACAGTGCCCAGTGTGAACGGGTTTCCATCCCTCCAGTGCCCCACGGGAGGCCCTCAGACAGACTGGTGGAGAGGTCTGTGCCGGGAGATTTTCCACACAAAGCGATGTCCCTCTTGAACCCTTCTCACTTCAGGTCCCTTTGAGACGGTGCCAAGGTTTCACTTGCTGGCACGGAGACCAGCTCCTTCCCTCAGACACGGTATGTGAAAGAAAGGCAGAAGGAGCTTTTGTTGCCTGTGTGACTAGGAGGGGCCGGGGGTCCAACGGTGAGACCCAGTAGAGGAAGGACCTCAGACAGCTGTCTGCCAAGGCACAGAAGAATGTCTTTCTCACTTTAGGAGAAAGAAAACAAACAAACAAACAAAAAGATCTAAGGAAAAGGGAAAGAAAGGTAACCATGGAGCTTTTTCCAAGGAGCCTAAGACAGCTATCTCCGCCAGCCAGAGAGTGGGAAAATTCAGCTTTGTTCTGATGAAGGGATATGAGGCTTATTTGGACCAGTAAAAAAAAAAAAAAAAAAAAAAAAAAAAA
>NW_006777801.1:1998894-2008207 GCF_000442215.2 Lipotes vexillifer
CCGGGCGTCCGGGAGCCTGGGCTCCGCAAGGGGAGAGGCCACAACACTGAGAGGCCCGTGAAAAAAAAAAAAAAAAAAAAAAAAAAAGAAGCCATCCACTGAATAATCAGATGCCTCTGGACTGGCTACAGAAGGCTCTGTCTGGTGTCGTCCATTCTGCCCGCTGGCTTCCTACAGAGATGAGAGCCTCCCCACAACAAGGAGACTGCCATTCTCCGAAAGTCGAGTTCTTGGCATGGAGCTGGGGCCCCTGCGATAAGGGATTAGATGGTCTGGGGCCCACTCTGGCCTCCTCCCTTGCCAACGCCACAGAAAATTCAAATGCTCCCTCAGACCTGCCTGCCACTCCACTCCCCACTCCCAGTAAATCTGTGACCCCATGGGTCCCCTGCAGGGGCAGGCATCTATCTCTCAATAGATGCATCACTGAGCTTCCTGGGAGAAAGGAATCTTTCCATCTGTAAGACGGGAAAAGAAAAACAAGCCCCAAGACGGATTTCATTTCCATTTCGATCAGTCCTGGCAAGTTCCAGAAAAAGAACTTGCTTTGCTTTATTTTGTTTGTAACGGCCCAAGTGGTACCCTAAACCAGAAGAAAAGGGCTTCTCTTTCACATCCTCACAAAAAGCTCCGGCTAACACGCAACCCTGGTGGGGGGGCTCCGGGTTGGGAGATGGAACTCTTAGTGACTGGAATCTTGGTCTATGTAATAGGAATTTTTAAAGGGTGTGATCAAACCAGAGGAGGAAATGCCTTTCCCCGTGACTCTCTCGGCTTATTCAGCTCCTGGAAAAAAGCTGTTAGCCTGTGTCCACTCGTTAACAGGGATCAACCAACCTGGCGTTTCACTCGGCCTTTCAGCCATGTGGGGGCCGTTCGCAGGGCCTCTAATTTTGCAGTGTCAGGGCCAGAGGAGCCTCCTTCCTCCTTGTCTAGGATCTTTCCCTTCTCATCTCCCCTCTCTCCCCTCCCCTCTCTCCCCTCCCCTTCCCCCGCTCCTCCCCGGGGTCCTCCCACACCCAGAGGTCCACGCAGAACTGCAGAGATGGCTGACTTCCGGCTCACACTGAGTGTGGACACAACACAGACCATGAATTCAGGGAAAGAAATGTCTTTCCAAGAAGTCACTACTTTGCTTACCCAACAAATGAGCACCAGGCTTAAGAACGGGAATTTGGCAAAAATGCCCTTTGTAACTAAAGGAGCTCAGTGGCCCACATTTTCACCTCCAGCAAATTCTGTGATGGTATCACAGTTTGGGAAGATGATTTGAGTAACCTCTTAGAGTTGACGGTTAATGTGATTTGACCGCTAGGCCGCATTCGTTTTCAGAAATCATTTGTTTACAGAACAAATGCATCGCGTGCCTTCTGAAGGTGTAGACATCGGGATACGGGATACGGGACTAAAACGGATAATACTGCCCTCACAGAACCCACCCTCTAATAGAGACAACAGATGATAGACATGTAAATAAAATTCAGTAAATAAGTAAATAACTTTTACACCAATAAATTTCAGAGAGTAGTAAAATCATATAGCAAATAAAAGCAGAGTAACAAGACAGAGATGGGTGTGGAAGGGTGATCACTAATTGACCTTTGGAGGACAGAGTCGGACCCTCTGAGGATGAGGGACTGATGCTGAGACCTGCATAATGAGGTGACCCAGGCTTGGAAAGATCCAGAAGAAGGGACTGTCAGGCTAAGGGAACAGCGAGAGCAAAGGGAGGTCGGGGGAGAAGCGTCAGAGCAAACAGCCTGAGTATATCAGTCTAGCCAATCACTTTTTCAACAGTACCGGAAAAGTCCCCACTTTCTGAATGCTTTTTTTTTTTTTTTCCTCAAAGAGAAATCAATCATAATTATTTTTTCCCCCA
Organism: Lipotes vexillifer; assembly: GCF_000442215.2. Lineage (NCBI taxonomy): Eukaryota > Metazoa > Chordata > Mammalia > Artiodactyla > Lipotidae > Lipotes > Lipotes vexillifer. The sequence continues at coordinate 2,000,774 of NW_006777801.1, forward strand.
ATTTCTTCCCTGCCTGGGCCTCTTGCCTTATATCAGCCCCTTCCCCCAACACCCTCCACTGCCGCCCCAGACACACGCATATACACACGGAGACACACAACTACTAACAATGCAGGGGCTGCAGAGAGAAAATGAAGTTCCTTCTTCAAAACCTTAAGACCACCCGCAAGTCGGGCACGTGACCAGGAACCTGAGTGGAATTCCTGAGAAGAGGTCCCGGGGCTGGAGACACAGGCCAGGGTGTCAGAGAGAAGCGAGGAAGCATTGGTGAGACTGTTCCACAGTGTTTTATTTCATCTTCCTTGGTTTCTATGAACAGTACTGGTTAATAGTGTACTTTTTTTTTTTTTTTTTTTTTTTTTTTTGCGATACGCGGGCCTCTCCCTGCTGTGTTTTTTTTTTTTTTTTTTTTTTTAGCAGATTAAGAGTTAGTCTGAGGCAAGAAAAGTATCCCAGTGGCTGGAAAATAGAGTGACTTCTTTCTTTCTTTGCCCCATTTGCTCCCTCCTCCTCGGGCTCCTGTCCCTACACCCCAGGCGTGTACAATCTTCCCATTTCCAGCATTTTCGTGCGAAGGAGCATTCAGGAGGCGGACAACAAGGGATTTATTCAACTTGATCATCTCCTCAAAACAAGAAGAGAAAAGAAAGAAAGACAGAAAAAAAAAAGATGAAGAACAAAAGTTGGGAGAGGCCAGACTAAATGGATATGATCTGAATGCATATGTGTGTTACAACTCATACAACCAGCATCAGAGAGGGACCAAGATCAAATAAATGGTAAAACCTGACAAAGAGAAGAATAGATGGTATGTGGAGCCATCTGTTTTGGAGGACACCCAAATCTGTCTGAATCTGTGAGGCCAAACTACCAGCTATTCTAAGACGCCCCATTCCAAGAGTGGCCTAATGCGTATCTACACAATCAGTTTCTCCCACCATCACTTTGGCTGCAACTTTTTTGTGCAATTAAGTAATTTATTCCTTTCTTCAGCCTCCTGATTCTAATGAATCCGAGCCACAAACAAGCCTCAGTTGCTCCTATTCAAGGAGTCTGATTGCATCTGGCAGTGATTGCTGAAAATCCTGAAGAGGAAACAGGGAAGGGAAGCATATTGTTTGGGGGGGTAATAGGTGAAGACCTGCCTCTCTTGACCTATAATACATTAGTGTCAGTGAACATTTGGCAGCCTTCAGATGATTAGCAATGAAGATGAATCAAGCAAAAAAGAGGTAGAAATCTGCCTCATCTGAATCGCCAGAACTGCATACATTTGCATGCTGATTAACTGTTCTTTTGTCTGTGTTCCTAATTATTATGACACATTATGTCTTCATCAGGCAAGATTCTGATCTGTCTTGTTCAAAATGCATGTAGAAAAAAGTGCTGTTTATTGATTCAACATGTAACTTTTATTTTTATGTTTGCTTTAATTAAATACATATTTGATTGCCTTTGACTGCTGTCCTTTTTTTTTTTTTTTGCTCTTATTTATTTCATCTTGTTGACAAACACACAGGTAACCTTCCTTTATCATTCTCAGATCATTTGGTGCCCACTCTCTCTTCCCCCTCTGCCACCCTCTCTCTCTTTCTAAGGTGCTCACTTTCATTTTCTTGAAGAGGCAAAACAAAGGAGGAAAAGAAAACAAAACAGCATCCTTAGTAACACAGCAGAGAGGGGAGCAGGGGGCCGGGGTGAGGGTGGGGGGCACCCAGGCATGCCCAGAGGAGGGAGGGAAAATAGCTCCAGCCTTAACAAGAGCAAAGAAATGTTCCTGACTCTGGAGAATGGCTTTCCAAAGGGCCCTGGGTAGCAGAAGGGGGTTAGAAACAACAAGATCCTGCGAAAGAAAGAGACCCTGTCATTCCCAGTTGTCTTCACACGTTATTAATTGTGAGGATTTGTAAACAAGGTGTGAAAATGCCTGTCCCATGGGTTAAGCCTCCATTTTTCCCCAGACCAATGACTCTGATGGAATATCCAGGAAAGGAGGGAAAACTGTATTCCCAATGGGCTCTCCTTAGACCAACTCACACCCTCTTTCTTGGAAGTGCAAGTAGTGAGGGAAACTCAGCATCTATCCTTGCCACACCCCCACAGACCCTCCCAAGAAGCAGCCAGGAAACCAAGTCCTCAGGGACAAGGGCACTAGGCAGAAAAGGCTGGAATGAAGGACCTCCAGCCGTCCCCTAAAAGGAGGCAAAATGTACAAGCATGTACCCCACTGCTTGCTGGGGTTATTCCCTCCAAACAACAGGGGATTCTTTCAGTAGGGGACGGGGGGAGAAGTGTGAGCAGAAAGGAAAAGGTATTTGTTTCCTGCTGGTTACAGCCACCCAAAGCCCTGATGTCCTTATCACCCTCCACCCAGGGATATGCTAAACAGCTGTAGTTAGCACCAAGCTATTTGGCGAATCCAATCAAGACACTTAGAAAGCAAAAGAGCATCATAGAGGAAGAGCCGGATGCAGGAGTAATTGAGTGCGCTGAGGGTCCATGGATGCTCAGAAAGAAAGCGGGGGCCAACCAAATGCAAATGGCTCCTCACTGAAGAGGCATAATGCCCACCACTCTTCCCTGCTAATGGGCAATGATTGGCTGGAAATGTAATCAACAGCTCTGCCCCCAACATCTATCCCTAGTGAGGGATGATGGAAATCCATATTCATGAGAAAGCAAACCAGCAATGTTTACTGGGTGCAGAAAGGGGGCAGGGCTGGCCTGGGAGACTGAGGTCCTCGGAGAGGGATAATGAGGCTGGGAGCAGGGAAACTGGTGGTGTTAGAGCCCCCGCCTCACCCCGACCCTCCCCCACATATCTGCCCCTCCCCAAAGTGTACACACATCAGGTGAACCTGGGACTACAAAGAACTCCATGTGGCAAATCCATAATCTACCTGAGCAGAATTTCCCCAGTGACAGTGGCCTCCAGACGTCTATCTGGGGGCCTCCATCTCACAGCATCTTGTGTAAAAGCCCTCATACCCTTCCCTACCAACCCACCCTCTAAGAGCAGCATATCTACTCCATAGGTAGGAATAGACATGGAGCGAATGATAACAAAAGGTACAGGTATAACACAGACATCTTGAAATCTATTTGGGGATGCCTCCGTCATACACTGGGTTATCTAAGCTAAAAATAAAGGCTATCAGGCCTTGTGCTGGGTTGAATATTGTTTATATTAGTCAGCTTGGGCTACCATAACAAAATACCACAGACTGGGCAGCCTAAACAACAAAATTTTATTTTCTCATAGTTCTGGAGGCTGGAAGTCCAAGATCTAAGCCTCTCTCTTTGGCTTGTAAATACCCGCCTTCTGGCTATGTCTTCACGTGGTCTTTCCTGTCTGTGTGCACACTCCTGCTGTCTCTAATCTCCTCTTCTTATAAGAACACCAGTCATATTGGACTGGGGCTCACTCACATGATCTCACTTTAACTTTACCTTTAAAGGCTTTATCTCCAAAGTCATACTCTGAGGTGCTGGGGCTTAGGGTTTCAACATGTGAATTTTGAGAGAACACAATTCGGCCCATAACAGTGTTTCCCCCAAATTCATGTCCACAGAAACCTCAGAATGTGACATCAGTTGGAAATATGGTCTTTGTAGGTGTAATTAGTTAAGGTGAGGTGTCACTGGATTAGAGTGGGCCCTAAACTAACTCAATAACTGATGTTCTTAAAAGAAGAGGAGACAGACAGAAATACAGACCCACAGCATGAACACCAATTGAGGACGGAGGCAGAGATTGGAGTGATGCAGCTGTAGGCCAGGGAACACCAAGGACTGTCAGCAAACCACACCAAGTTAGGAAGTCAAGGAAGGCTTCTCTAGAGCCTTCACGGGGAGCATGGCCTAGCTGACACCTTGATTTCAGACTCCAGCCTCCAGAACTGCAAGAGAGTAAGTCTGTGTTGTTTTAAGCTACCTGGTCTGTGGTCCTTTATTACAGCAGCCCCAGGAAACTAAGATGAGCATGATGACTGAACCACAGAGAACCCCCAAATCTCAGTGTATAATTAGATTATCTTTGGAGCCAACCACCTGATGACAACAACACAAACAGGTCTATATTTTTCTTCCCTCCTCTGCCTCCCAAGCCTCCCTCTGGTGAATGAGCCAGTAAGCAGTGACAAGGTTTTAGAAGATCCACAAGTGAGACAGCAGATCCTAGACATCTGATCACCAGCTCTCTGAAGTCAGAACCCAAAGAAATACAGGGAGATAATCGTGTTCAATAAAGTCAGAAGTCCAAACTACAAACAACTCAAACAGTCTTTTGTCTATAGGCTGAGGTTTAGAGACCTGTACCAATCCACAGTGACCCTCAGTGAAAGGAGTAAAATAAAGTCAAAACATTGAGTTTGTACAAAGCCAAATATGTTTAATTCGATGGACTCCCCGTTTATTCTGAGAGCATGTCCTTTTAATATCTTAGATGTCCTACCTACTATGAAATGATGGTAATAAGAGAGTGTAAGAATTTTTCTACTATCCATTCTTAGCAAAATTAGAAGCTGGCAATTCTTCAACTGGCCCCCAATTAAAAAAATTAAAATGCATGACCTGTTACTTCCTCCAAAAAGCCTCTCTACATTCCTCCCTCCTTTGGTATTGATGCATAAGTCCTGTGTTTCATTTTTTACTCACTTATATTTAGTTCTATAATTATTCCCTGATTCCTTCCAAATAGACTGCAAATAGATCCTTCTCTCCCAAGGAGAAGGAACATGACTCTTACATATTCTATTTCTATTTTTACATAGCACAGAGCAGTACACTCCACAGGTGCCCAGAAAATGCTGATGAGTGAATAAAAGAATAAGCAGATAAAGTTGGTTAAAAAAAAAAAAAAAAAAAATCAAGGTATTTTCAGTGTCAGTGGGCCAAAGCAGTAATTTATAAATTAATAATGAGGACTTGATAGCTTCTGAAGTCCATTCCCACTTCAGCTGTCTATGGTTCCTGTCTCTGGGCGAACTACTGGGGTGAGAAACAGACCCCAAGTCAGTTGAAATGATAATGAAAAAGGGGGTACCCAGGCCACAGGCCCAGAGAATTATGGAAGCCTCCATGCTGAAATTGGCCCAAATTATGAGGCAGCGTGGTACATCACCGTGATCCAACTGCATCTCACCACCTTCACCCAAACCACCTTCATCCTTCGCATGAACACATTAACCTCTAAGGTGGTCAGAATCCTGGCCTTCCAAAAGATGAACACATCCTAACCCCCAAAACTTGTGAATATGTTACCTTACATGGCAAAAAGGACTTTGCAGCTGTGATTAAATGAAGGACCTTAAGCAGGGAGATTGTCCTGGATTATGCAGATGGACCCAATATAATCACCAGGGCCCTTACATGGGAAGGAAGAGAGTCAGAGTCAGAGAAGGAACTGTGACAACGGAAGCAGATGTCAGAGAGAGAAAGATTGGGAGATGCTGTGCTGCTGGCTTTGAAAATGGAGGAAGAAGACATGAGTCAAGGGATGCAGGTGGTCTTTAGAAGCTGGAAAAGTCAAGGAAGTGGATGTTCCTCTAAAACCTCCAGAAGGGACGCAGCCCTGCTGCACCTTGATTTTAGGACTCTGAGTTCCATAACTGTAAATTAATGTATTTATGTTATTTTAAGCCACTAAATTTGTGGCAATTTGTTTCAGCAGCAGTGAGAAATGAATACACCCTCCTCACTGGCCTCTCTGCTTCTGCCCCTGTCCTTCCACGGTCTATTTCTAAACATAAAGGCAAGAGCAAGTCTTTTAAAACCGAAGTCACTCTTCTGCTCAACATCTTCCTGTGGTGCCCTATCTCAGAGTAAAATACAAAGTTCTCAGAAGCCCACAAGGTCCTGCCTGACCTAGCCATCCACCTTCTGAGGCTACCTTTCACCCCACCACGGCCTTATTGGTCTCCTTGGGGCTCCAGGCAGCCTCCTGTCTCGGAGTCTTCACATTTGCTCTGCCCTCTGTTTAGAAGGCTCCTTCCCAGACATCAAGAGCTAGATTCCAACCTCCTTCATGTCTGCTCAGACGGCACCTTCTCAGAGAGGCCTTTCTTGAGCACCCTGTTTAAAGCTAAAACCTCAAAACTGAAACCCCCTTCCACTCCCAGACTTCCCTCCCTACCTGATGTTCTCGAAGGCACTCAAACTCTCTGACGTGGCTGGAGCCGATGAGACAATGTAACCAGTGCTGATAACAACAGACGTGCTAATCGCAGCTAAGTCCCTGGGTACACACCAAACCAGGCGTTGTGGTCAGCGCTTTCCATGTATTAACTCAGTTAAGCAAATCACAGTGGCTCTTCACATAGGGCCCTGAATCGTACTCAAGGAGCCACAAAATTCAAAATGTTGGGTGAGAATTGCTGATTTCCAATGAAGGTCCCAGCTGGTTCAGGACAAAAAGAGGAAACTGTTCACTGGGCAAAACTGGTGTCAACACAAGAGCATTGATAAAATGGAATCGGAGCCGAGAGCCAGCCCTCCAGCTCTGGAAAGTGTCTGAACCATAGTAGGTGTACAGTCAGAATCTGCTAATTCGGGTTATGTTTTGTTTTAACAACAAACGAACTAAGGTCACCTGCCCATGTGGAAAGAGAAGTCCCACATTCAGAAACATGGAAAAGCTCAGAGAAATAGGAGACTTTGACTGAAGAAGCCACATTTGTCAAAGCCTCCAAATCCCACCCACCTTTTCTTGTCACAGGCCTGAGTGGTAGCTAAGAGCATAAATGAGAACTAGGCCAGTGAAAGAGGGCAGGGATGAGACGCGACGGGGGCTCAGTAAGGGGCCTGTAAGAGCTCTCGCTCCCCAAGGATTCACAGGCGGGGCAGCGCGACCAGCGGCGCCCACGTGAGTCTGTGATCAGATGTGGGGTGGGCGACTGCAGGAGGGCTCTCTCCTTTCTGACCCTCCTCGCGCGGGCCTCACCTGGGGAAATGCCTTTGAAGCAACAGAAACCCACCTACAACGATCTCTTCTCCATCCGCTCACAGGCCTCAGCATCCCTGAGGGCGAAGAAAAAGGAATCCCCTCTGGAGGCCACATTAAGGGTGGGGATTTTCCTTCGTTTGCAATTGTAAGCCCAGTAGTCACTCTAGTCAATAAACAAACAAGTGAAAAGACTCAGCGAGGTGTAAAAATAGATTTGCACAGGGCAGACAACTGCGCATTCCATTTATTTACCTCTTCTAACAAACAGATACCTGGGGTGACATTTATTAATAAACGGCATTACCAGGTGCCTGCTATGTGACTCACAGAAATTAATTACCCAGCCCATGGTAAAACCATAACAAGCCTGCAGTGCTGTAACATTTGTGCTCATTGAAAATGAGATAAGTGCTGTGGGTGCAATTTGCATTCAATGCAGTGTATTAATTATCTTCAGTTCTCTTCATGATAAATATACCTGACTGAACCGC
>NW_006777801.1:2008217-2014701 GCF_000442215.2 Lipotes vexillifer
TAATTTACCGGGTAATAGAGTCATAAGTGGATTCCCTGAGGTAACCAAGGGAAGGCGCCGAGTTGTGGGCAAGATGGAGGCCCAACTCTTTTCCAGATACTTCCCCGAGCTTAGCTCCTGTACTTACTTCATTGCCTCGCATCCTTCCTCGGAGTACGGCGAAGCCAACCTCCTATACTCACCAAAACTCCCAGCCTCAGGCCCTAATCCTTCCCCCTCCTCTTCCACCAGACAGGCTGATCATTCTAGAAACTCAGAGTGTGCTCAGAAACATGAAGTTAGAGGAGATATATTTCAAACCGTTGAATAACTCTTCTGAACACTGAATGTCATCTCTGCAAAGAAGGGCCTTCTGCTCTTCACTGCCCCCATATTAATTCAGGATTTAAATGCATTTGGTTCCAAATGAACATAAATTGAAACTTGTACTTCAATAACCATCAGGAAAATACAGATTGAAAGAGACTGGGCAGTTGCAGCAGATTAATGCTTGGGGACATGGTTTGGAGAGATGGCTCAAATGACCAACCCAAGATGAGATGTCCAGCAAAGCTGCGTAGTACCTACCACCCAACAAGGAAAGCCTGCCTTTCAAGATGGCGAGAGAGAAAAAATGCATGATCAGTGATTATGAACTGGAGCTCCCCGGCCTTCCAGTGCTGGCGCATCTGCAAAGCCATGCATTTTCCTCTTGCCTTCACGCACTGAGAAGCCTATGATGAAGGCGAGGAGACAGTTAATAATAATAATAATAATAGCAGTTACCATGAATTGAGGGCTTACCATGTGTCAGGCACCATGTGTCAGGACTTAACTTACATTATCTAAATTAATGCTCTTTAAGAAGCCTTCCCTGCTTTCTCTGTCTAAAGAACCCCCTCTTACACCTGAAACTAACACAACACTGTAAATCAGCTAGACCCCAATAAAAATCTTAAAACATTTTTAAAATAAAAAAATAAAGAACCCCCTCTTACCCCTCCTCACACACAGTAACTTTTCAAGGGAGCACCTTGCTTGCTTCCTGGAGGGCACTGTTCCAGCCTCTCATCACCTTGCCCGTTTACCTGCCTCCCCTCCCTAATTAGCATACAAGCTCCGGAAGGTAGAGTCCTAGCCTGTTCGTCTTCACCGCTACCCTGTGACCAGCACACAGTAGGGTACTCAACAAATACATATGGAATGAACACAAACGTATAATACTCTCCTAAAGTAAGCAGACCGAAACTCAATTTATGACCCAGACCGAGCGATGCACAAAACATGTTCTCAAATTAACAACTTTATAAGGTCTCCCACCCCACCCAGAGCACTCAGAGTGGCCAGGAATCCCATGTGATAAGGGCCAGTGGCACACAGAAGGCCTACTGTGAAATCCCATCTACTGGCTAGAGAAGAGACTCCAACCTGATTCTAAGCTTCCTCAGAGTCCAAGGGAAGAGGACAGCACAGTTGTAAGTACCCATAACACAAAACCAACCAGGAGCCCAAGGGAAGCACAACTATTTCTGATACTCACACTGGAGAGAAATTTCTCCTGAGGACAGAGAAGACATTGTTCAATATCCAATCACACCCATGCAGTAAGGAGGCTGCTGTCAGCCCACAGGCACTTCCGTGTGAATGAAAAGAGGACACACTTCTCCAGGCCAGCGTGACCAGGAGGGCACATGGCTCGGCAAGAGGTGCCCGGCTGGATTTCAGCCCTCGTTCGCCCCCTTAGGCGGGAGGCCTTGTACAGAACATAACACGCCTAGGGCGGCCTTGCTGAGGACCTGCAGGTGACTGTCTCCTCCTAAAGCATCTCATGTTAAAGTGCAATCTGGTAAAATCATCTCCATGGAGGCCCTTGGGATGCGGTCCTGGTCCTCTGGTAGATGTTACCACAACATCTAGGGTAACTCTGCTAGGTTATACCTTGTTATGAAAAATGACAGCAACCGCTGGGTTTCTTCTAAGAGAGGGGTGACATTTTATTTTAGCTAAATGAGCATAGTCTCCATTCTGGTAAAAAAAAAAAAAAAAAAAAAAAACTCTTAATATGTCACTTCCCCCCTGTTATGGCAATATGTCACTTCCTCCCTGTTATGGACTGAATGTTTGTGTTCCCCCAAAATTCAGATTTTGAAGCCCCACCGTATTTTGAAGTGACCGTATTTGGAGACAGAGCTGTCTTGGAGGCTATTAAGGTTAGATGAGATCCTAAGGGTGGGACCCTGATCTGATAGGATTCATGTCCTTATAAGAAAAAACTGATCTATCTATCTCCCCACCATGTGAGGACTTGGCAAGAAGGAGGCTGTCTACAAGCTAAGAGAAGAGGACTCAGAATGAAACCTACCTTGCCAGCACCTTGATCTTAGAGTGCCAGCCTCCAGAACTGTGAGAAATAAAAATTTATTTTCATTAAAGCCACCTAATCCGTGGTATTTTGTTATGGCAGGCTGAGCTAAGACATTGCCCTTAATATCAATGATATTTATCCCCCTGGAAAATGGGCATCTTTGTACGAAAGGAGAATGCATAGTTGGTTGTTGAAGTCTAGAACTAGGAAAAGAGAAGAAAGACAAGCGGGCAAGAAATTATTTGTTCTCTGTTATATCCCCAGCAATTTCAATAGTGCCTGGCACATAACAGACACTCAGTAAGTATTTCTTAAATGATGAAAATTGTAAATGATTATAAGGTAGCAGATAATAATAGCAGCTACATTTACTGAGCAATGAGCTAAGCTATATGTCATATGTGTATACACTGGGCATTAAGCTAAACTCCTTACAAATCAGGAACAGAGCTTTAAGTACATCATCTAACGTAGTCCCTACCATAACTGTCTGAGGTAGGTGTTGTTATTCCCATTTTACAGATAAGAAAACTGAAGCTCATCTGCACAAGCTCACAGCGGTAGTAAGGGGTGAAGTTGGTTAAGATTTGAATACAAGTCCGTCTGACTTCAAAGCCCATGCTCTTAAACGCTCTACAAATCTGTAACAATCCAAAAAGTGGTATGGAAATCAGATATCTGTAAAATAAATCTTAACTGAAATACACCAGGAGTATTTACTATTTAAATGGAACTTGCAATCAATTCCAAGTTGTATATTTTTAAAAACTAACAATGCTTTTTATGAAAGAGCACTCTCATGTATTTATTTGTGATAAATATACCAGCTTCATTGTAATCCATGACACACCCATGATTCCAAAATCATTTTTATTTGGCTCTGCAATATAATGTGTGACATTTCCGCCAGGAGACTGACCTTCCTAGATTTTCCTCAGGCTAGTACCGAAATGGATTTGTACTCCCCAAAGCACACCAATGGGAAGAGAGGGAAAAGAAACAACTATCACAAGTTTGCTGAAAAGTCCACCTGATTAAACTTTTTCCAAAAAGATGCATAATGAACTCACCTGGTGTTGTAAGGGTCAAAAAGATGATTTTTTATTGTTGTTGGGAAATTATCATCATTATGTTCCTTTAAATATAAGAAGAAAATCAAGTTTTCCCCAGGCAGCTCACCATTCCATCACATCATTTAAAATCACTGTGAATGAAAGCACAGAATAGCATAAGGGCTCACTGACTTCACTGATTTTCCTGGTTGAATTACTGGGCTCAGATAGTAATTATGCACTGTACATTTTTAAGGTCTATTCTTGTCCCCATTTCAAATGCAGAAACACACCATACAGAGGTCAGGTGAGTGGACTGAGCCTGGGGGCAGGGGGGACTTGCAGACATTCCGACCAACTCTTGACCGAATTTGAGTATCACTCAGAATTTAGTCTTGTAATATCGCTCCCATTCTTCAGTGCCCGTTTCATGTTATACAAAAAAAAATTACTCAACTGAATGCCATAATACTCTGCTTACATCATTTGGGGCAATTCATGTGGCAGAAACAACAGTCAATGGGCCTATATTCCCCCACAGTATTGATAGTTTCCATTGCTGTTAATGAAGGAAACTTGGAGAGAAAAGAAAGTCCTTGTGGTCAAAAAAGCTAGTGAAAATAAGTTTTCCTTAAGCAGGTGTCTTTATAGCAAGATTTCTCAGCTCTAATAGGCTGAGAGGCATCTTAAGTCCCCAGGTCAGGGACTCCTGATATCATGTACCTCTAATGTGTTTGACGATAGGACACACAGGTTTCCTGTTCCATAGCCAAGGTTTTAGGAAACACTGTTTCAGGGAGTACATCAAATACACTAGGCTTTGAGAAGGTTACAATTTACTTGAGGGGTGTTATGAGTTGAATCATCTTGCCTAAAAAGAAATGTTGAAATCCAAACCCCTGTTACCTGCAAATGTGATGTTATTTGGAAATAGGGTCTTTACAAATGTAATCAAGTTAAGAAGAGGTCGTTAGGGTGGGCCCCTAATTCAATATGACTAGTGTCCTTATAAAAAAAGAAGGTCATGTAAAAAGACAGAGATACACAAGGAGAAGACACATGAAGACAGAGGCAGAGACTGGAATTATGCCACCAAAAATCTAGGAAGCCTGGAAGAGGCACGAAAGGATCCTCTTCTAGAGGCTTCAGAGGGATCACGGCCCTGCCATCTCCTTAGTTTCAGATTTCTAGCCTCCAGAATAAATTTCTGTTGTTTTAAGCCACTTGGTTAGTGTTACTTTGTTATGGCAGCCTAGGAGTCTAATATGGGAGGATGAGACACATGATTGACCAGCTACAAAATGGAGACTAAATAACACAACAAGAGGGGAGGATGGAAGGAGGTGGTGTAGATGGGTGTCCAAAAAGGATTACAGATACAGCTTTGTCTATATTCAATATCCTGTAATAAACCATAATGGAAAAGAATATGAAAAAGAATATATATAACAATCACTTTTCTGTACAGCAGAAATTAACACAACATTGTAAATCAACTATAATTCAATAAAATAAATTTTTTAGAAAAGGATTATAGATAACAAAGATGCAAGGCTTGAGAAGAAAAGAGCTCTCTGGTGGCTGGGGTGATTAAAGATGGCTTCCAGGAGAAGGTGGGAGAGGTGGGATCTGGATTATCAGAGGAGCTAACACACACACACACACACACACACACACACACACACACACACACACCCCTTGATGGAGTCACTAGAATAAATTGAACCCCGCTTCTGAGAGATTTCTCCCCTGGACAGCTCAGTGGTCATCTCTCTGCCTTGAAGTCACCATGTAAAGCCTAGTAATCACTCATAGATTTTCCCAAATGAGTTTTAGAAAACACATGCAATTCCCATTTTTGTGAGTTTTGGATTTCTGGGTCAGCTTGCATATCATGAAAAGAACAGCTAAATAAGAACAGCTTATTATAAAAACAATTAATAATTCTAGATCAAACCAGTTAACACAACCATCTCGTTTCAATAGGAAAACCCAGAATAAGAAAAATATCTCCGAAAATTTGGAGTAAAAAATCTCCATTGAATGAAATAGCAGCGAAGGTTTGCATGGGGGAAGGGAAAGAAATCACAAGAACCTTAACTTTTAGCATGAAATGCATCTGTTAAATAGACCTACTAATGGTGTTACTGTAGCTAAAAACAGTGACTTGAAAATGTTGTGTACATTATTACTGTCATTATCCACCAACTGTAAGAATGCTATGTTAAAACTAACTCAAAACACCTCGAGAAAGGTAATTGCTACTAATGGATCTGAAGTGTGCAAAATTGGACTTCATTACCTTGTCCTCACATTGTGGGGCTGGGGAAGCTGCTCGAGATGGTGGTTGGCAGGCTCACTCGTCTTTCCATCAGGACGGAGGTTTGAGGAGAGGGCCGGGCTCGCTTTCGTTCTGTAGTGCAGGGAAATTCCACACTGCAGAGTGTTACCGGCAAGTGTTTACCGGGCAAAGCCAAGGGAAGGAGATGGCGTTTTAGCACCACACTCCAAACTCTGCCAAGCTGATTCTGTGGTGGAGGAAGGGACTGGAAATACCACAGAATCTTCCTATGCTGAAGATCTTCCAGGTGCCAATTTGTCAGATCAATTGCCACCAAAATGAGTTGACCCTGAAATTTCGTAGAATGACTCAGAATCCAGGGTTATACAAGCCAAATGGTCACCTCGAGTCATCTTCTGCTCCCAGACACCAATGGCCCTGAGAGGAGAGCGACCCAGCTCCTCATCTGCTCTGGGGTGATGCCGCCCCAGCTCTCTCGGTGCATCACACATTTCTTCCTGACACTTGGCCTAACTTCCTTCAGCTGTAATAATCGCTCTTACTCTGAGCTGAGTTCCCCACCTCCTCACCTCACATATCCCCTAAATTTCCCTTATCCCATGCTAACTGATAATTTAAAAAAAAAATCAGTCCTTAAATGTTTCCCAAACTTTCAAAACGAATGTCCCCAAACAGTATATGCGTCTTAACACAAAAGCTTCCCTCTTCTGCCCAACTCTCCACCACCAACCCCATGCCCACCAAAAAAAAAAAAAAAAAAAAAAAAAAAAAAAAAAAAAAAAAAAA
>NW_006777801.1:2014812-2039392 GCF_000442215.2 Lipotes vexillifer
AAAAAAAAAAAAAAAAAAAAAAAGAAAGAAAAGAAAAAAGAAAAATATCCAAGGAAGCTGATTTCGAGCAGGAATTTCAACCTCTTTTCTCACTACAAGTTTGACAACTTAGGGGAAATTTCCCTTCTTTTTTGTGGCCAAAATAAAGGAGAACAAGGAGGGTCAAATGACCAGAAACTGCATGGGTAATCTCTGACCTAAAGAGCTGCCGAAATTCTAAATTTAAAAAAAAATTTTTTTTAAGTCCTAGTTTGGGATTAACACATACACACTACGATATATAAAACAGATAAACAACAAGGACCTACCAAATAGCACTGGGAACTATACTCAATATCTTGTAATAACCTATAATGGAAAAGAATCTGAAAAAGAATATGTATATATAATATATATATAACTGAATCCCTTTGCTGTACACTTGAAACTAAAGCAACATTGTAAATTAACTCTACTTCAATTTTTAAAAAAGTTCTTCATCTATGTGAGTAATTTCGTCCCAGCCCCAGTGGCCCTGGGTGAGCAGGACCCCAAGCGCCCTTGCTAGTCTGTGATCCTGAAGCTCTGCGTGACTTTGCCCCCATCTCTTCACCAATAGACTGAGAAGCAGAGACCCAAATGGCCTTCTGGTTCCCAGGGGTTGAGACTTCACACTGGCAAAGAGCACGGGGTGGAGGGCGTGACCGCAGGGGGCAGATAAATGCACCACAAGATGAAATGCTGCTGGGGGAAGAAACCTGGCAAACAGTCTGACTTTTAAAACAATTGTCTTATATGTAACCCCAACAGAGATAATATAACTTATTTCATCGTTCATGTTATTTCTTTCTTTGTTTATTCAAGAATTACCTATTTATCATCTCCTAGCAGCGTTACTGTTCTAACAGTACCTACAAAGAAGACGCAGGTGCCTGGTGCATAGATTAAAAGCACACAATGAGGGACTTCCCTGGCAGTCCAGTGGCTAAGACTCCGTGCTCCCAAGGCAGGGGGCACGGGTTCGATCCCTGGTAGGGGAACTAAGATCCCGCATGCTGCACAACAAGGCAAAAAATAAATAAGAATCAAAACACCTTTAAAAAAACATACAATGAATACAGAACTTATATTCTGATATGGGAAGGCAGATAATAAACATAGCTATATGTCAGGGCTTGATCATTTTTCGAATGAAGAATAATTTAGTAGGAAAGGGCAACAAGGTGGGAATTCCCTGGTGGTCCAGTGGTTAGGACTCTGTGCTTTCACCACCGAGGGCGCAGGTTTGATCCCTAGTCGGGGGACTAAGATCCCGTGAGCCGTTCGGCGCGGCCAAAAAAAAAGAGAGGATGACAAGGTGAAGTGCTCTTTTAAAATGGGTGCTCAGGACATGCAAAAAGCACTGAAAGAAAGTGAGATATCTGGGGGAACAGCCTTCTGGGCAGAGGGAGAAAAGTGCAAACGCCTTGAGAAGACCAAAGAGGCCGGGGGAGTGGAGATGACATCAGAGAGCAACACGTGGTTGGGCTTTATAACCTCAGGGAGGACAGGGGATTTTATTCTGAGGGAGGTTAGAAGCCGCTGGAAGGTTTGGCCTGAGGAGGGATAAGGTCTGAGCTGTTTTATTAAAAGGATCACAATGGTTGCTGTGTGGAGAGTAGACATCCCAGGAACAAGGATGGCAGTGGGAGGGCAGTGAGAAAGCCACGGCAGCAATCCAGGGGAGAGACTCGAGGGGAGAGAAGGGGTCAGATTCCAGGTGTGTTTTGAACAAGAGGCCAACAGGAACTGCTCGTGGATGGGAGGAAGGGGATGAGAAGGAACCAAACACGACTGGCTGGAGTGACTAGAAGAACCGGGAAGGTCGGCAGACCTGCGGTCCAGTCGTGCTCCACCACCAACAGCGTGACCTTGTACAACCTCTCTGGGTCTTCATGTCAAAAGTGAGATGGTTGGACTGAAATTTTCTAAACTTCTTGTGGACTCTGACATTTTTCACTTCATTTTTGGCATGAAGTAAGAGCATAAAGCAGATCATTTTTTAAAATTAAATTTATTTACTTTTTTTGGCTGCGTTGGGTCTTCGTTGCTGTGCGCGGGCTTTCTCTAGTTGCGGCGAGCGGGGGCTACTCTTTGTTGTGGTGTGCGGGCTTCTCATTGCGGTGGCTTCTCTTGTTGTGGAGCATGGGCTCTAGGCGCACGGGCCTCAGTGGTGGTGGCACGCGGGCTTAGTTGCTCTGAGGCACGTGGATCTTCCCGGACAGGGATCGAACCCGTGTCCCCTGCATTCACAGGCGGACTCTTAACCACTGCTCCACCAGGGAAGTCCCCAGATCGTTTTTTAAATACTCAGGTATTACATCTGTGTTCTTACGGTTCAAATAATTCTCTTTCAAACACCCATATTGTCATCATCCGTTTCAATTGCCTCTTCTTCCCTTTTTAATTAATCCAGCTCTGCCAGATCTCCAGCTGTCAAAGGTTTTGCTCCGGATTGTTACCAACAACTTTATGAAAACTTGGATCTTCTGCAAGATTTGCACATTTACTTTGCAATTTATATTTTATTTGCATTAGGGTTGTCAAATGTTTCCAATACCCTGAAATTAGCTGAGACGTACTGAGAGCCGAAAATGTTAAAGATATTGACCCAATGGGCAGGGTTAAAACTCCGGTGTTAAACAGGGAGGGTTGTTTGAGTGGAGGCTGATTTCGTAAGTGGTCACATTATTACTGAGAATTTCCTTATTAGAATGGCTTTTCCTCCGTATGCAACTGGGGACTCAGATAATGAACACTCAGAGAGCAAAAGGATCCTTACCCCAATAAACAGCTTTAAAAAGTTTCCCATAATGGGTCTGAGATATCTTTTAGCAGATAGGCATGGTGTTTTAACATCTAGTTCCAAATCTGTGTGTGTGTGTGTGTGTGTGTGTGTGTGTGTGTGTGTATAATTATGAGTATGAAATATTCTGTGGGTCCCAATAGAGAAAATATTTTGGAAAATCGGTCCCTAGACTTATCATATTTATCATATAGAGATAATAAGGATGAAGAAAAATGTAAAAGCACATTTCCTATTTTTCTTTGGAGATAAGAGCTTGGGGGAGCCAGGAGAGTCAGGCTGACGAGAAGAACAAAGGGAGACGGGAAACCGGTAAATTGACCAGGTAGGTCCTGCTAGGACTCCCCTTGTCCTGTTTACCATTTCACTTGAGTTTCATGGTGCAGATTCTATGGGGAACCCACCCCAGAGTCCCAGCCAAGGAGGAGCCCCTTTGGAGATCCTGCAGGTCTTCACACCACTTCTCCTGAAGCAGCTGACAAGGAAAGGTGGCTTTCCTCCTGCTCCATCCTAGGTGGACTAAAAAACAAAAAACTTAGAGGAACCAGAGGAGAGACATTCGTATCATTCCCATTTGCTAGTTTCAGCTTTTTAAGACAAGAGAAAATTCTGTGTAAGACAATAGACTCTGGGACCTAATAAGAATAAGGAAAGTTTTACAAAGCAGCCAGAGGAATGAACTAGGGAAAGAGAAACATAAAAGGAGCTGGTGCTCCATTAACACCTTTAGTTTCCTTGAAAACACATGTCACAGGGATGAAGCATATAGTTAGTTCTGCAGGACTCATGATGATCAGGGGAAAGCACTTCAATACCTACATCCTTCTTATGGGAGTGCATGTGAGAGAGAGCCGATTAGCAATTACCTCTATTGCTTGAATTAATCTGGCACTAACTGAACAGTCACATCAGCTCAGAGATGGAAATATGAAGACAATAATGTGCCTCCACTTCCCTGACCCACCAGACACACACACACATACACACACACACACACACGCACGCACGCACGCACGCAGGCATCCCGTGACAGACACCGCTAAATGATATCGATAGTTCCATGTGAGCTGCAGCATGAGCACTTGGTAGAGTGCCTACTGTAGTAAGTGTTTTGTAAATATCTGTTGAATCAATGAATCACTGCACTCTTCCTCACTGAGCCTAGATGCTGCCTTAGAGCCCTGCTCAACAAAGCAATTGAATTCTAAGAAGTTTACTACCAATCAAATAGCCATGGCACACAAATTTAAACCTGCCTCTGGTCCCTATACAAAAAGTTAAATCATAACACTCTCCCTTTAAGTGATGCGATTTGTATAGAAAATTTAGGTAGATTCCTGGGTTACTTTGAGCTCCATCATGACATCCAGGTTAATTTGATGTTGTTGTTTTCACCGTGAGGCATACAGCTTCACATATTTGTAAACAACAAATTCAGTTTAAACATAAAGCCTAAATAATGGATGCTCTCATACGTCACTATTTATCGGTGTTGCTTGCACATATTTAATAATGATGTTTTTCTCTAATTACTGTGTTTGGACTATATTTTAAGATCTCTATTTTTGGTAATTCGGGTAGACATCATAATGCTCAACAATATTTCCAGTTCTCTCTCCTTCCTGAACATACAATCACATTTTCCTGACCCCAGGCAATCAGGCGAGGTCATGTGCTTAGTTTTGACCCAAAGGCTATAACTGTGTGTCACTTCCAGGTTGAAGCACTTAAGAGATGATGCTCAATTTTCTGCACACTCATCACCTGCCATGGTCATCCTGAAATCATGTCTTAAGATCAAGGTGCCATAAAATCCAAGCAGGCTGGATGGCTGAGTCGTACCCCATTGGATGACAGCTAACTGAGTGAGAAATAAACCTGATTATGTAAAGGCACTAAGATTTTGCTGCTATTGGTTACTATAGCATTACCTAGCTTACCGTAACACAGTAAAGATGCGGTCAGTTGTGATGGAATACCTGTTCCCTGATCTCAGTCCAGTGCAATTTAAGAGCGGCAACCAGATTCTCAAAAGTTACAGGGTCAAAACAGTTGATGAAAGAGCAAAGCAGGAAAGAGGTAAAGATAGAGAGGGTAGGGGAAGGAAGGAGGAGATGGCAGGGGCAAAGAAAGATCAACAGAGGAATCCATTGCCAGGAAATTTGTGATAATGCGTTTGGCTAGTGGGATTTGTCCTTACCCAAAGACACCAGAAACACTGACGCCAGCTAAGTGAAGCCCCAGCTGTCGCTCCTAACTCCTCTCCACTCCCCTACCCTCTGTGCCAACACCTCCCTCAAGCTCAGTCATGGGCGCCGTCTCCCTTCCGCTGAGTTAAAATGAGCTAAGCAGAACACTCAACTGATTGAAGTTGGGGTTTTTGACTCTGCACTTTTCAAACAACTAGTTTCATAAAGCCAGAGCGAAGTCGAACTTTACTCCAGATACTGGCAAGTATATTGTAAAGAGTCAAGCTTATATACGTCCATGCCACTCTCTCACTTTGTCACAGCTTACCCTTCCCCCTTCCCATATCCTCAAGTCCATTCTCTAGTAAGGTCTGTGTCTTTATTCTCGTCTTGCCCCTAGGTTCTTCATGACTTTTTCTTTTTCCTTAGATTCCATATATATGTGTTATCATACAGTATTTGTTTTTCTCTTTCTGACTTACTTCACTCTGTATGACAGACCCTAACAAACGTAAAATAGATAGCTAGTGGGAAGCAGCGGCATAGCACAGGGAGATCAGCTCGGTGCTTTGTGACCACCTAGAGGGGTGGGATAGGGAGGGTGGGAGGGAGGGAGATGCAAGAGGGAAGAGATATGGGAACATATGTATATGTATAACTGATTCACTTTGTTATAAAGCAGAAACTAACACACCATTGTAAAGCAATTATACTCCAATAAAGATGTTAAAAAAAAAAAAAAAAAGTCAAGCTTAAATCCCAACTTGATCCAGTAATAAAGATTTTGCATGATTTCAGCTGTTTCCCAAAGACAGGTTCCAGGAAAGAAGACTGTGGCTTTACAGTATTAGTAACAGCAAAAATGGGAAATAGTCTAAGTGATCAGCTAAAGAGAAATTCATTAAAAAACAAACACCAACAGCAACAAAAACAGGAGACACCCAAGAAATAGAATGTTATGGGTAAAGCAAAATGGTGTTTTCAAAGAATGTCTCAAAGGATGTGGAAATAACTTACAATATAATGTTAGGTGAGCAAAAATATGCAAAATTTTCTAAACAGAATCACCTCAGTTTTACATAACAACACACGACATGCATAAAAAGACCAGAAGGAAATATATTAAAAACGTTACTAGTGACTATCTCTGAGTGATGGGTTATGGTGATCTTTATTTCTTCTTCAAAGGTGTCAAAATTTTTTCAAGTTCTCATTAATGAATACATACGATTTTAAATCAGAGGAAAACTTTTATTTTAAACAAACTAAATTTGTATCAGGGCTTCAGTGATTTTATCATTCCAGGGTATGTTCTGGGGTGAGGAAAGCTTTGGCTCAACCCTCTATACCGCCTAAATGCAATCCTAGACAACAGTCATAAATGTGCAATATGATGGCTCTGTTGAAAGGATGTTTTATTTTCATATTTTTCGGTTGATATATTATTTAATTAAATAAAATACGATTATAACACTGTTCAGAGCCTTGTTAAATTATTTATAAAAATCTCTTGGTAATATAAGGCTATTATTAGCTCATTTGAAGTCCAGGGATTCTTAAGATAATTCAGCATGGCTGGGAGGAAGGTGCTGGATCCTCCAGGCCTCTGGCACATCCTACACTGGACTTTGTCAGGAGAAACACAGCCCTGTTTGGAAAAGAGCCCTACCCAACCTCCACACTGCAGTCCTAGGGCTGCCCCTGCACCGCAGGCCAGGGTGCAGGCATCCAAGCAGGCATGAAATCTGCTCTAATGCCCAAGACTCCGCAGAGCTGGAAGGAGTCTAGGATGGCATCAAGTTTCCAGGGCTGCTTTAGGAGTGGGGGGGATCTCAAAGGTCAGTTCCGGTCTGGAAAATCTTGAGATGAATCGTGAAGGGAATACTAGAAGTTGCTCCTGGGGCTTCCAAATGGGTTCAAGCTCCCAGGCACAAAGCAAGGACTTCTTTATCTTCTCCTCTCCCTCCCATCCTGGAGCTGACTGGAAGCTCACAAAATGGAGGGCCCTCTGCTCATGCTGCAGCCTGGCTTGCTGAGGACCAGCCAATCAACTAGTTCTTACTGGGCAGCCAGCACAGGCCAAGTACTGGCAGGGCACTGCCCAACATTTGAGGTAAACAAAGCAGAAAAGGCATATAATCTAGTGCTTCTCAAACTTTCTAAGTGTGCATGCACATCACCGGGGTATCTTGTTAAAAGTACAAATTCTGTCCCAATAGATCTGGGGTAGGGCCTGGGAGTCCAATAAGCTTCCAGGTGAGGTTGATACTTCTAGCACTTGGACAATATTTTAAGTACCAAAGGTCTAGTGGGAGGGAGAAAAAGTCCAGTGGGCAAAACATATACAAAAAAGTAAGCTACTAATATTGAATACCTAGAGTGTGCCAAGCAGTAGGAGAGCATATTACCTGAGTTCTATCCCTGAGTTTCTCCCAGCCTGGATCTTAGTAACAGGTGTCTGGAGGGACACTGAAGCCACTGGGACACATAGGAGATGCCTATGGTCAAAACTGTGCCCACGTGTGGATGGGCCACAGTTAGAGCAACTGGCACGTTAATCTTCCACCAAACCTCAACCCTACCGCCGGGCGCTCACTATGAAGATATGATCCAGTAACCTCAGGATCTGAGGCTTAATCCATAAGGAAACCACAACAGGAATATAAGTATTATAAATGGGTCTTTTGATCACTTCTTAGGTCCTTTCCAATCCTAGGAACCTATGAACATAACAGATGTAGAAACCTATAAATAGCCATTAGCCAACTTCTGGCCAAGCAGAAACATGGTAAAAGCGCAGATGGGCAAAGCATGTTATTCCTAAGCAAGGTTTATAATGAAATTAAACATCTTTCATGTTAGAGACTTTTTTCTGATGTCCATTTACGTTGAGAGTGAAGGGCTCAGAAGTTGATTGGAAGCTCTGTGTGGGAGGACAGGCTTATCAACTGGGCAAATCTCAGGCCCTACGCCAGATCTACTGAAACAGAATTTGCATTTTTAACAAAACCCCAGGTGATGTGCATACACAAAAGTTTGAAAAGCATTGAACTACATGCCTTACCTGACCTGTTTGCCACTGCATACCCAGGGCCATGGCAATGCTTGGCATCTACTAGCTGCCTAGTAAGTATTTCTTGACTGGCCATTATATGGACTGTAATTTATAATGAACTTATATGCTAAATTTTAATTTTAAAAGCAGCACAACTGTTGAACTCAACAGCTAGAAGTTCTAAGGCACCAAAGGGCCTGACATTCTTTCTGGTGGCACTGTCATATTAGCAGGACATCGGAGCTTTGCTACCTTAAAGCTATCTCTGCTTCCTACTAAAACCCTGCTAAAATAATAAGCAAAGGAATATACAAAGGACAAAGAAAACAGGAGAGGAGAAGACAGCATACAACAGATGTTTCCAAATATTTGGGGAATGGAAGGGGGATGCATGAGTGATAACTGGCTTAGCAGAGTGGAAAAATATGAAATCTAAGAACCATGGAGAGGACGCCCTGAAATAGGGTTGCTTCACAGTAGAGGCCCAGAGAGGCTCAGGGACCTTCCTCAGGAGGCAGGGTGAGGGTGGAGCTGGAAGGGGAGGATTGGTTGCTCCCTATCCCTACCTGTGGCAGCCTGGAAACCACTCTTCCACAACCCAGCGAGCCCGGGGAGATTTATTCTTCGTATAATTAGATCAGAGAGGCTCTGGTGAAGACACCAGTCACTACAGAGGGATGAGGTGAGATGCTTTACTGAAACAACGGCATTAGGTAAACATTGACACCATCCCTGCCACCTCCGCTGCCTTCACCGCTGAGAGCCAGGCTTATATACCCTAAGGACACTGATTCTTCTCTGAAGAATCTGACCTAAGAGAGATGACCAAAGATGCTGACCTGTGATGCATCCCCAGTGGGGTGACCTGCCCCCATCAATCACCCTTCAGTGAAGTCTACCGACAGATAAGCCTTGCCCAACACACAGAGCTTGCACCAAACTCTAAGACCTTCAGTTTTAGTAAACAGGTGTTAGAGGAAAGTCTTCACCACAAAATACAGAAAATAAATCAAGGGAAACTTGGAGCAGATGGCTGCAATATTCCCGTTCCCACATTTTCCTTAAAACTTTGTTCCTTCTTCCATTGAGAGGTGGGGTGTATGTTCTCTTCCCTTGAACCTGGGTGGCACTCCAACTAACAGAGTCACACTGTTCAATACGGGAGCTGGTGGCCAGCATGCCCATGTGGCTGTCGAGCATTTGAATTTGTGGCCATTGCAACTGAAGAACTGAAATAATCATTTTATTCAATTCTAAATCATTTAAATTAAAAAACTGAAGTACTATAAAATATTTTGCCAGTAACTTGATTGTTTGGATAAGACTGTATTTCCCATTAACTATTGAAAATTTTGCATCTGAAAAAAATTTAGCATTTGAATTGAGATGTGCTATAAGTATAAAATCTAGACTGGATTTTGAAGACAGTTTGAAAAAAAAGAATAAAATATCTCAGTAATAGTTTTGTATTGATTACATATTACAATGATATTTTGAATATATTAAATACAATATTAGTAAAATTAATTTCACCTACTTTTTACTTTTTTTAAAACACATGATTATATTTTAATACACAACCAAAATATCTTTTTACTTTTTTAATGTGGGTACTAGAAAGGTTAGGATTACACCTGTGGCTCACAATTATATCTCAGTTGGAAAGCACTGCAATAGGGTAAAGAAGAATGACTCTATGTGACTTCTGAGGCTAGGTAATAAAAAGGATCCGGCTTCCATCCAACTCCCATGCTCTCGGGACATGCACCCTAGAAGCCCTGAATCATCACATAAAAGTCTGCTGTCCTTGAAGCTGCCATCCTGGAAGGAACATATGTTGCTAGAGAGAGATGCCCCAGGTGTTTGAGTCTTCCCGACCCAGACACCAGACATGCAAGTGAGAGAGCCTTCAGACACTTCCAGCCTAGGTGATGCTGAATGGACCAAAGATGAGCTGCACCTGCTAAGTTCTGCTCGGTTGAAGGTTCATGAGCAAAATAAATGTTATTATAAGCCACTAATATTGGGGGAGGGGGGATTTGTGACATAGCACTAGATAACCAGAACAGAGGGAATCATGCTAGAAATACGAAAAACAAAAAAACTAAAACTACAAATCCTCTCTCCTTACAGAGATAAATATATATAAATATATCATTAATAAAAAGAATAGGATGTTATCAAATAGGTGTATCCAAAGAATAAGATTCTTGAATATTAAAAAGATCACTGCTGAAAGAAAACTCAATAGAAAAACTGAGATTAAGCTGAAGAAATGTCCAAAAACAGAATAAAAAGAAAATAGAAAAGAAAAAAAGGTTTGATCATGCCAAAAAGCCCAAACCTAGCTAATAGGAATTCTTGAAAGAACAGAAAACAGAAGAAATATACAAGAAATAGTCTCTAGGCTAAAGGACCTGAGTTTCCAGACTGAAAGGTCTACTGAGGGCTCATCATTGGGAAACTGAGAAAAAGCCACATGACTGGGAAATTCAGGAGGAACTGAGAAAAGATCCTAAAAGCTTTCAAAGAGGGAAAAAGAGTTGCCTAATTCTTGCCTCTCTTAGCAGCTCTCTCTGAAATCTTTCATGTCAAAATTGAGTGGCCAAAAATCCAATTCTATAAAATAATGCTATTCTGATCTCAGACTATTAAGTATCTCAACTTCCAGGACTACTCTGATCTCCCTGTAAAGATATCGCAACTGCCTTATCTACCTTCTGTGTTGGTGTTCTTAACCCTGAGGTGTACCTCTTGGAAGTAACCTTATCGGGTACCATTAAATACAAATACTGCAGTGAAATTCCAAGGAATTACCCCCACTGGATTCATGATTCCCAAGATATCATACACCCACATCCTGGGCTTCCATACTGACAGGAAATCTAAAACTGAAACTCCCTCAAGATTATTCTGAAGCAAATGGCATCACAGAGTAGACACTTTTCCCGAGAATCCCAGATCAGGCAGCAGACGGCTAGACACGAACAGCTTTGACCCATGACCTCCTGATCAAGATGCAGAACACAGGGAGCCACTGAATGCCATACCCTTGTTTGTCTCTTTCTTTCATCATTCTTCCCATAACTATCTATTCCCTTCTCTGTTGGTTGAAAACTTTGTTAAAAGGAGATTCTTAAAATTACTTCCCCTAATGTTACAGTATTCTGGATGCCAGAGGTTAAACCTTGGTAAATCAAGAGGATGAATGAAGTATTGGGAAAATTTACTGATATCAAACCTCCCTTCTCCTTGGTCTGGGAATGGAAGTGCTCTTCTGGCTGATCTGAGGATGGGGCAGGATCTGGACTAATAAGCATTATCCAAGGCCTTTTGACAACTCTTTTAATCCATGTTGTCTCCACAATCATTCACTGTGTTCTCTTCAGAATCTTAGATGCTTCTAGTCAGTCACTTGTGCAAAAAAAAAAAAAAAAAAGGATTGAAATTCAACTACAAAGGCAAAACCAAAGTCACAAGAAACTTGATAGCAACCCTCACCAATGGGTCTGAGACTGCAGTTGACAGGAGTTAGATAATTTGAGGGAGTGAACAAATCAGAATCTGATCAGATGATGACTTGGTCTCCCTGTTGACCAAGAAGGGGAACTCTAAGAGACTCCAAGTGACAAAAACTTTCCTGCTGTGGCCCTTATATGACATGACTCCTGCAGCTGTTGTTCCCCCATTCTTGATAAAACCCAAATCAAGATCGATTCCACTTCATTCCTCTAATTCTTCCCACCTTACTGATGCTCTGGTCAATTTTCTTCTATACCTGCTGACTATGGTTTTACTGTTTGACAACTTTGTGTCCATTCTGAACAAAGAATGCAAGGGGATAATGAACAACTGAAAACTATTGTTGTGTTAGGGTAGTGAGACTATTAAGACTTGTTTCCTATTTTCCAAATTTTCTCTAAGGTAGCTACATCATCTTCACAGTAATTATATCTCCTAATGAAAAAGGGAAGGGATGCATTACTCAGTTCCTACACAATTAATTATAACCACTCCAAGAAAAGATTTCCAAGAACATCTTAAGAATTTGATGTTTTCCACATAGTTACTCAAGGTAAGTCTTGAGTCACCTGGAATATTGGTTTCTCTAAACTTTTTCTTAAAAAATAGGGTGGGAGGGAGACGCAAGAGGGAGGAGATATGGGGATATATGTATATGTACAGCTGATTCACTTTGTTATAACGCAGAAACTAACACACCACTGTAAAGCAATTAAACTCCAATAAAGATGTTAAAAAAAATAGCCTATTTCTCCAGCAGAAACATGAATATTTGGTTTAGAAATGACCAACGAAAGCTTTGATTTCCTGCCACCTACTCTTCTCCAAAATGCCAAATTAATGGCATCTGATCCTAACAAAGTGAGGCATCCACATCTAAAAATGTCTTTATAATGGGGGTAGGGAGAGAGGGGGAAAAAGCAGGGGTAATTTTTTCCCAATATGTTTGTCATTATTATAGGTTATATATACAGAAGGAAAGTTAATTAAGCTTTAAAAAAAAATCCATCACACATCAATGGCCGCATTTTAATGAGTACAAAAAGTTGAGGTGTTTACTACCAATTAAAGTGGTTTTTAAATAAGCATTAATTAACACAGAAATTCAGAAGAAAGTTATACCTTGTCAAAGAAAGGCCAGTGCAGGCTATGCCCACTTCTGCTCCCATTCATATTCAGATAGTAATTACCACCAACCCTATATTTTCCATAATAATGAGGAGATGCTGTCATGTCTATCAAACAACAACACACACACAAAAGTGGCAGAATTAGAAATTCTCAACCTGAAGTAAACTTTTCCAATTTTTTCCTTCTGGGTTTTTCCCTCATCCGTGTCAGAGTTATTCAAAGAGGAGGCTGGCCTGATTTTAATGGTGAGTTTCTCTTTCTTTTTCCTCCTTTTGTAGGGAGCACTGTGTAAGGAGTACTCACTGGTCAAGGCTACATAAGCAAATCAGAACAATTACCCAATCATGATTTAAGAGGGCCTGCAGTTCTTCCTTTGTTTCTTAATAATTATGTTAATGTGCATAACACTACTCCCTCTATCCCATTTCCTTTTAGAAAATATTGTCTATCATAAGGTGGTAAGGAGGGGAAGGACATAAAATCTTTAAAACCCACAACCTAACTAGCACACAGTCTGATGGATGGTCTCATCCTTAAGTGGAAAGCAATGGGGAGTATGCTGGAGTTTGGGGCAGCACCTAGGAAGACGTCACGGGGGTGGTCACAGGAAAGGGGTCCTCAAGCACCTCGAGGCAACACGTTCCAGAGATTGAGCCTCAACCTCACAAATCAGATTTTCTTACTGATGACCTTATTCTTACCAAATTCACATACAATTAGCCAATAAATCAGTATATTAATTTACTAATCTTTAATGGAAGAGTTCAGAAATTCCCTTTTTAGAGCCTGGAATTCTCATGCTTCCTCTCCAGGTGATCCCCCTCCCAATATCGATGTGTTTATTAGGAAAGGAAGCTGAGTTATTAATCAGAAGGCCCCTTGGTGAACTCAAAATTGGAACAGGAAAGCAGAATGCTGTGGGAGGGTTCTGCTCAATGGAATTTCCCCTCTGCACAACAGGGAACCTCTTCCTTGTGGTCAAAACACTCTAATCCTTTGCATGCAGTGCCTCTGCCTTATACAGTGCAAATGTGCCAACTTGGTCTCTCTGGACTCCAATTTTCAGTGAAGATTCCTCCCCTGTCTCACTGGTACATATTTTGCTTTATCTACCCGTAAAGTTCCTCCCTTTGTGGTAATTTAATTAGTCAAATTCTCACCATGCGAGAAGCTCCTCACAGCCACAGTCTTTAATGATCCAAGGATAGAACACCAAACAAGAAAGATCAATTCCAGGAGTTTGCATTGGACATGTTTTCAATCAAGTTAGCTAAGTTGCTGTAGAGTCAATTCTTGAAGCTAAAGAGTGAGAGGCAGTGGAAGAGACTTCATCATCTCCCAGAGAGGGGTGGTTTCCCCCCAGTGTGCAAAAAGGTGACAGGATGCTTCCACAAGTTCGCACAAAGAAGGGGGAGGGAATCTACCAGTCTTCTTGAGTCTTGAATTATGCATGAATAAAGAGATGGATGAAGAGATGGTTTGATTATGTGGCCTTTTAGTTGCCAGAGTATATTTTCAGTGCATCCCCGGGAGGCTGTGGTAGCTTCAGAATTTCTATTTATAAGACAGGTTTAGGGAGCAATCCAGTTGGAAGGGGCTTAGAGAACTTGTCTGGAAGCCACATTTGCAAAGCAGACATGCCATTTTTACCTAGATTGAACATTTCTTGGAGTGGCCTAGGGGTGCTGATGAACACTGAGGGAGGAAATGAGGACTCTGCCCGTTGCTATGGGATTACTGAGGGTGGGAGCCAGGTCTAATTTATCTTTTTTTTCTTTCGGCTGGCTGCACTGTGTCTTCGGTTGCTGTGTGCAGGCTTTCTCTAGTTGCGGTGAGCGGGGGCTACTCTTCGTGCGGTGCGTGGGCTTCTCATCCTGGTGGATTCTCTTGTTGCAGAGCATGGGCTCTAGGCATGGGGGCTTCAGTAGTTGTAGCACATGGGCTCAGTATTTGTGCCACTTGGGCTCTAGAGTGCAGGCTCAGTAGTGGTGGCGCACAGGCTTAGATGCCCCACAGGATATGGGATCTTCCTGGACCAGGGCTCGAACCCGTGTCCCCTGCATTGGCAGGCAGATTCTTAACCACTGTGCCACCAGGGAAGCCCCTAATTTATCCTTGAATCATGTAAATGCCTAGCAGGATGAGTAGTATAAGACAAGTGTTCAAAATTTTTATTAAATGAATGATGAGTCTCAAGTTTTTAGTTCCATGTTAAAGTTGGTAAGTTCATGCCTGGGTTTGATTCCCTTATAAGCCCACTGGCTTCCCTCCTGTTTCATGACTAGTGACTGTGTTCTTAACTTGTACCAACCAACTGGTATACCTTCCCTTGTCACAACCAGGCCCAGGAAGAGGCTGATAATGGACCAGCAAAAAGCTACAAAGAAAAACCTAAAACACCCAGGAATTTAGTTGGAAAGAGAACAGGCTGAATTGACACAGGAGAGAAGGAGTGGCTGGTAATCAGTGTGGAGTAGGAAGCATACCGTGGCCCACAGCTCACTGACGAGCCACAGAGCACAAATATCCTGCCATTCAAGTTGTAGGCACTCTCCATCATACGTTTTTAAAAATATATATAGCTGTTCACTGTTGACACTCACCTCCATCTTATCTGATCCATTTGTACAGGAATAAACAGGCTTTGAAGAACAGTTAAGTACCAGTGTGCTTCTCAGGAGAGAATAGTAAAAGGCTGGCAACCCCTCAAATTCCGGAAGTATGAAAATCTCCTACCAGGGCTGCCACTTTGGCCTTTACTTTTTTCTCATTCCTTTCACTGCCGTTGCTTTTATAGGAAAATACTCGTTTAGGGCACTGTTTAAACATGCAGTCAATTGTGCTTCTTTTTGGAAAAGTGTGCAATTCCCCCCCATAGCGCAGAGCTGGGTAACATGCCTCCTTGGTCAAGTCTGGCAAAAGGAAGTGTCTCTTTTTCTGAAATTCCTCAGTTATGTTACCTTTATCTGGCCTTATTAAAATGGAAAGAACTTCTCCTATGTGTGTCCCATTCTTCTATTTATCAGACTAGGGATAGATTGTGCCTTTCCACTTAATTTGGACAATGAACTGAGTTTCATTTTTATTTATGGGCTTCATAAATCCGTTTCACTTGCTGCTTTTCATGCCCCAGTTCCATGCTGTTGTGCTGGGATTTCCCACCCTGCCAGGCAATTAAACCAAAAACTCAGGGAAAAGAAATTTCTTTACAAAACTCTTTTAAATCCAAAATACACATAATCATCTCCTTTTCAGGTCCAATTTATTTAATGGACAGGGCCTTTAAGTCTTTTTTTTTTTTTTTTGGAGCATCCAACTCTCCAGATTAATTCTTTCGCTGTCATAGCCAACCCCTCATTTGAGTTCTAAAGGTTAGTTCAAAATTCCAGGATGGAAAGCATGCTTAATTTTAAACCCTCTGTCTTCAGACCAGGTGTCAGGCTTGTGAGAAGGTACTACGGTGGCCATGTGGCTGATGGGCCTGAGGAACAGCAGGGGGTCACACACCATGATCACCTGAGCCCGGAGCAGGAGAAGCCCAGAAACCTGGAGCAGCACCAATAGCTCCAAGTTCTATGCCAGATTAGATAAAACCGACGAACAAATAAACAAAAGCAGCCAGACCCAACCATACAGACCCACAGCATTAAAGGAAGGGAGGAGAGATGTAGTCCCCTTTCTTAGTACTTTGCCATCCTCAGAGGAAATTACTGCTATTTCTCTAAATATACAACCAAACAGCAAGCTTCTACCTGATAAGGCTGCATCCAATAGGATCCAATCCCATCTAATAAAATTTATAGACTAGGCTCAGGTATAGTTCAGTCCTGTTATACATAAGTCTAAGAAAAGAAATCCAATAAAACTTTATTTAGACAGAGACCCAGTAATTGAATCTCACAATGCTCAGACACAGGCCAAGCTAAAGTTTACTTTGATGCTTTCTCTGATTCAATCTCACACCCACACAAACACACTACACACATATATATATGTATATATATATCTATATATACATATATATATACATACACACACATATGTGTGTGTGTGTGTGTGTGTGTGTGTGTGTGTGTGTATTTCAAGCAGAAGTGGGCAAAGAACGTTTAAAGCTGGCCCTACAAGGCTGTAAGCTACTTAAGACCGGGAACCATTGCTGGTTCCTCTTTGTCTTTAGTCCATCAAAGGTACTGCAAGTTTGTTAGATTCATTTACCTGAAATTCTTTATATGTGAGGTGAGCAGGCTGCTTCAACTGTCATGCCGGCAATCACTAGTGTTGACCCAGATGCTCTGGCTGACTGTGAAGGTGTTTCCTTTCTCTTTCTATGTGGAGCCTAGGAAAAGATAAACTAGAAAGCAAGAATTTGTAAGTGTGTGTACTGCACAATGTTAACATGGCTGACACAAGTGTTTTGGTCCAGCTGGCAGGTTTCTCCCTGGAGTAGAGGTGGGTGGATCAGAATGTGATAAGAATGTCACCAACCATTAGGATCAACCACCTCCCTTTGCAAACCACATAACCTTCTGTCTTCGAAGGTACTTGCCTAGTAGGGAGAAACCAGAGATAACATGAGTACCCTCATTCATTTAGCAGTTACTATTATTTTGGAAAATTAATAAACTGACGTTCTGATTTATATCACAATCTTTTGAACCTTTGTTAATGTGGATCTATCTCCCTGAACCTGATGAATTATGGTGAATCAAGTTCTGGACCTGGCCAAGACGGGGTCTAGAGCCCGAATTGTGCTAGCAGAGCAGGGGTATAATACCATGGAACATCCTGCCTCAGCAGCCAGTCAGCCCCCCTAAATCTTTCTAATACTATATAACATCTCACGAAATACTTAATTCTACCTTAGGGATACTGCATGCTAAAATGAGTAAGAGAAATATTAGCTAGAATAGCACTTTCTCTATCACACTGGATTGCTAAATTGCACTGAAGTAAAATCCCTCAAAGAACAAAATGGTGTTGGAAAAGAAAAAAAGAATCCCTTTCCCTAATAACACTGAACAGAGATGGGCCTGAACCAACACAGAGACTCAAGGCTATTTCATAACGTTGTGCAGGTTGTACACTGCACAAAAGCACCATTAAAGAGGCACTTTTCATTCATAGGTATTATTATAGATTTTTGTATTTACTGGCCAATAGCAGTAAATGCCCAAGGAAGGGCTGCCTTTTTCTAAATTGCACAAAGATAAAGGCCGGCAGTAGCTCTGTAGAAACTCATATCTAGTAAAAGGACAAGGTAGTCAACATCCTCTTTATTTCTATTTATATATATTTTTTATGTTTTCATTTTTATTTATACATTTATATTTGTGTATATGTATTATGTGTGTATGTATATAGTATCCCCAAGAAGTCCCTCCATGTGCCCCACCCAATCATGATCCCTCCCTTCTCCCAAAGTAACTGTTATCATGTTGTAGTTATCACTTCTTTGCAATTTAAAAATCATTTTATCATCAAAATGTGCATCTCTAGACACTATTGTTTAGACATGCCCTTAAAATTTTCAGTATCTTTCTTTTAATCTATGGGTTTCTCCTCCATCATTTTCATATCTTTATAAATCATCTGTTGAAGAATTCAGGCAACTTGACATACAGTTTCCCAGTGTCTTGATGTTGCTGACTGCATACTCATGGAAAAGTTCAACATGTTCCTATGACTTCTGTATTTTCTGAAAATTGCAAGCTCAGTCCACTTAAGTATCAGACCGCTTTTGGACCCCTTCATGAAGACTACAGGTGGTGTTTAGCAATAATACTACAGGAGACACAAAATGTCTGGTTGTCTTTCTTTTTATAATCTTAGCAGCCATTGATGTTTAATGCTTGTATCCATCCATTAGGGGTTGCAAAATGGTGATAGTCTAATTCTATCACTTCTTTTACATTCTGTAGCTGGAGTAACTCTATAAGAGACTCTGTCCCTCATTTACTATTTGTTTACCCAGTGATACAGTTCATATAAAAATCAGTATGCTTAATTCTTTCCCTTTATTTCCCAGTTTTCAAGATAATGAATTCGTTCTCTATAATTCTCTGAAGGTGATCATTCTTTGTAATATCATTATCAAATCATGGATTAAACATACATGATGGGTTTCGGTTTTTCTCACATTACTAAAGGTCAAATTGTCCCATCTTTGGCCAGTAGGAGACTGTGTCCTTTTTTTTTTGTTGTTTTTGTTTTTGTTTTTGTTTTTTTTGCGGTACGTGGGCCTCTCACTGTTATGGCCTCTCCCATTGCGGATCACAGGCTCCGGACGTGCAGGCTCAGCGGCCATGGCTCACGGGCCCAGCCGCTCCACGGCATGTGGGATCTTCCCGGACCGGGGCACGAACCCGTGTCCCCCGCATCAGCAGGTGGACTCTCAACCACTGCGCCACCAGGGAAGCCCAAGGCTCTGTGTCCATTTGACATGACCCTAGAAATCTCTGATTGCTTCCTTGTTATCCAAGATGTTCCAGCTTCATTTTGTAACTTTCTGCCCCAGACTTATTTCTCCAAGAAGCCATAATTTATTTTACAGAAAAATGGTATTTCAAAACCACAATCTGAGGGCTAGAGAAGCTCTTTGCTAAATTAGACATAGTTTCTAGGACTTTTCAGTGGAATAAACTAGGAAATAGTATTGATTCAAAGAAAAAACATCTTATAAATGCATATTGGTGCTTTCTATTCAAATTCAACACTACAGAACTTTTACCTAACCACTTCTCTGAAACAACAGAATCTTCTTTCTTCCATCTGAGAATCCTGGTTCTTAAAAGCAGAGAGGATGATAGAACATTTCACAATGACTGATTTGTTTTATCCCACGTTTCACGGCAACAATCTCAGAATGACAACACTAATATCACCACCAACATGATTACCAAAACTATTTTTATATTTTTGTATATTCTCTCCCTACTTTCCCCATTAAAAAAATAGATCTACCAAATCTACACTGTCAGAGCAATATGGTCATTACACACTATACTCTTTCCCCTTTAGTTCTCCTTTAGTCCTAGTTCTACAGGCAACTATTTACTTAATGCTTAAGTCTTCCCCACACCCGGCCCCACACCGCACGGCACGTGGGATCTTAGTTCCCCAACCAGGGATCGAACCCGTGCCCCCTGCATCAGAAATGTGGAGTCTCAACCACTGGACCACCAGGGAAGTCCCCACTTAATGCTTAAATCTTACGTTGGTGTCTTTCTCATCACCTCAGTTGTCTACAATATATTCTCTAGTAGATTTCTCAGGAAGAGTTCATGCAAATAATACTCCATGAATACTCACATGTTGATAACTATTGTGCTCTTTATACTTAAAAGTTAGCTTTATTGTGTAAAAACTCCTTGGCTCACTCTTTCTTTCCTTATTTTAAATACAGTTGACCCTGTACAACACAAGGGTTAGGGGACCTAATCCTCCACACAGTAGAAAATTCAGGTATAACTTATATTTGGCACTCCATATCTGCAGTTCCTCTGTATCCACAGTTCCACACCTGCAGATTCAACCAACCATGAACGGTGTAGTACTGTAGTATTTACTATTGAGAAACACATATAAGTGGACCCACAGAGTTCAAACCCACGTTGTTCAAGGGTCAACTCTACGTTGTTTCATTTTTTTCCCCCTCAGTAAAACACTGTCGTTGAGAAGTGATTAATGATAGTCTTTTCTCCTTTGTAAGTCATGTGCACTTTTTCTTCTAAAAGCTCAAAGGATTTCTTCCTTTTCTTGGTGTTAGTCATACTGTAGTCATTCTCAGGTATGCAGTGTGCTATTTCTATATTTAGCTTCAATTTGTTTTTTTTAATTTTCAGGAAAGTTTTCTTGAATTCGTTTTTATAGTTCAATTGCCTTGCTTTGGTTTTCTTTGTGATCTCCTACCAACCATATATCCAATTTCCTTTGCCCACTTCAATATTTGGCACTTTTTCTTCAACCTTTATATCTCTTTCTCTCTTAAATTTTTTATTTAAAAAAATTTTCTGACACTCAGTCTCCAGTTCCACATGCAAGGAGCTTAGAAGTCACCACTCTATCCTAACAAGTAAAATTCTGAACAGACTGAAAAAACAACAACTCTTCTTGGATCTGTAAGAGATGGGCAAGGACACAAGGCAAACTGCTGCTCCCAAGACTGGAGAGACAGACAAGTGAATACAGGGAGTCATGGCTTACCATAGCAGAAATTCACAAATGTAAGACTCACAGGTGGGAACCTAGGCTGTGGTAGGAAAACCTGAATTGTAATTGACAAAGTGATAGAGGCTCAATGTGGACAAGCTTGAGACTTAAAAACTCCAGGGGACTCAGTCATTGGGGTCCCCTACAATATCATGAGATTTACCTCCAGAAACTCAACCAATTTATCAATTTATCAGAGAAAAATCCCCTCATGCTTCCATGCTCCGAGCAAGGGAGAGGAAAAGGAACCATTTTGAAATATGCCAGGGCATTCTGTTCTTCTTAACAAGATCTTCCCTCAGGGGAAACTAGTTAACCATAGCCTAACCTGCTGGGATATTATCAGAACCTAACTGAGCTGGGGAAGGAAAACACCCAACTCCAGTCTCCTCTAGCCTCCATGTGGGAGAATGGAAATATCTAACTCCAGTCCATTCCAGCTATCCTGTGCTACCTAAGGGGGTTGGAAAAAACTAAGAAACTCTTGTGAATTTCACAGTCCAGAGGCATAGTTTCACTAAAAGAGTGAGACCTAATCACAGGACTATAGAATGCTTCCCCTCTCCCCATACCTCACAATGATATTACTAAAGGCTTATTTACAGCAGGTCGTTTTACACAGTACATCATGTCTGGCTATTAAGAAAAAATTACAAAGCATACCAAAAGGCAAAAAACACCACCTGAAAACACAGAGCAAGCAACAGAACAGAGATGTTGACATTACCACATTGCAAATTTAAAACAAGTGTGATTAATACGATAAGGACTCTAATGGGCAAAGTAGACAACATGGAAGAACAGATGGGCAATGTAAGCAGATAAATGGAAATCCTAAGAAAGAACCAAAAAGAAATGCTAGAGATAAAAACAAAAACACTGTAACAGAAATGAAGAATATCTTTGATGGGCTTATTAGTAGACTGGACATAGCTGAGGAAGGAATATCTGAGCTAGAGGATATATCAAGAGAATCCTTGAAAACAGAAAAGCAAAGAGAACAAAGATTGGAAAAAGTACCAGAACTGAATATCCAAGGACTCTGGGGTAACTACAAAAGGTATAACATGTATGTAACAGTAATACCAGAAGGAGAAGAAAGAAACAGAAGAAATATTTGAAAAAATAATAACAGAATGTCCCCCAAATTAATGTCAGACATCAAACCACAGATCCAGGAAGCTACACCTAGAGGAACAAAGATAGGACTCACATCTGACTTCTCCTTAGAAACCATGCAAGCAAGAAGAGAGTGGAGTGAAATATTTAAAGTGTTGAGAGAAAAAGAATGCCAACCTAGAATTTTGTATCCTGAGAACTTAACATTCAAAAGTGAAAGATAAAAAAAGACCTCCTCAAACAAACAAAAATTGAGGGAATGGCTCAACATTCAAAAACTGATTAATAAATCCATCATAACAACAGGCTAAAAAAGAAAAATCACATGATCATATCAGTAGATACAGAAAAAGCATTTGACAAAATCTACCCCACATTCATAAAGACTCTCAGGGAAGTAGGAACAGACCGGAGCTTCCTCAGCTTGATGAAGCACATTTACAAACAATCTATAGGGAGGGATAAATTAGGAGGTTGGGATTAACATATACACAATACTATATATACACTAGATAGCCAACACAGACCTACTGTATAGCACAGGGAACTATACTCAATATTCTGTAATAACCTAACTGGGAAAAGAATTTGAAGAAGAAAAGAAATACGTATATGTATAACTGAATCACTTTGCTGTACATCTGAAACTAACACAACATTGTAAATCAACTATACTCTAACATAAAATAAAAATTAGGGAATTCCCTGGCAGTCCAGTGGTTAGGACTCCATGCTTTCACTGCTGAGGGCCTGGGTTCGATCCCTGGTCAGGGAACTAAGATCCCACAAGCTGCATGACACAGCCCCCAAAATACAAAAATTTAAATTTAAAATTAAATTAAAATTTTAAAAAATCTACCCCACATTCATAAAGACTCTCAGTGAAGTAGGAATAGAGGGAGCTTCCTCAGCTTGATAAAGCACATTTACAAAAAATCTATAGGGAGGGATAAATTAGGAGTTTGGGATTAACATATATACACTACTATACATAAAATAGATAACCAACATGGACCTACTGTATAGCACAGGGAACTATACTCAATATTTTTTAAAAATCAATAAGGGAAAAGAATCTGAAAAAGAGTATATATATTTTTATATTTTATATACATATTAGATATATAATATATATAACTGAATCACTGTGATGTATACTTGAAATTAACATGACACGTAAATCAACTGTACTTCAATTTTTAAAAAGTACAAAAAAAGAGATGAAAGTAAATAAAGTACTCCTTATTAAAAAAAAAATCTACATCTGACATCATACTTAACGGTGAGAAACTCAAAGTTTCACACTAAGATCAGGTACAAGACAAGGATGTCCCCTCTCACTGTTCCTTTTCAACAGCATACTGGAAGTTCTAAGCTAATGCAATAATACAAGACAAAGAAACAATAGGTATGCAGATGGGAAAAGGAGAAATAAAACTGTATTTGTTCACAGATGACATGATTAGCTACGCAGAAAATCGGAAAGAACTGACAAAAAAAACTCTTGGAACTAGTAACCGATTATAGCAATGGTGCAGGATACAATTTCCTATATACCACCAATGAACAAGTGAAATTTTAAGTTAAAAAACACAATGCCATTATATTAGCACCGCCCCCCAAAATGAGATACTTTAGTATAAGTTGAACAAAAAGAAAAAGACAAGATCTTCGTATGCAGAAAACTACAAAACTATGATGAACAAAGTCAAAGAACTAAATAAATGGAGAGGTATTTCATGTTCATAGATAAGAATAAATATTGTCAAGATGTCAGTTCTTCCCACTTTGATCGATAGATTCAATGCAATACGAATCAGAATCTCAGCAAGTTATTTTGTAGATATCAACAAACTGATTTCTAAAGTTTATATGGAAAGGCAAAAGACCCAAAATACCCAACACAATATTGAAAGACAAAGTTAGACAACTGACACTATCCAATTTAAAGATTTACTATAAAGCTACTGTAAATCAAGACAGTGTGGTATTGGTGAAAGAATGGACAAATAGATTGTTAAACAGAATAGAGACCCCAGAAGTATTAATAGAACCACATAAATACAGTCAACTGATTTTTGACAAAGAAGCCAAGGCAATACAATGGAGTCTTTTCAACGAATGGTACTGAAACAACTGAACATGCAAAAAAATGAATCCAGACACAGACCTTACACCCTTCACAAAAATTAACTCAAAATGGATAACAGACCTAAAGATAAAGAAAAAAACTATAAAATTCCTAGAATAAAAACCTAGATGAATTTAGGTATGGCAGTTACCTTTTAGATACCAGACCAAAAGCACTTTCCATGAAAGAAATAACCGATAAGCAGGACTTTGTTAAAATTTCAAATTTCTGCTCTGCAAAAGACAATGTCGAGAGAATGAGAAGACAAGCCACAGACTGGGAGAAAATATTTGCAAAATACATATCTGATAAAGGACTGTTCTCCAAAATATACAAAGAACTCTTAAACTCAACAATAAGAAAATGAGCAACCCAATTTTTTTTTTTTTTTTTTTGCTGTA
>NW_006777801.1:2039402-2042048 GCF_000442215.2 Lipotes vexillifer
TTTGCTGTACACGGGCCTCTCACTATTGTGGCCTCTCCTGCTGTGGAGCACAGGCTCCGGACACACAGGCTCAGCGGCCATGGCTCACGGGCCCAGCCGTTCCGCAGCATGTGGGATCTTCCTGGACCGGGGCACGAACCCGTGTCCCCTGCATCGGCAGGCGGACTCTCAACCACTGCGCCACCAGGGAAGCCCGAGCAACCCAATTTCTAAAATGGGCCAAAACCTTAACAGGTGCTTCACTAAAGAAGATACACAGATGGCAAATAAGCATATGAAAAGATGCTCCACATCATACGTTATCAGAGAAATGCAAATTAAAACCACAATGAGATACCACCACACACCTATTAGAATGCCCCAAATCTGCAACACTGACAACACCAAATGCTGGAGAGGATGTACAGAAATAGAAACTCTCATTCATTGCCAGTAGCAATGCAAAATGGTACAGCCACTTTGGAAGACCACTGGACATTTTCTTACCAAACTAAATATACTTTTACCATACAATCCAGCAGTCAAGCTCCTTAGTGTTTATCCAAATGAGTTGAAAACTTATGTCCACACAAAAACCTACACATGGATATTTATAGCAGCTTTATTCATGATGGCCCAACCATCTTGGAAGTAACCAAGATGTCCTTCAGCAGATGAATGGATAAATAAACTGTGGTACATCCAAACAATGGAAAATTATTCAGCCTTAAAAAGAAATGAGCTGGGACTTCCCTGGTGGTGCAGTGGTTAAGATGTCACCTGCCAGTGCAGGGTACACGGCTTCGAGCCCTGGTCTGGGAAGATCCCACATGCCATGGAGCAACTAAGCCTATGTGCCACAACTACTGAGCCTGTGCTCTAGAGCCCACAAGCCACAACTACTGAGCCCACGTGCCGCAAATACTGAAGCCCGAGCGCCTAGAGCCCATGCTCCGCAACGAGAAGCCACCGCAATGAGAAGCCCGTGCACCGCAAGGAAGAGTAGCCTCCGCTCGCCACAAATAGAGAAAGCACGCAGCAACGAAGACCCAACACAGCCAAAAATAAATAAATAAATTTACTAAAAAAAAAAAAAAAAAAAAAAAAAAGAGCTATCAAACCATGAAGACATGGAGGAGGCTTAAATGCATATTACTAAGTGAAATATGCCAATCTGAAAGGCTGCATCACATATGGATTCCATCTATGACATTCTAGGAAAAGCAATGGAGACAGCAAAATGTTCAGTGGTTTCCAGGTGTCAGGGGTGGGAGGAGGTAGGGAGGGATAAATTAGGCAGTTGCAGAGTATTTTGAGGGTGGTGAAAATACTCTTTACACCATAATGATGGATACGTGTCATTATACATTTGTAATGAAAGTGTGACACCAAGAGTGTGACACCCAGAGTGAACCATGAACTTGGACTTTGGGTGGTAATGATGTGTCAATGTAGGCTCATCAGTTGTAATGAACGTACCAGTCTGGTGGGGAATGTTGGTGATTGGGGAGGTTACATATGTGTGGGGCAAAGGGCCTTTGGGAACTCTCTGTAACTTCCCCTCAATTTTGCTGTGAACCCGAAACTGCACTAAAAGTCTGAATTAAGAAATTTTTTTTTAATTTTTAATTTTCATTTTATATTTCTCTTAAGGCATTATCTGTCGTGTTTATTCACTCTTTTGGTCCTCCCAGTTTAATCTTCATTTCTGAAATAATTGTTTAAATTTTATCTCTAAGTCTTTCCTGAGATGTCACATCATTTCTGAGTTTTCTACTTATGATTTATGCTGTTATTTCCTGTCTTGTATAATTTTCTTAATGTCTTGCAGTGCATTTTGAAATTGTAAATTAATTTTTATCTGTTTTGTGAGAACATCTTTCCAGAATGCTTTCATTATCTGTAAGGATATTATTCTATTCCTAATTCTCTTTTTTTTCGTATAATAACTTTGTATGGGACTTGATTCTTTTCTGTTGTGTATTTTTATGTGAAATTAGTTTTCCTAAACTATGAGAATGAAGGTTAAATTTTAAAAGGCTCCAACTTCACAGAGCTCCCTCTTCTGTTGTTTTTGTGAAGTGTTAAAAAAAAAAAAAAAGAAGTATGACGTCTTGGTTTCAGAGATTTCCTGGCCACCCTTCCCTTTCTTTGAACTGGACCTTTCTCTTGTCCCTACCCTGCTCCGTTTTGATTCCATTCCCAGCAATTTCTCCTCAGTGTAGGGCCCTGTACTAGAAAGCTGTTCTGGCAGGTCAATTTTGAGAGTTCAAGGAGCCCACCCCTTTATTCTCTTGTATTGCAAGCTCTTTGCACTTCACCAGGTGTTTGAGCAGGCAAAACGCCTTCACCTTCAGCTGCTGTCCTCAACTTGGCCCACTGCGTTTCCTAATGAGTACCAGTTGGCTAGCTAGGATTCTCCTGTTCTCCGGTCCAGTCAAAAGCTGCACTGTGGGCTTCCCTGGTGGCGCAGTGGTTGAGAGTCCGCCTGCCGATGCAGGGGACGGGGGTTCGTGCCCCGGTCCGGGAAGATCCCACATGCCGCGGAGTGGCTGGGCCCGTGAGCCATGGCCACTGAGCCTGCGCGTCTGGAGCCTGTGCTCCGCAATGCAAGAGGCCACAACAACAGTGAGAAGCCCGCGTACCGCAAAAAAAAAAAAAAAAAAA
>NW_006777801.1:2042127-2068679 GCF_000442215.2 Lipotes vexillifer
AAAAAAAAAAAAAAAAAGAAAAGCTGCACTGTTCCTTCCTTTTGTTTCCCACACGGATGTGCTTATCATACAAGTCTTGTGGTTCTTGGTATTTTGTCCCCAGCTGCTCACATTCTGGGATTCCTGGTATCTTGTTACCTAGTTTTGTTGTAAATGTCCTCTATGAAATTTTGACTTCGCTTATCTAATTGCTCTGTACGTTTATACATGGGATTATGTGAGTAGTATGCTACTGCCATCATTACCACCAACTTCCCAGGATCATCACCATCTTTCAATTCAAGCTAATTTTTTACTTTATCCTTCCTCTTGATTCCTTCCTTTAGCCTGTCACAGGAAGAACTTGGCCTCAGTTTGTAGAGTCCCTGTATTAGTGTGTGTGTGTGTGTGTGTGTGTGTGTGTGTGTGTGCACGTGCGCACGCGTGCGAGTGTGTTGAAGTGAGATGTACGGGGACAGGGTCATGAGTGAGTAGAGGTTGCTAATTGGGGGCAGATGTACAAAAAGTTAAAGACATAGTCCCTGCCCTTAGGTGTTTATAACCTAAGAATCCAACACATATCTGCTTAGTGAAGCAGAAGTACAGCTACCCAGTTTTCAATCACAGCTCTTACTAGCTTGCCATGCCAACTGGGGTAAGGCAACTTCTCGGGACTTTAGTTCCTCCCTTTGTAAAACACAGAGCATATCACTGCCCTGTCCTGGAAGCATATGTAATCTGGGCACCAGTGGCCTGCATCCTGGGTTGGGGGAGGGCAGCAACTCTGTGGTGTTCTTCATCTTTGTCTCTGCTCCTCAATGCCTCAAGGTCAATGCTTGACACATTCTGAGTACTCAGTATTTGCACCTTGAAAAAAAGTACTAACAGCCCTATTATGTGATAATTAATTTAAAGAGCTCCTTGGCCACATGAATGATGACAAGAGTTAACCAACCCCTGTTTAGGGCTGGAGAGGCTAGCCTCAAAAAAGACCCTTCACATGGAGGAAATGGCCTTCACTCCAAAAGTCACCCGTCAGAAGACAGGGAAGAGCTGAGTTTTTAAAATGCATGTTTTATTATTCAGCCTTCAGCAGAAATGTCACCTTTCTAAAGCAAGCTGTTATCATGCGCTCACCGTGCCAAACAGGTGCCTCTGAGGAGCAGGATTTTATCTCAACATTTTTCATGATTTGTGTTTCTCTTTCAAGGAGCTCCATGCCTTAAGGCACCTGAAACACTAACAGCACAAGAAGGTAAGGTTACAGGAGGAGCAGACTCCAACAACATGAAACAGGGATTTTTGCAAAACAGGTCCAGGATCAGCATCAAAGCTCTAGTCTGCAGTCACCCTGCCCAATAATTCATGTCCTCTCAGTGCAGTTCATTGTTTTCTGGTGGGCTCCTTGGTTGAAACCATATTCTCAAAGAAACTCCGTTTTGTGACAGGGCCCCCATTAGCAGGCTCAGCCACATGACAGGCCTAGAAGCAGCCAGCACAACTGCCGGCAACGCTTGCCAAGAAGCCAGATGCTGCCACACATTGGCATCTGGGTCCTGGAATCGCAACCATGCTCTCAGTCTGGCTAGGGATTCTGACCCCAGCTACGGAAGGAGACAAAGGAAGGGAAGAAAGAGACGGAGCAAGGGGAGGGAGGGCAGGCTGTGGAAGAGTCTCTTGGTAATTTCCCTACCATGGGTTTAGAGCTTCCACAACAAAAGACTCGTTGGAAAGCTGCTACCAACGCTGCCATGGGCGGGAGAGGTAGAGACGGGGAGCATTCTAAACCCAGCGAGCTATTTTGGCACCTGGGGAATGGGGGTGGCTGATTCTAAAGGAGACAGCTGCAGCGGGCAGCCACCGCTCTCCCCTCGGCTCCCTCACACCACGACAGCCCACAGAGGAAATAAGCTGCGGGACAGGGCTTCAATCTGCAGCAGAGGGATAGAGAGTGGCAACGTCAGGATGGCTGTCGCTTTCTGCTTTCTGAGTGCCAAGACTGATGAGCGTCAGAAAGGCCAAAGAAATGGCCAGGGCGAGATCCAGACTGGCAATCCTCAGGGGATCCTTACAATCAAGAAAGGTGTGATGGGGGGGTGTTTTGATCACAGGAACAAGGTGCAGGCAAAAAGAAGCCCTTTGCCTTGAAGTGGCCTTTGATGCTAAGGTAATATGAGCCTGAATGAACTTTCAGGTCCTGCTGGAGTCAGGTTAGGTGGAGGTATGACCCAGAGGGGTGAGTTGAATGAGGAAAGTTTAGGGTTTGAAGTGAGAGGTGAGAGAATAAAAAGCAGGCAGCAGTTCTTCTTTCTCAAAATACCAAATTCTATCCAGCACCCCCTTTACCCACATCACGCTTGTCGGGAGTTGCTCAGGGCCTTACACTTGAAACACAGGTTAGAGGAGCAAGCGAATGAGAGAGTGACGACACGGTGGGAAGAGTCCGGCCTCTGCGGCCAGAGGACTGGGGGAAACAGCCCCAGAGGACGCTTACCAGCAGGACGGTTGCTTCTCTTAGGGGCACAGGGGCTTTTTTCTGTTCACCAGATACTGTATTCCCTAACCAGAATTGCATGGTGTGCCTCTGCTCATAATCAGTGAGGACAAGCAGGTGTTGGGGGAACCTCTGTCTACCAGTAAAAAAATTGTGCAAAGCATGTCCTATCAATGGCGGCTTAAGAAATAGTGTCATTTTGGGGGATAGGGAGGGTGGGAGG
The DNA here is from genome assembly GCF_000442215.2 of Lipotes vexillifer. Taxonomy (NCBI): domain Eukaryota; kingdom Metazoa; phylum Chordata; class Mammalia; order Artiodactyla; family Lipotidae; genus Lipotes; species Lipotes vexillifer. The sequence continues at coordinate 2,044,824 of NW_006777801.1, forward strand.
GAGACGCAAGAGGAAGGAGATATGGGGATGTATGTATATGTATAGCTGATTCACTTTGTTATACAGCAGAAACTAACACAACATTGTAAAGCAATTATACTCCAATAAAGATGTTAAAATAAAATAAAATATAAAACCAAAAAAAAAAAAGAAAGAAATAGTGTCATTTTTAAGAAGGATAGCACATTACTATTGAGGCTGAGTCTAGGCATAGCAAGAACACAGAGACAAATGAAGCCACTGCCAACACTGAAACCCCACCTACTGAAAACATGAAATTATCTAAATATCTTGCAGATGCTCATGAGAGGTCAATATATATTTGGTCAAAATATACTTTATTAATCATCTCATCTAATAACCTTGGTACCTTATAAACAAAAGAGCCTTAATTTAAAGTGAAAAATAGGAAAATAGTGGGTCACCCACATTCCCCTCACCACCCACCCCCTCACACACACACACAAAGCCTTCAGGGAACATTTCACACATTTTACTCTACTCCTGTGAAGCTTGGTGCCCATTTTCAACAGGCAAAACCAAGTCTACCGAGAAAGCATCCCAAGCTAAGTCCCTCAGTTCTAAAGAGAACACTGAGCTGCTCTGCTACCCTTCAGAATGAGATGAGAACATTCTGGCATCTTTCTCAAACTTGGTTTAGATTCTTTACATTCAGATTTTGAACAACGCAGGGACTAAACAATAAATTTCCACTGTGGCTCTGCTTAAGAATGAGCAAACAACCCAGCAGTATACAACAAGTAATCAAAAGAATTATGATTATAAGGCTTATCCTACTTCTAAATGGATGAGTCATTTGAATCTAGTAACTATGACGGAAGTGGCTGCATCTCCTTGGGGGGACAGAATCACTCCCCACCATGTATGCCTCCTTTTGCCCCCTCCTCTGATGTTTTCTTTATCCAACTGGCTATTCCCCTTGCCTTTTCCCTTCCTCCTTATTGTCCTCATTATCTATCTTCTCTGGTCATCTGTTCCCATTGAGGCAAAAACTGCTTGGGCCAGCCTTCTGGGAAATATGCTAAGTGTTGGGAAATGTCTTCAAACTCAAAACACACACCACAGGGAAGGATGTTTATGTTCATACAAAGCAGAGGCAATAAACTGACGTTAAACTAAGACAGTGGTTCTCAAACTTGACCATGCATCAGAATCACCTGGAAGGGCTTGCTAAATAAAACAGATTGCTGTGCCAGCCCCCAGAATTCTGATTCAGTAGATTCGGAATACAGTTCAAGAATATGCTTTTCTAACAAGTTCCCAGGTGATGCTAATGTTGATGGTTTGGGAACCCCTTTTTTTTCATTTCCCTAAAACTTTTTTGGTGGGGAGTAATTTCAAACTTAAAGCCACAAGAAAAGTGAAAATCGCTGTATTTCCTTGACCCAGATTGGAATTGTTTTTTTGAGGACCACTAAGCTAAGCTAAAGGTAGGTCAGAGCGGAGAGCAATCACCTGACAGGACACCATCTAAGAGCAAGAGCAGAACACCATCCAAATAGAAAAAGCAAAACCAACTATTTAAAAGGTGGGAAGAAGTACCCCAAAATGGTGAAAGAAAGTGAGATGGGACCCAGGGGTTTTAAGCTCAGAACAGTAAACACCATTATCAACCAATGCGGGAAAAGTGTAGAAGCCCTCCTGGTTTGTCTCTCTGGGGATTCCTTGGGGGTGATTTTACAAACAACAAATCGGTATCTCCTAGTATAAACTGACTTCATGAAGAAAGGAAAGCAATTATTTGATAGGGAAACTCTACACCTGAGAGACATGATGAGAGGACGGTCATGTACCCCTCTTCTGTATTCTATCTCCTGAACTTAGGACTTTATCTCTTGCCTGAATTTCTGCAGTTGACTCCTAACTGATCTCTCTGTCTCTTATCACTTTCTCTCCAATATTATTCTCCATTCTAACCCTAAAATTACCTTTTTAACAGCAGGCTGCAATAATGTCATCTCTCTAAAGTCCCCTACAACTTAGAGAATGAAGTCCAAATGTCCACGTGGCATTTCATCTGGCCCCAACCTACCCTTCAAATTCATATGCCTACACACCAGCCCAAACACAACACGCACAGCTTTACGTTTTTCCAGCTCCATGCCTTTGTATACAACTGTTTTTTGTTCCACTGGAAACTTTCCTTCTTCCCAAAATGTGGAAAAAAGAAAAGTCCTTATGTTTAAAAATACCATTCAAAGGTCAAAGTTTTGTTCCAATACAGGAAGCCTTCCTGCAGTTCCTCGGATCTCTCCTCTGTACGCTCACCATACTCTATTTGCACCCTGTAACACAACATTCTGCCCTACTTATTATTTATGCTTTATTTCCCCTGAGTTTTATAAGATCCTTGAAGACAGGTACCCTGTCTTTTGTTCAGCGACCAGAGAAACCCACAGGAGGCAGGGTGGGTAGATGAAGAGGTGATGAAGAGAGGAAGACGGAGAAGAATGAGAAAAGAGTAGGAGAGCATAGGGAGGGGACGTGTTCAGTTTTATAGTTTTCTTAGGCATTTAGAATGTTTTTGCTGAAGACAGATCCTTCAAATATCTAACACATTTTCTTTCCAGAACAACCCAGACTGAATAGTTGTATAGATTTTTTGTTTTGCCAACACTACACCTCCTTTTCTTATTATTTTCTATCTATGTCACAACTGAATCAATTTCATGTCTGTCTCCCATACGATAAGGGCAACATCACACTGCAGTCATTATTTGGGCACTGAAACAGACTCAAATCTCTTTACATTTGTCAAATCCCCTTTGACATTTGCCTCTTTGCGTGGGGTTGGTCAAACTCCTGCCTTGTAGATTAGCTTTAGGAGGAATCTGATCAACATTCCCAGAAGAGTTACCTTTTTGATATGAAAATTTTTTGAGACTTAAAAAAGCAGGATGCCAACATCTCTAAGTGTGACTAAAAGCTGGTTCATTTGCCATTCTTCCTTACCCCATTCAATAAGAGGTTTTCCTGCCCAAAGAAATGAAAGCAGCTCTTCGGAGACGCTCACCAGCTGTCTTCTGCAAGAAAGCAGAGTTAGAACCAACTCTGGATAAGCATGTCACTTAATCCTTTCCAAAAAGTTAGTTCAGCATCTTTTTTCCTGGGATAGGAGGAACAATTTCAGTTTCTGCCTAACTCTTGCTGGGGGAAGAACAAAGAATAGCACTTTAAATCTAGCTCAAAACAACACGCTCTCTATTGCTCCAGATGCCTGGGCCAACATGCCTGACGAGTACCTTGCTTCACTTTCCTAGAGTAACACTCAAGTCACTTTCTCTCTTACACCTCCACACATTTTCTCTGCTGCTGTTTCTCCCTGAGATAGATCCCTGGATCAAGGGAAGAAGTCATGTGATAGGGACAAAAAAATGTAACGCTATGCCATCTGACTACATATCACCACTATTGTAAATCTTCCTAAAAAAGGAAACTTGTTCTCTGGTTTCCTATTTACTGTCCTTGAGAGAATAAGTGATGCCAAGTCACAAAAACCTGTAGTACTTTGCTTCCCATTTCCCTATGGCTACTATGTTTACAACTTTACTTAGAAAGAGCTGAATTCACAGCTTTTGCCATTTAGTAACCCTTCAACAGGAGGACTTAATATGAAATCCTTAAAATGAGCTGAGTAGACATCAAATACTCAAAAGTCCAAATTACCTAGACTGGTAGAGGTTAATGTTCTACATTAAATAGGAACAGAAAGTATCAATTTTGTACTCTGATTATGCCTGCCCAAGAACTGAGTCAAATAAACACATAAAATATGATAGATGAGGGCAATGGGGGTAGGAAAACCACCACGGTTGTTGAGAAAGCTCTAAGAAGTGAACAAATGTAGGTGTGTCCTACCCTCCTTTCACCTCTGTGTACTTCTATCTGGACTTTTAACTCTCCTTTTCCAGCGTAGAGCTGACTGAGAAATAGCCTTTTAATATTTCAATCTATTTTTAATTTTTATAGCCACATAACCACTAAGGGCTATGCTACTGAGTGGGTAAATGGCAGTAACCCAAGTATCTGGGATTACTAAAAAAAAATTATAAGAAAACAGTTAAGTATCAATTTAAGATTTTCATTAATCTTCTATTTTTACAATGTTGGTTTATGAAATTAGTTCACTCGGAAAAAGAGAAAGGCCGCCATATACTTGGGAAGCTTAGAACTCAACCACCTTTTCATTCTATAGGTGAGGGAACAGGTCTAGAATATTGTTATTTGATTAAAGTTAAAAGAAAAGGCTAGTTAGTTACAGAGACAAGGCCAGATACCACTCTAAGACTTTCTATTATACTCCACAATCCTCGAAGAAAGAACTTGAAATATGAGGCTTCTTTCATTACCCAGAGCATTTAGAAATACCAAAGGTTAAATCAACTACTCTAAGAAGAAAGATGATGCATCTTATGCCTTGGCCTTTGCTATAAAGTAATCCCTAAGTGAGTCCAATAAAGATGCTAGAAAGGGCCCCCTGAGAGGCAAAGAACCTTTCAGTGCTATAGTCAGATTTCTCTCTATTTAGAGTCATAAATTATGAACAAGTGAATTCAACTAAGGCATACTATGTGTAGGGCCCTAACATAATGTTACTGGTCATAGCATGAATATTATTTATAGATTTTAAATTCTTCATTAAATGCACTATATAAAAGCCAAACTCAATCTTGGTTCACAGTGACTCTGAAATAGGATAGGGTAGGAAAAGCCTGAGGGTCAAAACACAACAGGAAATACAGCTATTTAAAAAGGTTTAAAAAATGTTAACAAGAGGTCAGTTATTACAACAAGTAAGTTGAAAAGATATACATTCCAAAAAAGTATTAACTCGTATCATAGTTAAAACAAACTGCTAGAATCACGGCATTCTTTTTTACTCTTAGGAAGCTTATCTTACCCTTCTGTGAAACGGAAATGGTAGATTTTCATGCCTTGTCTGAAGATAGGTGGCATTACACCAAGTTATTGGCAACCCACTGGTAAAGCTCTCCTATAAAGAACATAGTAACATAACAGTCAAGGACACTGGTACTTTCATATAAAAGTATAAAATCAAAAGAGAGCAAGGACTCAAACAGATGTTTGAACATCAGCGTTCTTAAGGACACTGTTTATGACAGCCAAAAGGTAGAAATGCCCAAATGTCCACTGACAGATGAATGGCTAAACAAAATGTGATATACACATACAATGGAATATTATTCAGCCTTAAAAGGGAATGAAATTCTGATATAGGCTACAGTATGGATGAACCTTGAAAACCTTATACCAAGTAAAATAAGCCAGACATAAAAGAACAGATATTATATGATTCCACTTCTGTGAGAGACCAAGAAGAGTCAAATTCATACAGAAAGTAGAAGAGTGGTTACTAGGGGCTGTGGGGAGGAAGAATGGGAAGTTATTGTTTAATGGGTAAAGAGTTTCAGTTTGGGATGATTAAAAAGTTCTGAAATGCATAGTGGTAGTGGTTGGGAAAAAATGTGAATATACTTAATGCCACTGAATTGTATACTTAAAAGTGGTTAAAATGGTAAATTTTACGTTATGTAAATTTTACTACAATAAAAAAAATCAGATGAGAAAATATAAAAGCAAGTGTAAAAAATCAAATGAGAAATATTAAGTGGTAAGTTCTTCTCTGATTTTGATATTTCTAATATACATCATCAAGTAAAAACAGACTAGGGGCTTCCCTGGTGGCATAGTGGTTGAGAGTACACCTGCCAATGCAGGAGACATGGGTTCGAGCCCTGGTCCAGGAAGATCCCACCTGCTGTGGAGCAACTGGGCCTGTGCGCCACAACTACTGAGCCTGTGCTCTCAACTAGATAAAGGCCACATGCAGCAATGAAGACCCAGTGCAGCCAAAAATTAATTAATTAATTAATTTTTAAAAAGAAAAAGTTTTTTTTTTAAAAAAAAAAGTAAAAACAGACTTGGGTCCATCACCCCAAAGCTATTTATCCTGTGTGTTTATTACTAATATAATTCATGTCTACCATGATTATGAATGATGTATTTACATTAAGCACAATTCCAAACACAGAGAGAGAGAAAGAGAGAGAAAGAGAGAGAGAGAGAGAAAGAGAGAGAGAGAGAAACTGAAGCAGTGGAATTCTGTCAACACACTAACACAGCAACCATCTGTTAACACTGTCCTCTGAATCCAAGGGACCCAAATCATGTGGTAGGGCTGGGAGCTTCACCTTAGCTGTGAAGTCCTACTTTCATGTCATAGGGCACTTCTGGAAGGAAGCTCTGTAATGGCCAGCTCTAACTACTTACAGATTTCCTACTAGTCCTACACAGGAAGTCATTCTTGTGTCTCACCTGCATGAGTTCCTGTTATGAGGCCAGGGGGCTGGTGAGTTGAAATCCAGTTCCAGGGAGTGATGTCATCTTGACTGAGCTATGATCCTGCTGACCTGCTCCCCATCCGTGTTGTTGCAGCACTTCAGCTGGGTTTCAGGTTATAAGGGGACCAAAAAGGAAAATGGGGGAGTAGGATAATAGAAAAAGCAAAAATGCTTGCACATTTCCTTTGTGTCACTAAAGCATTTTCTACTTCCATTTAATTTGATGGGCAGACCTGGCCAATGACAGCTGGAAGCTGTACAGATGCTCTTGGAGTAGGGATAGGCTCTCACACAGACCTCAAAAATACAAAGAATTAAAACATACAGAAAACTTTCATTATGTTGTGGCTCCTAACTTGAAAATGGTGACTTATTCTTTCTTCTTTGGATAAAGTTTAAAAAACAGACATTAACTTAAAATTTTGTAAATTGTTGTAAACAATGCATGACTACAGGAGCTATTATCTTAGCAACAGAAAGAAACAACGAATACAAATGTTTGGAGATGTATAAATACTCATGTTCTTTCTACACAACGTCAAGTAGATTTGGAGGTCAAATCTGGAAATCCTGTCAATACATAATAAAATAGGATTGCCATTCAATCCCATTTAGATGAGATCCTTTGGTTCTTAGGATACTAAGCCATAAAACTAAAATGAAGTCAAGCATAATAAGAAGCAGAAATTGCTAATATTCCAAAATGAAAGGAAGAGAGGCCTTTGAAAAAAAAGAAAAAAATCTTAAGCAATTAAATGAAAGAGAGATTTAAATTTTTACCACGTTTATTTTACATGATTCTTTAATTCTTATTAAGTTGATACAATTTGGGGAAATAAATACTCCCTTCCCTTTTTTGTTGCATATGTATTAATAGGGGTAGGAAGAACAGAATATGAGAGAATAGACAAAGGGTGTAGAAAGTGAAAAAATAAAGATGAAGAGAGAGAGAGCAAAAGAGAGAGTGTTCATGTGAACCCTTCTGTTAGCAGTATCAACCAACAAAGTACACAGTTGACAACGTGAAGTATTTTCTTCTCACGTGGACTTCAGAAAGAATGACTATGGGACCATATTCGACATACATTAATTATATAGCATTGTGGTTCAGTTTTCCTATCAGACATGATGTGTATTTTCTTTTTTTCTCACTTTTTAAGCTCCACAGATGACATTATTCATGAAGCACTTTTAGTATATTATTCAGCAAATATTAATTTGATCATATTAAACCAATCCTGGTTAGCAGAAAGCACTGTCAGCTGCCATGTAAAGGTCCTCCTTTCAAGTAACACTTCATTCTACACTTGGAGCTTCATATCAGAGGAAGGTCTTGAAGGGCATTCCTCTTTTAGTTGGGTTTACAACTCACCTGCAACACTAAATGCAAATAAAATAAAGATCACACCTCAGTTAAAGGTTTGTACATAACAGCCCCTTGCAAATGTAGCCAATATCTTGTCCAGACAGTAACTGTAAAGGAATTGTTCTCTGTCAGGCTTTTTCTTCCTCCATTTCCTCTAAAGATCTTCATCCCAATGCTTGGTGCCCCATAACTGAGTGTAAGGCAGAGCTACCTCTGTGCTGGAGACGCCTGTCATAGAGAAGATCAGAACGTGTGCAGAGAACCCTGCATTATGTTCATCTCATTAGTTCTGCCCAATCCACAGGGGTAAAAAATGGATGAGATTTGATATCTTCAACACCAGCAACTCCAGCACCAAGACGCTCCACAGGGTTGAACTGTAAGAGCTAAAAGAGAAGGATTTAGTGAATAGTGGGAATCCAACTAAAGAATCAAAGGAAAAGAAAAATATGTGAAAGGAAAGAACTTCTAAATTCAACCCCAGTAACAAATGGACTTGACTGACAGCCAACTGACTATATTTCCTTGAAAGGGAATTATGTCTATGATACCACTCTAGCTGTGGGGTGGTGGGGAACATATCTGAGTTTATGACTTTTCAACTGATTTGAAATATGACCTTGAGTAACTCACTTTGTTTCTCATCCTCATATAGTAAAATAGGATATCAATTTCCTACTCCAAAAGTAAAATTATGACATTAATTAGATATTGCACCAAATTCTGAGACATCCAGTTACTCCTTTCATGATGAGAAAGTTTGGGAGGCACAATAAGTCTTTCAACCCCTAGTGAATTATATATGCACCAGGTCTAAATTTTACCCAAGGTCTGATTATATAAGCCAATTCATATTCCAGAATTGCTTTCTTTGAAATAGCTGACTCACATGGAACAATTTGATACAATGAGTGAAACGTGTTTCGACTTCTTCACTAATAGGAATCAGGTATAAAATAAGTTAATAAATGTTACACGCAATAGGATTGTTAAGTGTGGGAAAATAAAAGTAGTCATATACAATTATAGACGACCCTGGGCATACTGAAAGAATGTGTTAAGACATTCATGTATCCCCAAATTTTTGTTTTAACAGCTTTACTGAGGGATAATTTATATAGCATAAAATTTATCTGCTGTAAGTATACAACTTAATGATCCTTAGTAAATTTAAAGAGTTGTGCAACTTTCACCACAATCCAGTTTTAGCACACTTTGATCATCCTAAAAAGCTGCCTCATCCTGTTTGCAGTTAATCCGCATTTCCATCTCCAGCCCTAGGCGACCACTGATTTGTTTTCTATCTCTATAAACTTGCCCTTTCTGGATATTTCGTATAAATGAAATCATAAAAATATGTTGTCTTTTGAAGCTGCCTTCTTTCACTTAGCATAATGTTTTTGAGATTCATCTGTGTTGTAGCACATATCAACAGTCTGTTCCTTTTTACTTCTGAACAGCATTCCAATATTTGGATATAACACATCTTGTTAATATATTCACCAGTTAATGGACATATGGACTTTCCAGGTTGCGGCTATAATAAATAGTATATATGACTTCCTGCAGACACATATTTTCATTTCTCTTAAGGACATTCCTAGGAGTGGGACTGGTGGGTCTTGTGTTAAGTTTATGTTTAGCTTTTTAAGAAACTACCAAACTTTTCTAATGTATCTGTACCATTTTACGTTCCCACCAGCAACGTATGAGAATTCCAGTTTCTCTACACCCTCATCGATAATTGATACTGTCTATCTTTTTCATTACAGCCCTTCTAGTGGGTATTAGTGGTATCTTATTATGGTTTTAATCTATATTCCCTAATGACTAATGATGGTGAGCATCTTTTCATATACTTCTTAGCCATTTATATAGCCTCCTTGGTGAAGCTTTGCCCAATTTTATACTGAGCTGTTTGCTTACTGAGTTAAAAGGTTCTTTACACATTCTGAAAACAAATCTTTTACCAGTTGCATGATGTGCATATATTTTGTCCCAGTCTGTGGCTTGTCTTTTCATTCTTTTACTGGTATCTTTTGAAATGCAAAAGTTTTTAATTTTAATGAAGCCCACTTTATCATTTTTTTTCTTTTATGGATCATGTTTTGGTGTCATACCTAATAATTCTTTTCCTAACCCAAGGTCATGAAGATTTTCTCCAATTTTTTTCCTATGATTCTACAGTTTTAGCTCCCACATATAGGTTTATGAGCTATTTTGAGTTAATTTTTGTGTATGATATGAATTAAGGGTCTTAGTTCATTTTGGTTTTAGCATGTGAATATTTGATTTTCCCAGCACCAATTTTTTTTTAACATCCTTATTGGAGTATAATTGCTTTACAATGGTGTGCTAGTTTCTCTTTTATAACAAAGTGAATCAGCCATACATACACATGTGCTCCCATATCTCCTCCCTCCCCAACACCATTTGTAGAAAAGACTATTTTTTCATCATCGAATTATCTTGGCACCTTTACGGAAAATCCATTGACCATAAATGTAACAGTTTATTTCTGAACTCTCAATTCCATTCCATTGATCTATATTGCTTATCTTTGCTCTAATATCACAGTAATTAAGTAGTTACTGTAGCTTTATACTGACTGGAAACTGGGAGTGTAAGTACTCCTTCTTTGTTCTCTTTCAAAATTGTTTTGCATACTCCAGGTCCCTTGCCTTTTCATATTTTTTTTTTTTTTTTTTTTTTTTTTTTTTTGCGGTCCACGGGCCTCTCACTGTTGTGGCCTCTCCCACTGCAGAGCACAGCCTCTGGACGCACAGGCTCAGCGGCCATGGCTCACGGGCCCAGCCGCTCCGCGGCATGTGGGATCTTCCAGGACCAGGGCATGAACCCGTGTCCCCTGCATTGGCAGGCAGACTCTCAACCACTGCGCCACCAAGGAAGCCCTTATATTTGTTTTGAAGTCACTAAAGTTTTCCCAATTTTGCTGATCTTTTCAAAGAACCAACTTGTGATTTAATTTTTCTCTTATTTTTCTCTTCTATCCAATGAAGATTTTCTCTTTCATTGATTTCTGCTTGCTTTCTTTCTTCTGCTTGCTTTGGATTTATTTTGCTTTTTACAGTTTCTTTTTCTACCTTCCTCAGTTACAAGGTGAGATTTTTATTTGAGACCATTCTTTTCCTATACAGATGTCTAAAGCCATAAATTTTCCCCAAGAACTGATGTAGCTGCATCCTATAAATTTTGATATATCATGTGTTTGTTTTCATTCCATTAAAAACAATTTCTGGCTTCTCTTGGCATTTCTTCTTTGACTCAGGTTATTTAGAAGTGTGTTGTTTAATTTCCATATATCTGGTATGGATTCACCAGAACTCTTTCTGTTGATGATTTCTAATAAAAAGTTGTTATGGTCAGAGTATGCTGTATAATTTCAATCCTTTTAAATATTCAAAGTTGTTTTATGGCATAGCAAATGATCTATCATGGGGAATGTTCCATGTGCATGTGATAAGACTGTATTCTGCAATCATTGTTCTATATATGTCAGAGTTGTTTGATAATGTTGTTCAAGTCTTCTCTATATCCTTGCTGATTTTCTATTAATTATCAAGAATGGAGTATTGAAGCCTCCATTTATTATTATTGTATTATCTATTATTTCAATTCAATCAGACTTTGCTTCATATGTTTTGAAGCTGTTATTAGAGCATATACATTTATAATTATTATATCTTTCTATGTACTGATCTTCTCATCATTATAAAACATCTTAGTCCCTGGTAATTCTCTTGTCTCCACATCTATTTTGTTTGATATTTAATAAAGCCACATCACCTCTCTTACAGTCACTGTTTGCATGATTTATCTTTTCCCACCCTTTTTCTTTCAACCTATTTGTGTTTTTAATTTAAGTGTGTCTCTTGCACACAGATAGTTGGATCTCTTTTTTATCCAGTTAACAATCTTTGCCTTTTGTTTGGCATGTTTAGACATTCACACTGAATGTAATTATTGACATGGTAGGTTTACGTTTGCTAATTTGCTACTTGTTTTCTACGTCTACTGTCTTTTTTCATTCCCCTTTACTGCCTTCTTCTGTGTCAAATACTTCTTACTGTACTATTTCAGTTCCTCTATTAATTTTCCTTTACTATTTTTTTTTTAGTGGTTGCTGTCAAGATTATAATATGCTTCTTAATTTATCACAATCTACTTCAGATTAATTCCAGTGAAATGCAGAAATTTTGCTCCACTATAGTTCCATTCCTTCTGTCCTCCTTTGTATTTTACTATCATTAAATACTATATGTTACATCCATATAGGTTATAAACCTACCAGCACAGTGTTACAAGTATTGCTTTGTACAACCTTATGTCTTTTGAAAGAAGTTGAGCAGAGAAATGAGAAAAAACATATTTAGTCTTTTCTATTAACTCATATTTATCATTCCAGAACTTTTCATTTCCTTCTATGAATATGAGTCACTTTCTGGTAACTTGCAGCTGAAGGACTTCTTGTATTATTTCTTGTAAGACAGCTCTGATAACAATGAATTCTCTGTCTTTACTTGGAAATTTCTTAATTTCATTTTCATTATTGAATGATAATTTTGCTGGATATAGAAATCTTGGCTGACATTTACTTCCTTTCAACACTTTAAATATGTCATTCCACTGTCTTCTGTCTTCCTTTTTTTTTTTAACATCTTTATTGGAGTATAATTGCTTTACAACGGTGTGTTAGTTTCTGCTTTATAACAAAGTGAATCAGTTATACATATACAAATGTTCCCATATCTCTTGCCTCTTACGTCTCCCTCCCTCCCACCCTCCCTATCCCACCCCTCTAGGTGGTCACAAACCACCGAACTGATCTCCCTGTACTATGAGACTGCTTCCCACAGCTATCTGTTTTACGTTTGGTAGTATATATATGTCCATGCCACTCTCTCACTTTGTCACAGCTTAACCATCCCCCTCCCTGTATCGTCAAGTCCATTCTCTAGTAGGACTGCGTCTTTATTCCTCTCTTACCCCTAGGTGCTTCATGACCTTTTTTTCCCCTTAGATTCCATATACATGTGTTACCATACGGTATTTGTTTTTCTCTTTCTGACTTACTTCACTCTGTATGACAGACTCTAGGTCCATCCACCTCACTACAAATAACCCAACTTCGTTTCTTTTTATGGCTGAGTAATATTCCACTGTATATATGTGCCACATCTTCTTTATCCATTCATCTGTTGATGGACACTTAGGTTGCTTCTATTTCCTGCCTATTGTAAACAGAGCTACAGTGAACATTTCGGTACATGACTCTTTTTGAATTATGGTTTTCTCAGCGTATATGCCCAGTAGTGGGATTGCTGGGTTGTATGGTATTTCTATTTTTAGTTTTTAAGGAACCTCCATACTATTCTCCATAGTGGCTGTATCAATTTACATTCCCACCAACAGTGCAAGAGTGTTCCCTTTCCTCCACACCCTCTCCAACATTTACTGTTTGTAGATTATTTGGTGATGGCCATTCTGACCAGTGTGAGATGATATCTCATTGTAGTTTTGATTTGCATTTCTCCAACGATTAATGATGTTGAGCATTCTTTCATGTGTTTGTTGGAAATCTGTATATCTTCTTTGGAGAAATGTCTGTTTAGGTCTTCTGCCCATTTTTGGATTGGGCTGTTTGTTTTTTTGTTATTGAGCTGCATGGGCTGCTTGTAAATTTTGGAGATTAATCCTTTGTCAGTTGCTTAATGTGCAAATATTTTCTCCGATTCTAAGGGCTGTCTTTTGGTCTTGTTTATGGTTTCCTTTGCTGTGCAAAAGCTTTGAAGTTTCATTAGGTCCCATTTGTTTATTTTTGTTTTTATTTCCATTTCTCTAGGAGGTGGGTCAAAAAGGATCTTGCTGTGATTTATGTCATAGAGTGTTCTGCCTATGTTTTCCTCTAAGAGTTTGATAGTGTCTGGCCTTACGTGTAGGTCTTTAATCCATTTTGAGTTTATTTTTGTGTATGGTGTTAGGGAGTGTTCTAATTTCATACTTTTCCAGGTCCCTGTCCAGTTTTCCCAGCACCACTTATTGAAGAGGCTGTCTTTTCTCCACTGTATATTCTTGCCTCCTTTATCAAAGATAAGGTGACCATATGTGCATGGGTTTATCTCTGGGCTTTCTATCCTGTTCCATTGATCTATATTTCTGTTTTTGTGCCAGTACCATACTGTCTTGATTACTGTAGCTTTGTAGTATAGTCTGAAGTCAGGGAATTCGCCTGTGAAGCCATCTGGTCCTGGGCTTTTGTTTGTTGGAAGATTTTTTTGTGTTTCCATAGAAATTGTGAAATTTTTTGTTCTACTTCTGTGAAAAATGGCAGTGGTAGTTTGAAAGGGATTGCACTGAATCTGTAGATTGCTTTGGGTAGTAGAATCATTTTCACAATGTTGATTCTTCCAATCCAAGAACATGGTATATCTCTATGTCTCTATTTCTGCAGTGGCAGTTGTTACTTCTCCTTTTTCGTTTCTAATTCTATTGATTTGAGTCTTCTCCCTTTTTTTCTTGATGAGTCTGGCTAATGGTTTATCAATTTTCTTTATCTTCTCAAAGAACCAGCTTTTAGTTTTATTGATCTTTGCTATCGTTGCCTTCATTTCTTTTTCATTTATTTCTGATCTGATCTTTATGACTTCTTTCTTTCTGCTAACTTTGGGGTTTTTTTGTTCTTCTTTCTCTAACTGCTTTAGGTGCAAGGTTAGGTTGTTTATTCGAGATGTTTCCTGTTTCTTAAGGTAGAATTGTATTGCTATAAACTTCCCTCTTAGAACTGCTTTTGCTGCATCCCATAGGTTTTGGGTCGTCGTGTCTCCATTGTCATTTGTTTCTAGGTATTTTTTAATTTCCTCTTTGATTTCTTCAGTGATCACTTCGTTATTAAGTAGTGTATTGTTTAGCCTCCATGTGTTTGTATTTTTTACAGATCTTTTCCTATAATTGATATCTAGTCTCATGGCGTTGTGGTCGGAAAAGATACTTGATACAATTTCAATTTTCTTAAATTTACCAAGGCTTGATTTGTGACCCAAGATATGATCTATCCTGGAGAATGTTCCATGAGCACTTGAGAAAAATGTGTATTCTGTTGTTTTTGGATGGAGTGTCCTATAAATATCAATTAAGTCCATCCTGTTTAATGTATCATTTAAAGCTTGTGTTTCCTTATTTATTTTCATTTTGGATGATCTGTCCATTGGTGAAAGTGGGGTGTTGAAGTCCCCTACTATGAATGTGTTACTGTCGATTTCCCCTTTTATGGCTGCTAGTTTTTGCCTTATGTATTGAGGTGCTCCTATGTTGGGTGCATAAATATTTACAATTGTTATATCTTCTTCTTGGATCGATCCCTTAATCATTATGTAGTGTCCTTCTTTGTCTCTTCTGATAGTCCTTATTTTAAAGTCTATTTTGTCTGATATGAGAATTGCTACTCCAGCTTTCTTTTGGTTTCCATTTGCATGGAATATCTTTTTCCATCCCCTTACTTTCAGTCTGTATGTGTCTCTAGGTCTGAAGTGGGTCTCTTGTAGACAGCATATATATGGGTCTTGTTTTTGTATCCATTCAGCCAATCTGTGTCTTTTGGTGGGAGCATTTAGTCCATTTACATTTAAGGTAATTATCGATATGTATGTTCCTATTCCCATTTTCTAAATTGTTTTGGGTTCGTTATTATAGGACTTTTCCTTCTCTTGTGTTTTTGTCTAGAGAAGTTCCTTTAGCATTTGTTGTAAAGCTGGTTTGGTGGTGCTGAACTCTCTCAGCTTTTGCTTGTCTGTAAAGGTTTTAA
The DNA here is from genome assembly GCF_000442215.2 of Lipotes vexillifer. NCBI lineage: Eukaryota > Metazoa > Chordata > Mammalia > Artiodactyla > Lipotidae > Lipotes > Lipotes vexillifer. The sequence continues at coordinate 2,060,395 of NW_006777801.1, forward strand.
TTTCTCCATCAAATCTGAATGAGATCCTTGCTGGGTAGAGTAATCTTGGTTGCAGGTTTTTCTCCTTCATCACTTTCAGTATGTCCTGCCACTCCCTTCTAGCTTGCAGAGTTTCTGCTGAAAGATCAGCTGTTAACCTTATGGGGATTCCCTTGTGTGTTATTTGTTGTTTTTCCCTTGCTGCCTTTAATATGTTTTCTTTGTATTTAATTTTTGATAGTTCTATTAATATGTGTCTTGGCGTGTTTCTCCTTGGATTTATCCTGTATGGGACCCTGTGCTTCCTGGACTTGATTAACTATTTCCTTTCCCATATTAGGGAAGTTTTCAACTATAATCTCTTCAAATATTTTCTCAGTCCCTTTCTTTTTCTCTTCTTCTTCTGGGACCCCTATAATTTGAATGTTGGTGTGTCTAATGTTGTCCCAGAGGTCTCTGATACTGTCCTCAGTTCTTTTCATTCTTTTATCTTTATTCTGCTCTGCAGTAGTTATTTCCACTATTTTATCTTCCAGGTCACTTATCTGTTTTTCTGCCTCAGTTATTCTACTATTGATCTCTTCTAGAGTATTTTTAATTTCATTTATTGCGCTGTTCATCATTGCTTGTTTCCTCTTTAGTTCTTCTATGTCCTTGTTAAATGTGTCTTGCATTTTCTCTATTCTATTTCCATGATTTTGGGCCATCTTTACTATCATTATTCTGAATTCTTTTTCAGGTAGGGTGCGTGTTTCCTCTTCATTTGTTAGGCCCAGTGGGTTTTTACCTTGCTCCTTCATGTGCTGTGTGTTTTTCTGTCTTCTCATTTTGCTTATCTTACTGTGTTTGGGGTCTCCTTTTTACAGGCTGCAGGTTCGTAGTTCCCGTTGTTTTTGGTGTCTATCCCCAGTGGATAAGGTTGGTTCAGTGGGTTATGTAGGCTTGCTGGTGGAGGGGACTAGTGCCTGTGTTCTGGTGGATGAGGCTGGATCTTGTCTTTCTGGTGGGCAGGTCCACGTCGGGTGGTGTGTTTTGGGGTGTCTGTGGCCTTATTATGATTTTAGGCAGCTTCTCTGCTAATGGATGGGGCTGTGTTCCTGTCTTTGTAGTTGTTTGGCATAGGGTGTCCAGCACTGTAGCTTGCTGGTCGTTGAGTGAAGCTGGGTCTTGGTGTTGAGATGGAGATCTCTGGGAAATTTTCGCCATTTGATATTACGTGGAGCTGGGAGGTCTCTTGTAGACCAGTGTCCTGAAGTTGGCTCTCCTACCTCAGAGCCACAGCAGTGACTCCTGGCTGCAGCACCAAGACCGTTTCATCCATGCGGCTCAGAATAAAAGGGAGAAAAAGTAGAAAGAAAAGAAAGAAAGAAAGAGGATAAAATAAAATAAAGTAAGATAAAATAAAATAAAGTTAGTACAATAAAAAATAAAAAGGAAGTATTAAGAAAAAAAAATTTTTAAGTAAAAAAAATAAAAACGGACGGACAGAACCCTAGGACAAATGGTGAAAGCAAAGCTATACAGACAAAATCTCACACAGAAGCATACACATACACACTCACAAAAAGAGGAAAAGGGGAAAAATAAATAAATATTGCTCTCCAAGTCCACCTCCTCAATTTGGGATGATTCGTTGTCTATTCAGGTATTCCACAGATGCAGGGTACATCAAGTTGACTGTGGAGCTTTCATCCACTGCTGCTGAGGCTGCTGGGAGAGTTTTCCCTTTCTCTTCTTTGTTCGCACAGCTCCCAGGGGTTCAGCTTTGGATTTGGCCCTGCCTCTGCGTGTAGGTCGCCTGAGGGCGTCTGTTCTTCACTCAGACAGGACAGGGTTAAAGGAGCAGCTGATTCGGGGGCTCTGGCTCACTCAGGCTGGGGGAGGGATGGGTACGGATGTGGGACAAGCCTGCGGCAGCAGAGGCCAACATGATGTTGCACCAGCCTGAGGCGCGCCGTGCACTCTCTGGGGGAATTTGTCCCTGGATCACGGGACCCTGGCAGGGGCGGGCTGCACAGGTTCCTGGGAGGTGAGGTGTGGAGAGTGACCTGTGCACGCACACAGGCTTCATGGTTGTGGCAGCAGCGGCCTTAGCATCCCAGGCCCGTCTCTGGGGTCTGCACTGACAGCCGTGGCTCGCGCCCACCTCTGGAGCTCCTTTAAGCAGCGCTCTTAATCCCCTCTCCTCTCACACCAGGAAACAAAGAGGGAAGAAAAAGTCTCTTGCCTCTTCGGCAGCTCCAGACATTTTCCCGGACTCCCTCCCAGCCAGCTGTGGTGCCCTAGCCCCCTTCAGGCTGTGTTCACGCAGCCAACCCCAGTCCTCTCCCTGGGATCTGACCTCAGAAGCCTGAGCCTCAGCTCCCAGCCCCACCCGCCCCGGTGGGTGAGCAGACAAGCCTCTCAGGCTGGTTAGTGCTGGTTGGCACCGATTCTCTGTGCAGGAATCTCTCCACTTTGCCCCCCGCACCCCTGTTGCTGCACTCTCCTCTGTGGCTCCAAAGCTTCCCCCCTCCGCCACCCGCAGTCTCCGCCCGCAAAGGGGCTTCCTAGTGTGTGGAAACCTTTCCTCCTTCACGGCTCCTTAACACTGGTGCAGGTCCCGTCCCTATTGTTTTATCTCTGTTTTTTCTTTTTTCTTTTGCCCTACCCAGGTACGTGGGGAGTTTCTTGCCTTTTGGGAGGTCTGAGGTCTTCTGCCAGCATTCAGTAGGTGTTCTATAGGAGCAGTTCCACGTGTAGATGTACTTCTGATGTATCTGTGGGGAGGAAGGTGATCTCCGTGTCTTACTCTTCCGCCATCTTCTCCTACCTCTCTTCCATTGTTTTTGATGAGAAGTCAGACATCACAATGTTCCCTTGGATACAATGAGTTGTTTTTCTCTGGCTCCTTTCAAAATTTTCCTCTTTGTTTTTGTCTTTCAACAATTGGACTACAATATCTCTATGTGGATCTCTTTGTATTCTTCCACATAAGGTCCACTAAGCTTCTTGGATCCATCTCAATGTTCTTCATCAAATTTAGCATTTTCAGGGCTTCCCTGGTGGCGCAGTGCTTGAGAGTCCGCCTGCCGATGCAGCAGACGCGGGTTCGTGCCCCGTTTCGGGAAGATCCCACATGCCGCGGAGCGGCTGGGCCCGTGAGCCATGGCCACTGAGCCTGCGCGTCCGGAGCCTGTGCTCCGCAAATGGGAGAGGCCACAACAGTGAGAGGCCCGCATAACGCAAGGAAAACAAAAAAAAACAAACAAACAAAAAAAAATTTAGCATTTTCAGCCATTGTTTCTTAAACATTTTTTGCTGCCCCTTTCCCTATGTCCTTTTTTTGGAACTCCCATTATATGTATATTGGTATATTTAATATCATCTTACAGGTCTCTTTATCCCTGTTCATTTTTCTTCAAATTTTTTTATCTGTTTTTCAGATTGGATAATTTACTATCATGTTGAGATGCTCCAGTGAATTTTTTTTCCCCTACTTAATTCTTCACTTCAATTATTGTACTTTTCAACTTGAGAATTTCTATTTGGTTCTTTTTTTCCTTTTAATATAATTTCTATCTCCCTGTTGAGAATCTCTATTTGTTGATTCATTATTGTTTTATTTTCCTTTAATTCTTTATACATGATTTCCTTTAATTCTTTGAACATATTTAATAATAACTGCTTTGAAGTCTTTATTAAACCCAAAAATCTGGGGACACTCAGAGTAATTTCTATTGACTGTTTTTTCCCCTGCCTATGGATCATACTATCTTGTTTCTGTGGATATCTTACAATATTTTGCTAAAAATGAAATATTTTAGTGATTCTGGAGTCTTATTTTTTTCTCAAGAAGACTGTTATCAATTGCTGTTGGTTGGTTTATTCTTTGTTTGATAACTTGTTCAGCTAGATCTGTAAATCTGCTTCCCCCATCCCACTGTAACAAGCAGAGGTTGATATCTCTGCTCATTTTTTTTTTTCTTTTTTAAGAAAAAAGTTTTAAGTTTTCCTTTTTTAAGCTTGGTTTCCTAAGGGTCACCACTGTCTGCATAGCTTAGTGGTCAACCAGTGACTGAAAAGGGGTTGCATTCAAATACCTTAGCTACTAAAGCTTCCATCCTATGCCAGTGGGCAGGAGAACACATTCAAAATTTAGGCCACTTTCACGTCTGTCCTTGCTTTTACTTTCCACTGAGATCCTTCCCTGCACATGCATACAGCCTCAGTGCTGGTCTTCATGGCCTACCCCAACCTGGGAGAACCTTCACACCTGGCCAAGCAGGAAAGAGAGAATGCAAGTAGCCGCAGGCAAGAAGGCCACAGAGTCCCACAACTCTTTCCCAAAGTTCAGCTATTTTTCAAGCATAAGTACTTTCCAGATTGTTACATCCCTCTGATCAATTTCCAGAGCACAAAGATGGTTATTTTTGCCAATTCTGTCCAACTTTGTAATTTCTTTTTTTGAGAAGAGAATTTTCCAACTTTCTCATATGGCTATAGCTATTCAAATTTGAGACTATACCTATAGCATATAATTTTTTCCACAGAATTTAGTCAACTGCAACTGAAATACGTGGATGATTACATTAATGGTTCTATACCTATAGGAAATCCCACTATTCAAATCAAACCTAAACTTTTATTTCTTCTTTTTCCTTTATTTCTATATTTCTATTATTCACTAATAATTAATCATTTATATAAAAGCATCAGTTGATTTCCTATTATGTGCCAATCCACTATTTTTTAGACCTTTTCAACCTGTATCACCAGCAGTTGTGTCACTCTCATGTTAGCAGCCCTATACTATAATTCAACTATATGCTTCATCAAATTATAAATTACTACATGTCGTGAGCTTTCAATGCTGCCCTATCAAAAATAATAATACAAAACATTTATGTGACACTTACTGTGTGCCAGGCATTATTCTAATTGCTTAACATAGGTTAATTCATTGAACTCACAACAACTCTATGAATAGTTACTATAAATGTCTCTGTTTTACAGATGAGAAAACAGAGACTCAGAGAAACTAAACAACTTGTTTAAGATCATATAGGTAGTAGATAGCAAGGATATGATCTGAATTCAGGTACTCAGTCTCCAGAATCCCTGCTCTTAATCACATTACACTGCTTTATGAGTGCGTGATCTGCAAATGCCAAGAATCTATTACTTCACTTTGATATCACCAAATCCACAAGGGGAGTGAAGCATATACTTCAAAAGACTGTACTCACAGTCTTTTCACTTGAAATTACTGTATCTAGCATTCAAAATGACTACTTTTTATTAAAGTGAACTGCTCAAAGAATTTTTATATTAGAAGTTGCTAAACTGTGTTAAGAGAAAAGCTGCTATTATAAAACAAACAGCATAAGCATATCCTAAACGTATCAAATCCATTTTCAAAATCAGACAAGTCATGTCCACTGATTGAAATGTGGAAGGCATTAAACATCTGAATACAAATCTAAAATATCAAACATTGGTAAGAATTAACTATTACTATAGCATGTTTTTTAATATTTCAGGAAACATATAAACATGCAAGTTCTTTCTTTCTTGTTAAAATTGGCTTTCCCACCCCCATTCTTTCCAAAACATGAACTCATTATGAAATTCCAATAAAAGTTCATATTTTGACTTTTACTAAAGTCAATTTACCTTAGTTCATGGACTCTTCTATAATTTTGCAAGTGTAAATCTATAGGCAAAAGTATAATTGTTTACCCATGACTGTCTTGCTTATTCTGCCATTTTAAATACTCTCCCAGGCCTTCTGAGAGATCACACAAAGATTCTATTGCTAAAAGAATGTGTCAGCCAGTGGCAAAACCAAGACAGTCACTGCCAACCTCCTTTCTCCTAAAGAATAGGCAATAAAGCTGAGCATTGGAGGCACAGAAATTTGTTTTGAAGGTCTTTTTCTCATATAACATCTTTCAACTGACAAAGCAATTGTGTCATAAAGAACTAAATGTACACTGGGAAGTACAAACATCCATGCTCTGAGGATCTGTAAACTGTAAATATCTTTTTTTAAAACTGCATTTAAAATGTAACTATGTTTACTTTAGCACCATTCACTTGGACTGAGATGACTAAACCATGGGTACAGGGAATTATGAAATCTAGGAAGAAAGCAAGGAGCTGAAAAGACCAAAGGGGAAAATCTCCTCAAAGTGGAATAATTCTTTCCACATAAATCATTTTGTGATTTTTTAAAGTAACCTTTATGAACCATGAGGTAGTGGAAGAGGAAAGTCAAAATGACAAATTGCTAATCATGCCAAGAGACCCCTTTTCCCTTTCCTGATGATGTTTCCTCAACATGAGTGGTAGTTTCCTTAGGCAGGCCAATGACAGAATGCTGCTTTAACTATATAAGCTATACATATCTGTATTTGGGAACTTAACATATCTTAAGCTCAGACTCCTTTACAACATAAATTCTGATAGACAGGAGTAACAGACCTTTATTAATTAATGTGGGGAATTCTATTCTCAATATTATATAATAATGACTACTTCTTTAAGAAAGAGAAACAAAAAACAGCAGTTGCTAGCCTTCCTTAAATTAATAGCCAAAAAAATACTTTGAATTTACCTTGCTGTGCCACAACAAAGAATATGAAATCAAATGAGGAGCTGTCCTTTTTGCCCATTAGAATGAAATGTTTTATGTATCTTTGCATTACCTATTAATCCTTTTACAAAGTGCTCAGGGTACTCTCATCTCACTATTTCCAACCTGATTATGTTTATTTAGATTTTACAGAGTCTGGGCAAATTAATCTTCCTGAAGCACGACTCTGATCCTTTCACTCTTGGGCACAAAAACCCCAAATCTCAATTTTTTACTGAATTAAATACTATCATTCTCCCCTGGTGTTCATGATAAGAGAGCCCCAACTTCTCTTTCCATTCTCATCTACTTACTATTACTCATCCCTATATTCATCCTTGTACTCTAGATAAACCAAACTTCTGATTTCCCAAATTGAGTCTTTCTGACTCCTTCCTTGCCTTTGTTCAAGCTTTTCATTCCACCCAGTTATTCTCCCACATCCAACTTTGCAATGCCAAAATTCTGGCTAAGGCTCCGCAAAAATAACACTCGCTATACAAAAACTTTCCTAATACCACCACTGCATCAATTATTACACCTCTTTATCCTGACTCGCCAAAGTATTTTTTTAAACCTCTCTGATAGCCTTTATTAAATCCATCTGTGATATAATTATTTGTGAATCTCAAGTTTGTAGCTTATGACACTATGCCTTACATATATTCGTTGAATGGAACAAAAATCACTGCTCAAGAGAATACTAGGTAATCCTCCTCTTAATACATTCTCCCCTCCCCTTTTCTCTTTCTTTTTTTTTTTTTTTTACAAATTTTGTTTTCCCTGATTTAAAAAATAATTCATGTTTCATTAAACAAAAATTTTACTTCTTCATCTTTTTCAAATAACTTTTCCCTTGATATTTTCCCAGAAGCATAGGGGATCACAGTCCTGACAATTCTTGCTGATTTGCTGTGAGCCTATCACACCTCAATGCTAACAACCCTCAGTGTACTCATCAAAACTTGCTCTTCAAAACTAGGTGAGCATTTTACACATGGTGAACCAATTTAAGGAGCTCACTAGAGTTCCAAGCCTACCTCTGGGATACTGAACTTTAATTATCAATAGTCTCTTTCTTCAAAGCCACCAGAAATACACCAATTGACACCAATATTCAAGTTCCATGAATGGATCTACAAGTGATCTAACTTGGCAAGATTTTCTACCACTTCTCTCCTAAGTAGCCCATTCCTACGTTTATAAATATAGCCATTCACCATATACTATCTCAAGACTAGCTCTAAGGAATAAACTCTTTAAAAAGTTAAAAAAAAAAAAAAAAAAGAAAACATAGCCATTCACATATGGTTACAAAATGTAATAGAGCAGTTCCAGACCAGCTAAAAGCAATATTTAAATCTCACACCTACAGAGACATATGGAATTGACTAAACATTAGCCTGGATTTAAAATAAATAAATAAATAATACCTATTCTCTCTGACATCACCAATACTCAGATAATAGTAGAAGCCTAAAGATATACAGTACTAGTTCTGAATTTGTAATTAGTAAAGGGTCCTTCTTGTCTGAAACTAATTTCTTTAAGGTTTTGGAGCTGTGGGCTCTGCTAATTTGCATGGTTGATATACTTGGCCAATTGGTCAATTAAATTACCTGTTGAATGAGTGAGCGAGCCTCTTCAGAGACACATTCTGGCATGTTCAAAGTAGTGTGAGTATTTATTC
>NW_006777801.1:2068689-2070271 GCF_000442215.2 Lipotes vexillifer
TCCTGCTGGATGGCACTCAACCAGAGTCTGAAACAATCAATCAGGTACACTTCTTATCCCAAACAACATCATATTCTGTTCCATCACAGGGTTTATGGACAGCAAATACAGAAAGCTCAACAACCACCTTAACTGGAGGTGCAGTAATCACAACAGTACCCTCTAAGCAGTTTAGGACAAGGGCTATGAGCCCACAGAACTCTAACTGAAATACAGGCAGTCATCAAAATCACATCATAAGCTTAGGCCACTCACCCTTTTCCCTTAGTTATAAAGAGAGTGGCTCATAATAGAAAAACTTCCATTATACCCAAAAACTAAAATGGGATTTGATATCTCAAATTTTTTAGTGTTCTTAAAAACCTTCAAAGTTGAAAATTTGTGAATAATAATGCTTTATATATGTATAGCACTTTATGGTTTAAATGTATGTACAGGTGACTTGTGTATTCCACAACCATGTTAGGCGCTTAGTATTAACTACATATTTAAGGTAGATGACTACTCACAAAAGTATGACTGTTCATTTCCTCTGTTTTCATCCCAGGAGGCAATCTGCACAATACTCAATTAAAATCTATTAACTATTAACCTCAAATATCTTACTTAAAAGTTATTGATCAGAGAGAGTATAAATTCTCTCTGATCAATAACTCTCCGTTAAGCCAGAACGGACAGGAAAAATTACAGTATTGAGAAAAAAGATAATATTACCTTTAATATCTACATTAATTTTCTAAAATGATAATGCCCTCCTGGTTTCAGACAGGTATTTAAAACATACAGAGAATTTAAATCCTTACATGAACCTTACAGATTTAACTCTGTTGAAACTGACTCATAGAAAAAGAAGAGAAAGAGTATGTAGTCTTATATCTCGCTATGGACTAACAGTGTGACATAACAGAATTTTACCATCAATTTATTCAATGTAATAGAATCCAACTTTTTAAAAACTCTGGAATCTTGATAAACATGCATTTTTCTGCCCCCCGCCCCGCGCTTTTGGTATCAAGGTTTTCTTAGTCCCTGACCTAAAAACTAAAGGCAAAGGCTAAATATTCTCAATTTGAAATCAAGGTAGCATCTGGATAAACTTAATAAAACTCCAGGTCACTGCTTACCTTGCCAGTGAGAAGCTCAAAGAGGACAGCACCCAAACTCCACCAATCACAGGCTTCAGTTTCTTCCGTGATTGCTCCAACCTCTAAACACATCAAAAAAGGTTGATATTAACATTCCAAAGGTCAAATAAACTCTCAAAATTAACATGTATTAGCAAGGTGACCTTTTTAATGCTGAGAGAGCACATACTAAATACTACTGGGTTTTCAAAATTCCTGAAAGTTACTTATCCTTTTGGTCACCTACTGTGGTTGCATTTTTTTATGCAGTCATATATTAAACTGAGACATTTGTTCTTTAGTTGATAGAGGGACACCTTCAAGATGCTATACTTTAAAGTTACATAAATCTACTAGATGAACATTTTGCTTAATTTTTCAAATTTGAGAATGTACAGCCAACCCTATCTCAGGGGTCATTTTTTGTTTTAGAAAGAAAGACTCTAGGTTTCAGCAGG
>NW_006777801.1:2070290-2171246 GCF_000442215.2 Lipotes vexillifer
CAGCAGGAACTTCAAAAATTATCTAAACCAGTATTAATTATCCTTTGAGTTACAGACTAGAAACCAGAGAGGTGAAATGCCTTGTCCAATGTCATATAGTAAATCAGAAGCAGAACTAGGACCTAGTTTATAGTATGATCCCTCTCCTAAGTAATCAATTGTTTTCAACTAAAGAAGGAGGATGTGAAATGCAAATTTACCCATTTTATTATTCGGAAGTACAGATAGATATGGTGTTTTAAGCCACAACTGAAACTACTGGCTAAGATGAGGGCTTTTAGAATATCTCCAAATTACAGTTTTATCTGTGTTATCCCTATCTCTCACCAGCACAAGTTACTGAAATGTAATACGAGTTTTCAGGTGTCATCCTTCAGTTTTCTTCACAAATCAGCAATAACTCCTCATTTCACCATTTTTGAGGCTTTTAGCTCTTAAGTCATGTTTGATGTCTTCTTGTCCTTTCCTAATGACATTCAATTAGTCACTAAGCCTGAATATATCTGCCCTTTCATTTCCATTAAACTGACAAAACACACTTATTATTTGTCTGCAGGTAGCCCAAAACTCACAACAATCATGTTGAAAAGGTTTTAAGTAGCTAGGTTGGAACTTGGACAATAATAAGTGGAAGTGGTGCTCAGGCACCCCAGCCTTTTAACCAATACTTAGTGAATCTACTGTGTTGGAGAACCAAAATAACTCATAACACAGCTCGAGTTTTAAGTCTTGAAGCAAAGGTCATATGGATCAGAAAAAGAAAAAAAGAGCCATTTCTATGCAAAATACTGAAATTACTCCACTTCAGCAACCTCCTTCCTTATCTCTGCACCTACTGTATTCTGGGCTTCACAAGGCCTATGTACAACTATACCCTTCACACCAGCTCCTACCCATCTTTCCTCCCCTTATTGTGCTACATGCCAAATCACAACCTCCATTCTCTAACTTAGCTGCTCTCAGCTAGGTGGTAAAAAGAAAACATAGATATTTCACTGACTCATATTATTGTGTGAATGACCAAAAGGCTTCCTCCGAGAGCCATCTGCATTCATAAAATAGCAGCTTGCTTGAAAAACTGAGAACTGTCTTACTATCTAACAATAGAGGTTTAATTATACATGTTTTGACACATGAATTCAATGAAATATTACTACGTAAGCATTTTAAATGATGTATTCAAACAAGGTTTAGGTATATAAGTAAATGTCTGGATATATTAAATTTAAAAAAAACAATAGAATCTTAATTTTTAAAATACATATATTTTTAAAAGACTGGTGGGAAAATGTAACAAAATGTTTTAGTGCTTTGCCTCTGGGATGGTGAGATTTTTATTTTCATTCTTATACTTATTAACCTACACAGATATCTAAGTGGTACACTTTTAAATGTATAGCAAGATGGCATGAAAACATTCAGGCTTGTTGGAGCAGGAAAGATGAAGCTATATAGGCCAGTCCTCCCTAAGAGTCTGTTTGCCTATAGTTTCCTCTACAACTTTACATTTGATCTTAGCCAAAAGGCCAAGAAGCGATCCTCTAAAACTTTAATGTATCGTATATTAGAGACAGCAGTGGACTAGGAATCAGAAGTCCTGGGTTAAGAGCCTTGAGGAATTCACTTGATCTCATCCATAACATGAGGGTGAGATCTGAGGACCTCTAGGTTAAATTCAGCTCTATAATCTTCGATTCTGATACTTAAGGATTCCCTAAAACAGTGATTTTCTTGAAGGAAAATTCCTTGGGGGCTCTCATTCAAAGTACTTATGTTACCCCTCCCAGATTCAAATACACTGCCCCCACCCCCATTCCCAAGCTCCCCATAGAGAGCCACCATCACCTTTGGAAGTGTGCTCTAGAAACTTTAAAAAGGATGTATGTTCTTAGAAACTTCAGAAAAGTAGAAGAAATTTACCATAGCCCTGTCATCAAATACAGCCTTTTGCACATTTCCTTCCAGTCTAAGGCAGGCAATGGATTACATCACTTCCCTGTTCAAAATTCTGAAATGGTTTCTCACTGAACATTAAATAACATTCAAATGTCTTGCTTAACCAGGCATGTATATATATTCAGGCCTCTATAATGAGGTCTCAACCTATCAAGATTCATTCAAACACGTATAAGCAGTACAAACTAGGTCCCCTGCTAGGCACTATTCCTCCACAGAACACTATGTACTCACCACATTGCTAAATAATGTGAAACTAAAATCAGTTTTCAGAGTTAATGGCTTTATTTTTAAATATCTTGCTCAAGAATTTAAGTTATGTCATTTTCTTTAATCATAAAGCAAGCAGCATATACTCCTTAGTTTTAGAAAGGTGTTACATGTTCACAACTCAAGACCCCAAATTATTGATCAGCCATCTGTTTTGAATATGCAACCTCCAAGTCTCACTTCCCGTGTCTGAAGGTTACTAGTAGGCACATATTGTAATAATGATAGTTGCAACAGCAAAACAGTAGCTAACATCCGTTGACTGCTTACCATATGTAAGGAACTGTGTTTAACATTGTACATGAATTATTTAAAATTTCTAAGCATCCTTACGGAGAACTTACTTGGGTAGAATGACTGGAGGAGAAAGAATACTGTATTTGCGTGTTCAGGGAAAAGAGGAGTGCCTGACCCAGTCAGCTCAGAGAAAGCTGTGAGGATCAGATGGTTTTACAGGGTCTAAGAACATGCCCTGAGGAGCTGTAGACTAGAACCACACCCCAGGTCTCTGCTCACAAAGGTTTGCTGTCAGAATTGAGCAAAGGGTTATTGTGGTAAGTCTATGCAATGTAGTCAGTGATTAATATAATTTATAAAGGGAGCTTTCAAATTCCCCTAAAGGTCCAAAGTGCCATCACCAGTGTAGCCTAGACCACCAAATGCTACACATTGTGCCTGCTTCCCATATCACTGCTGGGAATGTGTGCTGTGTGTGAAATGTGTCAGAGAGAGGAGAGAGGAGGGGAGAGAGAGAGAGAGAAAGAGAAAGAGAAAGAGAGAGAGAGAGAGAGAGAGAGAGAGAGAGAGAGAGAGAGAACACGCGCGCACGCGGTGGGGGTAGGGGGATCTCTGATGCTACCATAAGCACAGTGCATCCTCCTGAGCATCAAAGATTTTTATATGTGTGGGAGGTGATAGGATGTTGTTTTATTATTAAAAGAAACACAGACCCATTATGGAACAGAATGTAAACCTTGCATGGATCTGCAAGATAAAAAGACTTCAAAGAAACTTCAGGATCATATTATTAGTCTCGGAGGTCCCCATTTCATATCACCTCTACAGTCAGAAGTACTTGGGTAGAAAAGTTTGAGAGGCACTTCAGGAGACAGACAAGGTGTTATTCCTTTATTGGTTTCTGTGACATTGTTCAACTAAGGAGTCTAAGAACTAGGTTCACTGGTTTTTATGCTGCTTTGAAATCCCTCACAATTTTCTGCCAGAGTCCTTAACAGGTAGATAATGACCAACACACTGCTTCACATGTGGATTCTACAGTGTCTGACAAGCACCAGTCTGAACGTCCGGCAACACAGACAGTAGCAAGAGACCCAAGCAGACCCTAAAGTTAATTTAATTTCCATTTTCAGTCGGCTCGCTTCCTGGTCCAGGATGCGGGATGTACCACGTGGCACCTGATATAACTGCTGGTGACACCCTAGCACCATCAACCTTAGTCTACTTCACTCACTCCCAATTTCTTTTCCCATCTTTCCTCGATTTTCCCCTCTTCTTTCTTCCACTGACAGCCTGCTTCTTTCCCCTCGCCTTATTCTCTTTTTCCTCCCCACTCTTGGCTGTCATTGGTTAAGCTTTCTAATGGCACTTGGGCCTAAAGAAACTACTGATCCCATCTAAGAAAAACTGCTTCTGAAAGTCTGAAGACAACTAGGCTGAGTATCCTCTTTAATCTGACTGGGCTAATAAAGAAGGATAGCAACTCTGAAAAGTTAATTTTTTTCTCATGGAAATCTGGAAAAAAGACACTGAACAAGTTTTAAATCCATCCCCTTAACAGTGCAGCTTGAACCACTTCAAAATGACTTTATATTAAGGATTCATTAATTAATATGAAATTGACATCATGACCAACTGTCCTTGATTTTAATAGATAACTCTGAACTACAACAAAGAGTTCTATATTTAGATAAGATACAAAGAAGAACTTCCTAAGGGCTCAGGAAACAAATATTAGAACAACTGGAAGAAGATACTTATATAATTTCTTCTTTAGGGTTTTAAAACAGAATTTCACTTTTTTTTTTTTTTTTTTTGCGGTACGCGGGTCTCTCACTGTTGTGGCCTCTCCCATTGCAGAGCACAGGCTCTGGACGCGCAGGCTCAACGGCCATGGCTCACGGGCCCAGCGGCTCCGCGGCATGTGGGATCTTCCCGGACCGGGGAACGAACCCGTGTCCCCTGCATCGGCAGGCGGACTCTCAGCCACTGTGCCACCAGGGAAGCCCTCACTTTCTTTTAATAATCAGAATGAAAGATTTTGATTGCCTTTTCAACATCCCTTATAGATCAATAATTCTTAGATTAAAATTTTAAAGATACACCTTGAAATTGCATTGCCAAAAAGAAGACTGAGGTGGTGTTGCTGTCAAAACCAATACTCTAAATCTGCTTTACTTGCAAAATCTATACAAAATTTTAAGCGTAAGTCAAGAGTACTGATTCATATATAAAACTACATGATAGCTACTACAAACACCAGGTGAACAGTCAGGTATGTGTGTCCAAAGTCAAAAGCAGAGAATATAACGAAATATCAAATAAATTTGTGAGGGTTCTTTTAAAGTATAACATAGTAAAGCTGAGAAATCCCTCTAAACTCCCTACCTTGAATTTTTTAAATCTCTGGTGGGAAAAAAAGCAGAAAAAAAATTTTAAAGGATAAATTCTCCATTGCTTTGTCAATTTTCAAAATATTTTCACTATAAAACCCAGTGTATTCAGTTCCCATGCATGCCCCTTCCCCTGACACTACATTCTATATTTGCAGTTTCCAGGGTGGTAAAGCAGTAGTATCCTTATTCTCCAAAAGGACAGCAGGGCTATAAGCATTAAGCAAAGGGATCAGGGGGAAAAATAAACTATTCCCTAAGAAAACAAACAAACCCTCAGATTATTCCCACAAAAACTCAAAAAGAGACAGTGATATCAAAGAATCCTGAATTTTTGTCTTTGAATCAAAGAAATGTATTGACAGGGCTCCAGTTCTGCTACTGTTTGAGCCTGGCTGGGTATTTTAGCTTCTCTGAAAATGAGGACAGCCAGACCTCCAGCATTCTTTCTACCTGTAATTTGACAATCCTGAAAGTATTTTCAAAAGCACTCATGAGCCTTTCTCCTAACTTCTTCTCCCTCCATTAACCTAAGATGCCCAAAGAGTGGGATTATGCTAAAATGAGCCAGCGTTCCACATTCGCCCTTCTCCTTTCTACACACAGCCACCCTTCCTTTCCCTAAGAGACCTGGTGACAAGCAAAATGAATCAGTGTCACGAAATCTAACCGTTACCATCTTTTAATGTAATGGAGACACAAAATCAGCTCCAGGTTAGATTTCAACTCGCCCAAAATTTTTGGAGGACATCATATACGTGAGAACAGTTTAGTAAAATTCTAGAAATCCTACTTTACCACTATCAATCCTCATACTCTAACACAATATAGAATTTTATGGATTCATACTAATGATTCAAACTATCATAATTCACAAGTGAATAAACAAGTTTAAATAAAATAATAAAGATACCACAACGTAAAAATGTGCCTTGCCTACCTTTGTTTCACTCATGTGTAACACCTCATAGAACACTCTTCAACAAGCCAGGACATCTCTCAGAAAAATGATGCTGCCTTAGTAACCCATATTGTCAAAGGGCTTGCTAAAACATAGACTAAGAGAGTTTTATAGTCCTATGATAGAGTTTACTAAGTCTCCCTCTTACAGCCAAAAATAATAATGTTAATCTGACCCCAAAACTGTACTATAATAAGCCTTGCTCCTGAAAAGTAAAAGAGCAAAAAAACAGAAAGCCTGGACTCAGGAAACCATAAAATGTCTCTATCTGTACGAGAAGTGAAGGGAAAGAAGCAAAGTATACACTCTTAGACTTGAGAAAGTCTGAAAGACACTGGAGAGACCATTCGATCCGAGCATTACTGAGATCATGACATATACTATCTACTGGCCCAGGCCCTGCCTTTTAGGGCTATATAGTTTAAGCCACATGGATGTGTCAAAGACATGACTCAGAAATAACTGTAGATAATACTAAAACTATGATGGAAATTGTACAGAGAATTTTAAAAGCTGGAAAATGCATCTCAAACTCAAGCTTTATAAATGAACACCAACCTTCCTATAAAGTTTTATAAAGATGAATCACCCAGCTCAGTGCTTTGTGACCACTTAGAGGGATGGGATAGGGAGGGTGGGAGAGAGATGCAAGAGGGAGGAGATATGGGGATATATGTATATGAACAGCTGACTCACTTTGTTATAAAGCAGAAACTAACACACCACTGTAAAAAAATTATACTCCAATAAAGATGTTAAAATAAATAAATAAAAAATAAAAACAAAGGAAAAAAAAAAGATGAATCACCTTTTGCATTTTAAGTAACTGTGAATTCCCAAATTCAGAATTTACTTTTCTTTAACAGACATTACTGTTATGGTGCTTGATAAGTAAGGGAATATGATATTCTACATTTAGCTCTTTGATGGATTTGTTAAGGCACATTTTCAGACTGGTGACATCACTTGATTCTCCACTAAGGAAAAGACCCACACAGGTCATCACATCCTTCTTCTTACCTCTACCGATCACAACAAATAGCTACCCATCCCCATTCCAAACATGTTTAGAGACAATTCCATGGCCTCCCTCTGGCAGTATGTTCTACTGTTGCTGTCTTCCTTTCAGGATATGATAGGAAATACAGTAAATTCAGAGTTTTCTTAGAAGAGAATTTCAAATATAGAGAATTTCTATTTTAATTTAGAGCAAGTATTTAAATATTTCTCCCAAACTCTTTTCCTCAACTACACTTTTTTAAATAAATAGAATCTTAGATGCCTCATTTCTCTTCACTTTCAAAGTTATAGTAACTGTGGAACTGTTATTAAGAGGTCATATAAAACTCAGTGGAAAAGCAACAATTGCTGCAAATCATGTGTTTATATAATGGTCAAATTAAACCAACATTTAGATGTTGAAAGAATTAGTTACATAAACAATAGAGCACTTTATCCAAATACCAGAATGATGGAACAATTTTAAAGCCACACACCTACAGAATACATTAAAATGAGAGTCAACAGTAAGTATACTTTCGGGGGGGGGGGCAATATAGTTTCTAAATGCACAAGGCTTTTTTTCCAAAACAATATTTTAAATTTTGACATTAAATACCTGATCTCAAGGATTCCAACTCTCTCTTTTTGGAAAAAGAAAAAAAGTAAGAAAAATACATTAGCTTTTAGAATAAAAGAGAGCTCTTTGGTGAATAAGACAATATAAAAATTAAGCCACATTCTTATAAACCTTAAAATTAAGCACCATATACACTTTTATAGTATCAGAAAAAAAGCTGTGGTGTCTAAATTTTCCATAAATTCTTTAAGTGTTCAGTAAGATTTAAAACACTATTACAATTAGTTTGTTAATTTTTTAAGTTTTTTTTTTTTAATCTGATCTATCATTGGTGACATACTTGGACCAAGGGTAAAAGAACGTCTTTCTTCCGCAGTGAGCGTTCCATGTTAGCTAGAGCATGCAAACATTAGTCCTGTGCTCCTACACAGTCTTTCCCTGCGGCATCTGTTGCTAATTGAAAGGGACTAGAATTACAACATTCTAGTCAATTTCTCTCACCAGCTCTTGCTGTGTATAAAGATTTTCTATGCAGGGGCTGAGCATTAGTCTTCCACTACAGCTGATGACTAAAGAGCTAAGAGAAAGAAACACAGAAGAAAGCATTTCTTTTTTCTTTATATATCCAACAATACATGGAACTAAACTGTGAGAAGAGGGACAGCTAAGCATATCTTATGTTAGCTTGGTAAACTACAATTCTATAAACATAACTATTCACCTATAAAGTCTATTAATGTGTCCTAGTTAACCAATTGTGTATGTCTTCTGTTTGGACAGTCTCTTCTTTTTATACACATCTTCAAAAGTAGCTGTCAATATTAAACCAATTATGCCTTATTTCTAGCTCCTAGGCATAGTACCTGGCACATATAAGGCACTTAATAAATGTTTGTTGAACAACTATCTCCATCTTGTGTTTTGTAGCACAGTGCAATCAAAACACCTCCAAAGGCCTCGTCACATGCATTTTCTTTAAGTCTATTGAGCACAGAGATCTACATCAAGTCCTTCTGCACCCTTACATGTGGTAGGCCAGAAAGTTTTCAACATTATCGAAAGCATAGTCTGGCTGCTGGCTGAAACGCAAGAATGGAGGTCAGTCAGCTGAGGACTGCAGGAGTCCAGGCAAGAGATGATGGTGGCTTAAAATGGGGTGGTCTAGTGGGCACCTTCCAGGGCTCCCCTCTGCAGAGCACAATGACTGCTACAGTTTGTCCTGGCACGGATGGCATGCGGTAAAGAAAAGAAGCTGGAAAGCCCTGGGAGGAGGAAGACAGGACTGGGAGATAAGTCAAGGTTTCCCCTGTCCCTGTTCAATGGAAGGAATCTAGACCCACAATTACATGAAATGTGCTCCAATGGGTAAGCTGGCGATAACATATGAGTAACTCTAGAGCCTGGAATCTGCATTTCCTAGCCCATCCTTTCAAATGGGCATTTTGCTCCTTTTTTCTTATTTTATATTTATATTATATAGTTCTATTGACATTTCAGAAAATGCTGGCTGCCCAGTTATCTGTTCCACATTCCATGAAGTCCTTCAACATCATACTCAATCGATGATTCAAATGCCTTATTGGTCGAGTAGAGAATATGAACTGTTTAAAAGCTGCTGGTATCACATTGCTCTAACTCATGAGAGTGTGTTATCAGGGAAGACCAGCAACAGGGGCGAGCACTTTCCAGAGGGGAGAACCTGCAGCAGCTGGGGCTCAGCGCTCCTGCGCACGCCCCCCACGGTGATGGGAGAGAGGCGGTGCTGCCCCTCTTCCACACGCGTGCCTTCCTGGCTCATCCCAGTCTCTAAGCTTGCTTCCTGCTGCCACCACATGACTAATTCAGTTGGTTTTCAGGTAATCCAATTATATGAAACCCGGGGCCTTGGGTTGTACTGCGGAGACTTGAAAGTAAGTACTAATTCAGGCGAGGTTTAACAAAATTCTGCTTCTCCCACTACCCAGCTTTTAATTCCTCGTTGTCGTGGTGACCTGGCAACCATGTTCTGAGCTTTCCTACAATTATCTGCACAACTTGGGTCAAAGATCCTTGATTTAACTAGATTCAGCATTCCAGAGCCAAAAATTACTTGTTCGAGGAAGTTTATAGGTATCATTACTATACAGTTTTCTTGTGAGATAAACTAAGAAACAGGTAACTACCACATGACTTCTGGTTGACTGATTATAATTCTGAGCTCTGTACAATCTTGCTTACTCTCACCCTGCGTTTCTGGTAGGAAAAAAACCAATAGCATGCTCCATTTTCCATTGATCATATCACAACTCCATTCTGAATAGCCATCGGGTGTCACAGTGTTACCCAACCAAAGCCATTACAGTTGATTGATGAGAAAAAGGCTAACTGAAAATTGTGAAAATGACATGCACAGTTTTCTCTCTCTCCCCACTGCTCTGTTGCTGTGTTAGGCAGGCAGAGCTACATGCACTGCTATTAACAGAGCTTCAGGAATTCTATTTGCTTTATCACCGATTTCTTTAAAACCTTAGCATTTTTAAACATTTATTTGAAGGAATTATTTATGAATAATTGTTTAGAAGGAGTCAGCCCTGGTTACTTCCTGGAGATTCAAACTGACAAGATTTTACATGGTATAAAAACTGATGATTTGGTCAAAGTAACTAGCCAATAGTTCTGGTACATAATGTTGAACTCAGCATTACATCTTCTTTGTTAAATACCACAGGTAAAAGATAGTTCACTTTCTTCGTTATAATAATATGGTGGTGAGGCCAATTAACTGAACAGTTGCCAAAAATCCATTTAGACCTTAAAATTAAGAAGCATTACACTGCAGCTATTACTTAAAACAGTATCTAATCTTGAGTTCCTCTTCTAAAAAAAATTTTGTCCAAGACCATAAAGAAAAAGATGTAGAGTAAATAAGAAGTTAAAATTAACTTCCTTTGAATAATCTAAAGCCTGAAGTAAACCCCCTATTCCCCAATATCAGGTAGTACTAGGAAATGTACAGAGATACTGCTTTTATACAGGAGGGGTGAAATACAGTATCAATTCTTTCACCCTTATCAATTCTCTAGTTCTAACAGCTCAAGAATTTCTTCCCTTGAGAGGAATTAATGTGTTATTCATTAAGGTGCCGAATAACAAGGACTGAATACTCTGCTATTACTCTGTCTCATTCTCACCACTAGAGACAAATCACATTCTGGCCTGATGAGAAGTATGGTTTCAGAATGGGTCTATTTCAATATGGAGTGACCTTAATGCAGAGGTGAAGGTGACTGGCCCATTTTTAGGGGGTTTGTGAGGACTCCAGGATATACCCTACCTAGGGATGGATCCCAAGGCTTCAGACCCTCAAACATGTATAAAGTAAGCCTTTAATCTTCTTTCCATCAGAAGGGTCTTGCCCTTCTGGACAAGGTTAAGACTTGACTTGAACCTCTTTTTGCTTAGCCTAATATACTCATGGCACAAGCTTCATCGGTATACAGGGGTGGAGTGCAGCAGGGAATTTTCCTCAGTGTAAAATTTCCGCTATTCTATGGCAAAATTGAAAAGATACTGGTTCTCTCAAAGAAGACGTAGAGTTAGTTATATAACATTAGGAACTAAAGGCAAAAGATTAAAAGTACTTGCTAATCATTCGAGGAAAACATTAAAACATTTACTATGTACGTGGGAGCTACTGTTGAAGTTTTGCTTAAGGGTAAATCAAACAAAACAGTTCCTGTTTGAAACATAACGTTTAAATATTAACCACAAATATTTCATTCTTTTAAAATTATTTCTATAGCTCCCTGTTGCCTTTTTCTTCCTTCTCCTTTGGCGGAGGTGGGCGGGGGGAGACTGGACCAGGGATGTAGCCATATTTCCTGGTTATAACATTATTATTTCAAAATATACAGCTATATTCAGTTGCTTTCTCTAGCAACTTCACATGCCTAAAATGAGATTCCTCACGCATGGTGAAGTTACCCAGAACCCAGAAATTCTCAGATCTAAATGACTCTTTCTTCTGTTAAACAGCTTTGTTTGTTAAAAATCTTGGCATTTAAATTTCACCCTACTCAAAAGTTGTCTTGGCTTTTTTCCTGCAAATGAAAACAGTTTCCATAAATTCCTCATTTCCATATTATATACTTTATGTGCAAACTATAAATGAGTAAAAAGAGAATACTTAGAAAGTCCTCCAAGTGAAATAATTTTTTTAACCTTACTGATGTTAGACAGGAAATCAGTATTTATTTCTCGGCAGAAAAGTTCTTGCCCTTAATAAGATGGACTTGAATTTTGACATCTGTGATCTTCTTAATATTCAACAAATCTGTTTCGGATAGATATATGATAAAGCAAATATTATAGGATGTTAATTGCAGAATCTAGGTGATGGGTAAATATGGGTGTACAATTCTTCCGACTTTTCTGTATGTTTGAAATTTTTCAAAATAAAATGTTAAGAAAAAAGTTCTTAAAAATCTATTTTACTACTGGTAAATTAAGGCCTAAAAAGTCTTAAATAACTTGCCCAATGTCATGCAATGAGTTAATGGCTGATGTTAGAAAAATATTGAGTTTTGGTAATTCTCAATTTCATCGTAACATTCTAAAATCTTAAACCTATGATGCCCTCATGGTATTTTTAAACCATCCATGGTCTGAGTCCTAGATCTAATTATCAAATACATAACTATCACACAGAGCACCATGCTTAAAAAGCAACTAATCGTGTGTAAAGCACGCGTATGAAGAAAGGCAGGGGAGACTACGCCCCAAAAATATATTCATGGATTATTTGATAAAGTCAGGCTAGAAGAGCAAAGAGTAGTAGTAAGTAAATGTTATGCTCGAAAACTGAATTTTGCAGAGAGTTATCAGCATGATTTTTCTATGTTTCACTTTTCACCGTCAGCTGTGAGCTGTTTCCAAGTGTGAAATCGCCTAAGAGAGGAAGCAAAGCTGCCATTTGACATCTGGGAGTGTGGAGATTGGGCTGCGGTAGAAAGCACTTTGGACTTCTTCAATTTACACACATATTCACCTATAAATTCTCAAGTGTGAAAAGTATTCAATGAGAAATATCAATGTAAATTTCAAGCATTTATAAAGGCTCATAATCGGGTGGAAACTAAAGGTAAAGGACACACTCACAGGACACCATATCAACTTGTTAAGACTAGAACGGGAAACTTAAGTGATTATGTTAGCATAATAACTAACATATAAACAAGTTTATTCACTTGTCTTAGATTGCATATTAAACTTTCAAATCCAGTCTTTTGTTTTTTATGTGCTTAATAAGTTCTATTTTCTAGCTGCTTTTTTATGATGAGAGACGAGACTGCTAAGAAAAAAATACTGGTAAAAGAAAAAATAAATACTTTCTTGACATTTTATTTTTCCTTTATACTTAAAATACTATTAAAAAATTTATTCTATATTATGATAAATTAATAGTTCCAATGATAAAGCACATTAAATCTTCTAAATACATGTGTGTTTGTGTGTATATACAAACTGAAATAAAATCAGAGTAACTTCAAGGAAGTCCTCTGGAGAAGAATAACCAATTAATTCCAGTTATTCTATAATTCTCCAGATTATTCTATAATCTCTCATAACAAAAAAATAGAAGAATCTGTCTAAACATCTCTTAATAAAATATCTAAAACTCTCCTCATATGGAAACTAGACAGTGTTATATTTATATCGTCATGCTATACAATCTATTCCCACTTTGGGGACTATTTCTTTGCTCTTTCTTTCCTGAACTCCGTTCTGTGTTTCTGTGGTATGAAAGGAACCCATTTACCATGAATGATGTTTATTTAAAATAAAACCTTTCGAGAGAATCATCCTAGATAATCTAAGGATACAAAGTGAACCTAAAAGGAACGGCTTCTACTTTGAAAACAGGGCTGGGTTTGATCAGTGAATTCGTATTCTCAAGACCCTCTTGATGGGTCTGCAGCTGCAGCCATTTATTTGCTGGCTTTTTCACAGATGTAGACAGAGAAAAAGCTCCATGGTTTTTGTCTTTTTGTTGCTGGATTTATTTTCCTTAATATAAAAAAGTGGCAACTTTTTTTTAAAAGTTCTTCATTTCGCTGTAGAAACTTGTGAACGTCGGACATCCCTGGTAGGATACATCGTTGAAATGACTATGACTTTTAAAATCTAAGATCGCAAAGTTGGCAGAAACTACACTTAAATAACAGAAGGTGATCATTTGCATTTCAAAATTTATCTGTCTTGCTTTTCCCCTCAATTAGACCAAAACATGTTGATTCACAGGTTTCTGTGTGTGTGTTTTCTTTTTTAGACTTATTTATAGAGCAGAATAATGGCCCCCCTGCTAGTTTGGCATTTGCTCAAGTTTCTGTCCATGTAAATCGAATCTGTTACTGGAAATTTTTCTCAAAATATAAAGGCACATCATCCACAAGATAAAAAGATACACTGCTGATATTACAAAGTACAGGGCAGGTGGATAATGTTTTTAGGACAAATGTGTGATAAGGATTCCCAGGAGGGAGGCGTGGTAGGGGTAGAGGTTGCATGCTGTTCAAACAGAAGTGAATCGTTCTCATCATAATCTTGTGACAACTTTACTTTCTAACCAAACATCAGCTGCTTAACATGCTTTAGAGTTACTTGGACAAAAATACTAAGGTTAGAGTTGGGAAACAGGAGGGCAAGGGGATGTAGGAGGAGAATTACTTCAACCCTTAGTATTGCAAAGGACAGATCAAAAGATGACTTAGTACTCTATGTCCCTGTGTGTTCATTGATTTTTTTTGTGATTTTTAAGCATTGAAACATTAGCTTCTTATCATTGCTCCCACCCCTTTGAGAAGAGGAGCAAAGTCTACTTGTATTTCTATCAGTAGCACTGCTATTCAGTTTTGAAACAAACAGTAATTCACAAATTTTTGTTCCAATTCCCCTTGGATTATAAGCAATGGGCAGGAGTACACACACCTAACTGAGTTCTGTAAGTCTAGGTTTAAGACCATCTAAGTTAGAACACCAGCATCACTTTTCAATTAAGGTCATTACTGATTGAGTTTTATACTGTTGACAAAACAAATTAATAGGCCCAAGGAATGGAGAGACTTCCCACATTGTTCAATGTATGCCATAATACTAGAACACTTTTGTAACTCACAAAGCTTGAAAGTACAATTCTTTTATGCAAATAATTAAAACAAAGCCCTTCTTCAGACTACAGCTTTTTGCAAATGTTAGTGAAGGACAACCTGGACGATGACAGGAAAAATCCATTAATGGTAGACTGCCACCTGCTGGTAAACTATGAGAATTGTGATTTCTGGGAAAAAGCTTGAAAATTAGAACTTGGAAACTGATCGCTATTAAATTCACTACACAGAACTGTATTTCAGTACACAAAGTTGAAAGTATGTATTTGCTGATGTATGTAGTATGTAGGTTTTATTCCACATATATTATAATTCTCAGGAGGTCACATGCTATGAAGGTTAAAGTGAACATGCCTATAGTTTGAAGAAAAATAATCTGCTAGAAAGCCAAAGTACAACCTTACAGATAGTTTTCAACAAGAAAGTAAGACAAAAAATAGGGGAAAAAGAGTCAGTTATAAACATTAAACTTCCCCCATAAACATTTGGTTTTGATGTGAGGTTTATACTGCACTTGACTTCAGGATTTAACAGGTTTTACTTAAAAGAACTCCCAGATTTAATTTT
This sequence comes from Lipotes vexillifer, assembly GCF_000442215.2. Classification (NCBI taxonomy): domain Eukaryota; kingdom Metazoa; phylum Chordata; class Mammalia; order Artiodactyla; family Lipotidae; genus Lipotes; species Lipotes vexillifer. The sequence continues at coordinate 2,085,399 of NW_006777801.1, forward strand.
GATCCTAAAACCCTGAAATTCATTATAATTAACATATATTTATTTACATACATTGGTACCTAAAATGTTATTTATAATCAAATTAGAAAGGGGAAGGGTCTGTTAAAAAATAAACCAGATAACCATAATAAAGTGATTTCACTATGAAATTCTTTTGTTATCCCATTTACTAAATCATACTAATAAGGTTCCAAAAGCCAGGATAATATTATCTATTTGAGAAAGAAAAAAATGTAGGCATGCTCTATCACCCCTAGGAAGAAATAAAATCAAACAATCCTAATTTGGGGGATGAAAGAGGAAAGAAAAGAGTATAACAGTAAGAAGAAAATCTAAATCATTGTTTTCAGAAAATAGTTTTAGTATATTTGCTTTGCTGATTGAAAAACTGTGCTATTTCTCAATACAGAAATAATTCTTAACAATGAAAATGGTAACTAAAAACAATATAGCTCTTTGAATCCTAATTATAATCATTTCCCATTATGCAGGGAAACAATGTTAGCATCAATAATAACGCTAGTTTGCTAGTAAGCATTAAGTACTGTATTAGTCAACAACTAAGCGTATCATGTCAATACAATCAGCTTGAACCTCCTCTGAAAGCCAGAGGGTGACAAGTGAAGCAACTTTGGCCATTCAAAGAGGCTGAATGCTAGGCAAAAGGTGAACAAACTTTGGATTCAAACACAGCCCCATCTGCACTGATGACAGACAGAAACTAACTCAAATCCAATTCATATGCTTAAGAGACCTATAATTATCAGCAAAGGATCTAACACCCCCAGAAATAAATCTCTAATTTTAAAAAAACAAAGACAATACAGTAAAAGTAAGAGAAACCTGTTGTGTCAAATATTTGGTTATTTCAAAACAAGAAGAATATGCTTCCTAAAATTTCTCAAATATGGAAAGAACTCTTTAAAATCTGCTCTAAAATGCCAGGATGGCACATCACTGAAATCACAACATTGCATTTTTTTTATTTCAAATTTTATCCATTTTTAGCCTTAGGAATTTTACTCTTTTAGTCATCTACCTCTCACATCTTAAAAATCATCCATTTACTGGGCTTCCCTAGTGGCACAGTGGTTAAGAATCCGCCTGCCAACGCAGGGGACAGGGGTTCCAGCCCTGGTCTGGGAAGATCCCACACGCCGTGGAGCAACTAAGCCCCTGCGCCACAACTACTGAGGCTGTGTGCCACAATTACTGAAGCCCACGTGCCTAGAGCCCGTGCTCCGCAACAAGAGAAGCCACCACAATGAGAAGCCCACGCACCACAACGAAGAGTGGCCCCCACTCGCCACAACTAGAGAAAGCTTGAGTGCGGCAACAAAGACCTGACTCAGCCAAAACTTAAATAAATAAATAAGTAAGTAAGTAGGCAGTCCTCTGTGACTATGAATGGATAGACAAATGGATAAAGAAGATGTGGTACATATATACAATGGAACATTACTCAGCCATAAAAAGGAACGAAATTGGGTCATTTGTAGAGACGTGGATGGATCTAGAGACTGTCATACAGAGTGAAGTAAGTCAGAAAGAGGAAAACAAATATTGTATATTAACGCATATATGTGGAATCTAGAAAAACGGTACAGATGAACCAGTTTGCAGGGCAGAAATAGAGACACAGATGTAGAGAACAAACATATGGACACCAAGGGGGGAAAGTGGCGGGGGTGGTGGTGTGATGAATTGGGTGACTGGGATTGACATGTATATACTAATATGTATAAAATGGATAACTAATAAGAACCTGCTGTATAAAAAAATAAATAAAATTCAAAAATTTAAAAAACATCATCCAATTAAAGAGGATACTTAAAGGTCCTTTTAAACACTAAGAAGTTGACATTTCTATGAATTCATGGCCAGTTCTAAGAGAAGTATAAACCCATTTAACATCATATACTAACAAATATACATACACACATATACTATGGATTCTATAATGATTTTATCTCCCAAATTATCTTTTGTAAAGGGTTAAAGAGATAACCAAATCCAACATATTGTCAACTGCTAGTGAAAATACAACTTCAATAAAGAAATGAGAGCTGCCAAACTACTTTTCCAAGTGAAACATTTTAGGAGATTGCTCTAACCTGGGGCACAGTACATTCTCTCTATGGCATCGCTGTCACAGGAATCTTCAACCTCACTCCACCTGCTAAAATACGTTAGCTGAATGTGTCCTAAAAACAAAACGACAGGAGAAATCAAAACATTTTTCTCTTCCATTTTCTGCAGAAGTGAACTGTAATTACTCCTTTTGTAGCTAAAAACAGTATCATTAAGAATAATGGCATCATTAAGTACTAGAAGCTATTACTGGGGGTGAATTTGCTGCACTGATAATGAAGCTCTAGACAGGAAATGAAGATACTAATTACAAGATAAAACGCCTACTCAGTTAATTGGAAGCAACAGCGAATAAAAAGAAATGCATTTGCAAAAGTTCCTGACCTCTATCATTCAATAAGATGTTGTTTGGGTTCAAATCGCGGCACACAATTCCCTCTCTATGTAAAGCATCAAGGGCTACCACCATTTCAGCTGCCCATCTTTGAATACAGCCCTCTGGGATGTAAAACCTGGAGTTTAGTGCTAATTTTTTATCAAGGTCCTCAAAAATCTGATGTATTTCCTTGTCTCCTTCTAGTGCTAACCCACTCTCTGCCTTAGTCTCAGAGTCTCTCTGAAATACAGTCGGCTCCTCTTTAGCCAAATCATCAGTTTGATCTGTAAACAGCAATACTTCTTCAGTTTTTAAAGTGTCTGTATTTACGGTATATTCATTAGCACCTGAGAGTGGGTCAGAAATATGGAATAAGCTTTCTTTTGCGTTGTTTGCTGTTACTGCCGATGCAACCAAGCTAAGTCCTTGAAACTTAGAATCTGAACTGTGTAACAAAGACATGTCTCCCACATTACTATGATCATCAGCTGCTACAAATAACATCCCAAGATCTCTCTGTGCGTAGTGTTTCTCTGTGATACTATGGGATTTAGGCCCACAGGGATCACTCAGTTCCTCTGTGCCTTTTTCTTCACGTGCTTGGCACTGTTCAGTACTAAGCCTGAGGCATAAAACATCAGGGGTTTCCAACAGTTTACTTTCTATTATGCCTATATTAGTCTGTGTGAAATTAGTAGGTCCCATGGCTGCACCATCTTTCATTGGCTCCAATTCACCAGGCAGATTTACAAGAAGATCAGGCCTTCCTTCATCAGTACCACTGACATCATCAAAAGCAGCATCTTTAAAAGAAATAACCGGGACTGAGTCATCTGAGCCCCTGCTAATGGTGTCATGAGCTATAAACTCTACCTTGCTTTCACTAGTACTAAAACTCCTGGAAGTGCTGTCTCCATCAGAAAGAGTGAAGAATGGTTTCAAAGGCTCTGACTTTAGACTATACAATTTTTCTCCAAAATCAAGACCTAAGAGTTCACTAGTGCTATCCTTACTATCTATTCTAAAGAATTCCATGGGGCTGTTTTTAGATCTACTGAGGGAATCTGATGTTCTTGGAGAACTAACTGCTTCCAGGCCATCATCTCCAGGAAAGAACTTCAGCTCGTGGGCTGTCAGCTGTGTGCTGGGGCTGTCACCGTCAGCAGCAAGGTGTGCTGGGAAGTTTTCTATAGCTTTGGTATCAACATCATTCCTTTCAGTCTTTATGAAAGGCTCCTCATTCAAAGACCCTGGTTCAATCTTTTCTTGCCCATATTCATTGCACAATGTTAAATAACTAGTAGTACATTCTTCTTCTGAACTTGAGCCAGAATCTGGCCATTTTGGAGAGCTGTCTTGCCCATCATCATCTTGGTTGCTATCATCTTGAGAGCTTGGAGTAAGACTAGTCTTCAAAGGCAGAATTTTAAGCATGGCTCCACCATCACTTTCTCTGGATTCAAAGCTGCTGCTGTCCTGAGGACTAGATGTTGGCTGTTGCAGTTGAACTTCAGCAAGTGAAGATTTTTTCACTGCTTCGATGTCAAAGCTTTCTTCAGGACTTCTGTTTAGAAACTTACTGATATATGACCAGAGTTTGCCACCTGTGAATAAGCATAACCAAAAAAAAAAATTAAGAACACCAAATTAATGGTTACTTATTGAAGCCATTAGAAAAACAAAAAGTATTCTAATAATCAATTAAAAGCAAGTCAATGATACCCATTAATGTCAAGTATGCTGTAAGAAGCAATTTAATAAAATGCCTTCTTGAAGAATAGTCGAGCTTGGATTTGGGATTCACAACAAAGAGTCTAAATAAAATTTTTTCAATAAAAAAAAAACTAAATAAAATGCTTTCTTATTATTGCTGACTGGTGAGTACAGTTTCAAGCATATCTCCTAATATCAATTATTTTTAAAATGACAATCTATTTCTTTGAAGAGAAATTGGTTATAACAAATACTAATATGAAATTTCACAGCTAAAATTCTACTTTAAAGTTAAACATAATTTACTCTAGAAACGTCTATGTTCTGCTCGGTTTATTAATAATTTTTTCAAGCATGGCCACCAAAGCTCTATTGACTAGAAACAGTATTACCAAAACAAAGAATAGTTAAATTTGACTCAGAAATCTTAAAAACAGTAATTGTGGGAGCATACTTTGTAAAGATATAACTATTGCTCCCCAAAATAGGAAATAATACATCAAAAATGAAACCCTGTACTAACAAGGAGAAAGCAATTACTTTCAGCACTGTTTTTTTTTTTGTTTGTTTTGTTTTTGTGGTACGCGGGCCTCTCACTGTTGTGGCCTCTCCCGTTGCAGAGCACAGGCTCCAGACGCGCAGGCTCAACGGCCATGGCTCACGGGCCCAGCGGCTCCGCGGCATGTGGGATCTTTCCAGACCGGGGCACGAACCCGTGTCCCCTGCATCGGCAGGCGGACTCTCAACCACTGCGCCACCAGGGAAGCCCTCAGCACACTTTTAAATGTCATTATTAAACATCATATACCAAGGTGAACTAAATCGTAGGGGAAATAATCACTGACAGTCAATTATATGTGTAAAAAGGTCAGTGGAAGCATCCAAAATATCTTTCTCTCCTTGGCATTTCATTTCATTTCGAGGAACTCAATAAATACATAAAGCGCCCAATACTGTGCCCAGCATAGAGTAATGCTATAAAGGGTAACTGCCATAATATTAATCCTAGGATACTCAGACATCTTCTACCAGTGATCTGGTTAACAATCTTATCCAATTTTGATAATAATTAGTGGTATAGAACATTGTGGTGTTTAACTTCCCTCTTGCTTCTTCTTAGCTAACTTTCTGTCATCACTAGATTATACTCGGTGTCTCATATTTCTCCATATTCAAACTAAAGTTTAAAGATTCATATATGGCTTTGAAATTCACTCACTCACACACAAAAGAAGCTCTGCATCGATTCCATCTTTTTTTATTCTTTTGACAACAATAACCACATTCCTCTTATCACAAATACCTCCATTGTGGCACACTAACAGTAATGCCTGCCCTGAAGCTGGGGTTCTTGTATGCAGTCCAAATAAAATGATGTATATTGTTCAACTGTCCTACTGTGAGGACAGGACTAAGTCTTTTTCATCTTTATATATCTATTGCCTATACAGTGTGCAGGACATGATAGGCATTCACTCAGTGCTTGTTAACTCAAATCATAACTTATCAGAATGGGATATGCCATCACAAAGGAGACACTATCTATAGCTGTAAAGTTCCAGTGATCAGCAAGGAACAGTACCTAGTAGAGTTCTAAGAAAAGTTGCATTCATTCTTAGGCTAATTCAACCTGGATGAGCTGCTCAAATCTAAAATTGAATGTGCTTAAATTCTTTATTTTTGCTCTCCAAATCACTTCTTCTTTCTGACTTCAGAGCTACTGAGGCACAAAAACTTGGACTATTTTCTCTCCTTTGTTCTTCCTATATCTGACAAGTTTCCAAGTCCTATAAGATCTACCCATGTTTCCCACAGTCTTCCTCTTCTTTTAATTCCTTTGACCACTCTGTGTTTCTTGGAATAATGTTATAGCTACAACTAGACCACTACTTTCAGTCCTTCCTGTATCACTCTATCATACTAACTGCTGCCCAAGTAATCTTCCATTTTAGCACAGATCTTATCATGTCATTTCTCCAAGAACCCAAACCCTACCCCCACCCTGCCCACCTACTGAACGATGTACCAACTCCATATAGGCATTTGGACCCTTAGTAATACAGTATCAACCCATAATTTGTTCCTCTCCCTCAACTCATCACACATTTCACCTGAATAGAATTTCTCAACATATAACCCATGCTGGGCTGTTGCTCAAACTATACCTACCACTTAGAACTGTCTTTCCTATTAGTTTCCCCAATATCTGCTTGTCAAAATCCTACCCATTCTTGAAGGTCCTTCAGAATTTGTTTTATCAGTTTTTTTTACATACCCTCACTGTATACAACTCCTATCTTCTCAGAATCCTCTGTATCACTTCATCCCTCTTATGACATTTACAACATTCTATTTCATACTAATATTACTTTTATGCGTTCATTAGCTCTTTTACCATACTGCAGGGTTTTCATGACTGCAAGGAGAGGATTCTGTCTAGCATGTAAAATAATAGGAATTAAATATTTATTAAATTGAGTTATAAAAAGATGACATCTCTACAAATTTTTTGAAAACCTTAGGAAAACTTTATACAAATTAAAAATGTCATTATTTTTGGTCATACTTTCTTCTTATTCTAAAACAGATACATGGTTTTATTATTTTAAAAAAATTTAATATAGAAAAGGACACAGAACAGCAAAAAATTCAGAATATATAAATCACCCATAAACACTATTAACCATTTAGTACATTTATCTTCTGACTTTTCACAACTAACATCTTATCATAAACATTTTCTAATTTCATGAGAATATGAACTTGAAAGGCTATATAGCATATCCATGAGATAGAGAGATATGGTGTGCTTAAATGTTCCTCTACTGTTGGACATCTAAGTTGCTTCTAGTCTTTTACTATTAGAATTAAAATAATGTCTACTTTAGCTTACAAAAATACTTAACACCTCTGATTATTTCATCAGGACACAACACCAGAAATGAAAGTGCTATGTCAGGAAGTATGAATATCTTTAATGCTTCTGATATGTGTCACTAAATTGCTTTACAGAAAAGCTGTACCAGAATCCACTCCTACAAACAACGTGTATTAGTGCCATCTTCATAGCATCTTACCTATATTGGATATTAGCAAGTTTACCAATTTGATTAATCAAACATGGCATCTTATTTAATTCCATTCTTTTCATTATTAGATTAAAATTTTTTAATGTAATTGTTGGCATTTTCTTTATGGAAATTTGTTACTAGCCTAAAAAAGTACTCTAATGTGAAATATAAAAACTGTGCATTTTCAAGAGAGAAAAAAAACTGTTTTAGTTCTTTCCATTCCTTTTTGGGGGCCAAGTTAGATTTAATGCTCAATGTGGAGCTATAGGAACAAAAATTTGGTCCTATGACATACTTTTTTCAATTACAAAATCATGAAAACCACATAACTTACAAAAATACATAATTCCCATGAAGTTTCTTTCCACAGAAGCTGAGTTCTACTTTCTACAGAGTTAAGATCAGGCCTAATATACAAACTTACACAAATGTCAACATTATTATTGTAACATTAATAATATTAACCTAAAAAAAATCCTGTTACTGCTAAATCACAAAATATAAATAGAAAATATCTAAAATATTTATAATTTTTAATATTTTAAGAATATAAATGACACTTTTCTAAGCCCTGTTGAAGCACATAAAATTGTATATATTAGCTACTTTAAGCTATGAAAATAGCAATCCATGAGGTTTAATAAAAACTCTTTTTGTCTTTCTTTAGATTTTCATCTATTGGTTTTCTGCAGGATTACAAAGAAAATCTTTTCAATTTACTTGACCAGAATTGGAATTTAAATTTAATACATATGATAAAATATTGATGGACCCATGATCAAAAATCATCTTTTGACCCAGCAATTCTACTTCAAGAAATTTGTCTTACAAATAATTCTCAAAACAAAACAAAATTTTTAAAAAATGCACATATATAGGGACAAGTACTGGAAACAATTTAAACAACAGTAGACAGAGGACTACTTAAATCAATTATGGTAAATCTGCACAACCAAATACCTTGTATGTATTCAAAAATAAACAAACAGCAATATTCCAAACACTTAGTGTTTACCATGTACTAGGCACTATCGTAAGTGCTTTACATATACCAACTATTTAATCCCCACATCTACCCTCACATCTACCCTATGTAATTATTACAGTTAATTACATAATTATTATGTAATTCTTATTATCCCTGTTTTACAAATAAGGAAACAAAGGTATAGAAAGGTTAAATAATTTGCCCAAGGTCACACAACTAGTAAATTGTGAGCCAGCCTTCAAGCTAACATAGTCTGGCTCTAAGATCCTTCTTTCCCCCCCACCAACTTAATTTTTATTTAATTATTTATTTATTTTTGGCTGTGTTGGGTCTTCGGTGTTGCTGTGCGCGGGCTTTCTCTACTGTGGCGAGCGGGGGCTACTCTTCGCTGAGGTGCATGGGCTTCTCATTGCGGTGGCTTCTCTCGTTGCGCAGCACGGGCTCTAGGCGTGCGGGCTTTAGTAGTTGTGGCTCACGGGTTTAGTTACTGTGTGGCATGTGGGATCTTCCCAGACCAGGGCTTGAACCCATATCCCCTGCATCGGCAGGCGGACTCTCAACCACTGCGCCACCAGGGAAGCCCTGATCTCCCTGCTTTTGAGTTTGCCCTCCTAGATTCTATTTTCCACCAAGCAACCAGAGTAATCCCTACCTTGTCACTGCTCTGCTCAATATCCCCCAGGGTCTTCCTATCCATTCAGAATAAAAACTATGTTCTTAAAGTGGCCTAGAAGACCACACCGGATCTGCCCACCTGCCTCCCCACTTCTCTGATACCATTTCCTACCACTCTCCCCATTCTGCTCCAGCCACACTTGACCTTGCTGTTTCTTGTACAGCAAATACACTCTTGCCTCCAGGCCTATGTACTTGTTCCCTCTTGCCAAGATACTCTTCCCTCCCATGTCCACATCTGCTCCCTCTCTCATTTCCCTCAGGTCATTGGCCAAATGTCTCCTTCTTAATAAGGTGACCACTCTCTATAAAATAACAACCCCCAACTCACCCTTCTGGCATTCCCTCATATACTTACTTATGTATTTGCTTATTGTCTGTTCTGCCTCTATACTGCAAGCTCCATGTGGGCAGAGTCTTTATTTTGCTCACTGCCATGTTAGAGCTAAGCCTGTATCCCAGAGAGCACTCCATATATTTTTACGTGAATGAATTAAAAATGTTATGAAAATTAGTCCAAGAGACTCATGTGAATCATGAATAGTTCTGTTACGCAGAGGGGAGTTAAAGCCCAAATCATAAATATTCAAGGATTCATATTATGGAGAAAACAATTCTTCAGTGTTTACTTTTTCAGTAATAGCTATTCACGTATATGAAAGTGATGATATATGCACAACCTCCTAATTCACAGAGGTAACAAAGGAAGTACCACTGACATGTAAAAAGATAACACACTGTCCATCAGCCAGTTCACTTGACTGCTCATGCCAAATCCAGGAAATTATTCTAGATTCTTCTCTCCCTAAGCTCAAATCCATCACAGGTCCCACTGACTACCCTCAGAGCAACTCCACAAGTATCCCAGAAGGCCATGCCATCATCATCTCTTGCCCAGACTACTTTATTACCCTTCATTGCTTCTCCTCTTGCCTTTCTATAATCCATTCCACATACAACAGTCAGAGTGATTTTCTTAAATGTAGATCAGACATTGTCACTGCTTAAAATGTCCAACGGTCTCCCAATGCACTTGAATGAAAGCCAAGGCCCTTAGCGTGCTCCTGCCTGCTTCTCCAACAGCTTCATATACCACCACGGCCTTCACCTACCAGACTCCAACTGAATGGTCTCCTTTCTTGTTCATCAAACATTGCAAGTTTCTTTTTGCCTTCGATTTCTTACACTGATCCCTATACCTAGAATGGGTTTCCCCTTTACATCCAAATGGTTATTTCTTTTGTCATTCAGAACTCCTCTTAAATGTCACCTTCCTAGAGCGGGCTTCCTTGACTAACTAGTCTAAAGTAGTCCCCCAGTCATTCTCGATTAGAGCTCTCTGTGTTAAAGATGAGTATGGTCCCTATTATTAGCCAATATTATCAGCTTTTGTTTTTCTGTTTGACTCTCCACAAGAAGAATGTAAGTTGCAAAACATCAGACTCTTTTCCTGTTTTGTTCGCCTAAAAGAAAGCCTAATAGATAGTACATGCTCAATAAATTTGCTGAATATTAAATGAATCCAGAGTCCCTATTTACACCATAATCCAATATATTTGTATTATAAAATCTTCTTAAAATTAAACAATAAACACCTGAAATGAGTAGTCAAAAGAGATTTCTGCCCACCCCCCAAGTTTAAATAATCCAGGACAAATTCTGTGGTCACGTAACCATTCAAAGTCAGGCATGGTCAACAATAAAGGAAAGAGACTTGGTACAGATAATCTAAAACAGTGGAAAATTTGAAAGCCACATGTCTATGGCTTTAAAGCATATTATAAACACTTTCTAGAGTAACAAAGTAAAATGAGTTGAAATATCAGCTTTGGGAAGAGTATAAGAGAAGGTGAGAAGATGGCACAAGAAAAAATGAAGTGTACTGTATTTGGAGAAGGAAAAGGAAAAACAGGAAGAGGAAGCTGCAAATAGCAGAGGTACACGAGGATTAAAAATGCGCCACAGATAATCTCCAACATGAGTAATCCACACTGGGTGATAGAGTATTGACTGTAATTACATTCATCCTACTGACCTTGTTCTAAATTATTATGGATTATTACTACGCAAGTTATTTTGTTCCACACCAGAGGTGGCTGTATTTCGCTATCAGATGACATGACCTCTAATTCAATAATGTCTGTAATGCACTGGTATCCTCGGATAAAAGCTGTCTACAATATCTGAACAAAGGTGAATTAGTTATCCAATTCACACATGCAATTAACTCTCTTAATACCTGAGAGACCATGGAGCCCCTTCTGAATTTCCCATCTAATACTACATATGGGGGTCTTCCCTCCATCTGTAGTTATCTTGTGCCGTACTTCATAATAAACAATATTAATAGTTTATTGCCCCCGCCAAAAATCTTACATTAGTTATCATACGAGACCTCACTCCACAAAGCAATGACTCATTTTCCTGGGAAAATGCATTCAATTCAAATGTTATGCCTATTACTAAAGCACAGTAGTTCTTTATTCTCAGTAATGTTAAAATTCAAGAAATATGGAAAATAATTTTAATTTTCTTTATTATTTTTAAGAAAACCTCTCAAAAGCCAAAGGGCAATCTTTATTTTGTGGATTAATATTTATATGCTGTGTTCATTCTACATAAAAGACTATTTATTTAAATTTAGGTGTTAAAGGGCAAAAACAAACCAAAATATAGTATTCTTTTGCCACCTGTTCCCTTTACTAAGAGTTGAAATTTCACAGTTTGAAGGCAGAGCACTGTACCTTTGCTTTGTACCCATATGTGATGCCAATGGCTGTATTCGTAAAAACCCAGATCAGAATAACTAGGTAATGTCAAATGTTAAGCAAATACCTATGCCTTCTAAAAAAGGAGGTAATTAATTAATTCTTCAGGGGATGCTCTTCATTTTGTCATCTAACATTAGTGTATCTTCTCAGCAGAAAACAAGAGAAATCCCTAAAATAAAACTTAGTTCTCTTAGCATACATTCGCATTAAAGTTCTCATCATATTGGACCAATCCTAGGAGTGAGTAAGTAGTTAAGTATATCTAAGAATGTTACTACAGTTCAAATGAAATCTGCCTCTCGCCTGGGCTTTCATTCTCCCTCACAACTCAAACTAGGGAGGAAGAACAGAGGAATAAGGAAACAATTTCTCACACGTGTTTCCTATGTTTTATCCACTCAAGTAATGACAGAAGTAAGAAGGACATTATAGAAACTAAAAAGCTAAGCAGGTGACATTCTTCACTCCACAAACAATTTAAACTACAAACCAACCTTCCACATGCTGCAGCACGAGAAATACTGACTCCTCAGAAACGATGTACTTGTGCAGACACACCATGTTGGGCACACAGCGGGGGATGATGGTCTTTCTGTTCCTGCTGTATTCACTGCTTTTCCTTAGACCCTGACAGAGAACAAAAAGGTCAGTTGTACCCTCAGTTGCCTTTGGAGCCTGCTGTGCTCTGTGTTTATCAACCAAACTAATCTATCCGAGTTACCCTGGGCTTCAGAGAAACCACTCATCTGCTGCTCTATGCCCCTCAGTCCCTGGAGGCTCTGCTGATGGCATCTGGCGTGAATCCAGAGAACGGAAGATGCCACAAAGCTGCCATTAAAATCAATTACGTGGGTCAGTGTTTTTATTAGAGATGCTCTCAAACTAAGTCATCAGGATGACACACAGTTATTTCTCTATGACCTTTTCTTAAGTTTTATTTTACTTATGTATATCTTTAAAGCAGTAGACATCGTGAGATCAGTTCAAATTCCCGAGACACAAAAGGCATTCCTAGATTAAACGGGCAGTTTTAAAATTCTATTCCAAAAAAGTACAAAGATCATTTTAAGTTTTCTCCAAAGGAACAAGGTATGTGTAGTTTCTGCTGTCATATCCTGGTTTAAAAATCTGAGAAAATGCCAGTGATAAAGTATACTCATAAAAAGAAATTTATTTCAGTATATGTCAATGTGACCAACTGCCATGCTGATAAGTAAAAGAAAAAATATCAGAAAAATATAAAACTAATCTGAAATTCATTAATTCTGGATGTTGTGGAAATGCTTAAATTAGGATATTTTTAGAATATGTACTATCACAATCCACTTCAAATATGATTTTGAAATTACAAAATTGAAGGGGTTTTCTTCCTTTATTCATTTAATTACAAATTGAGTAATACAGAGAATCAAAATTGAATTTAGAAAAAAGACAGGGCCAGGGATGTAGATAACACTTTCCCAAATACCTGTAACAAAGACTTTAAGGCAAAATTTCAGCTCTTAAGAACTATAATCATAATCAAAGGTATGATTGCGTGTGGTCTTCACATATTATGCAAAATGTACTAGAGATGTATTTAAATTATACACTATACATTTAAACAGCATAAAATGAGTCTTCAACTTATCCAAATTATTTCCTCCATACTCTATAACCTAAGCCTCCTTTTAAATGTATGCTATAGAGTATTTATCCACTGTGATGGAAGGACACAAAGTAAAATAAATACAGATCACTGCAAACATAAAAGAACATTCAAACACCCAGAAAAAAATTAAATATTTTCTTTCAGAAGGATAATTTGAAAATAAATTTCTAAATTCATTAAACAGAAAAATTCTACTTACTTTTAGAATGAATGTCTGTTCTGTCCTTGTGTCCATTACAAGTAAAACCTACATAAAAGACATGAGTAATAACCTATTTACAATACAATGAAACATGAACTCATAACTTTTTGAAACTATACTTTAAAGGTTTGGGGGAAATGTTGAAATTGACTCTGCCAAAATTGTTAATTTCTGAACTGATTTTTTTTAAGTCGCCAAATCACAGGATTAAAACAGTCTTATCTAAAAGTGTGTTTCCTTTCTAAAAATGCCATATTTTAGAAACACTACTACATTTTCCTAGATTTATTTTAAAATAAATTTCTTAAAAGGAAGAATTATTTTAGAAAAAGAACTTTTCCTCATGAAACATATATGGTTTTAAAAAAGTTAAAAAAAAATTTTTTTTACAGAAATTGAAGTCTCAGTTTTCTTCCTAAAACCTCTAATGTAGCAACTTGCTACAATGGGATCTCAATAACCCAGGCTCTAACCCAAGGCACCCTTCTGGTGCTACTTCTCCATCCTGGACTCATCCTTAACTCCTCTTTTCCCATCAGCAAATCCTGCCAGCTCTATCTTCAAATTGTATCCAGAATCTGAACTCACCTCACCACTTCCACAGCTATTACCCTGAATGAAACAAAGATTTACCTGGATTATAACAATGGTGTCCCAACAGATTTCTCTGCTTCCATCTTTGCTGCCCTATGGTCTATTCTCAAAATAGCAGGCAGGGTTTGCTTTTAAAAACATAAGTTATATCATGTCACTTCTCATTCAGAGAAAAAGCACACATTCAAAACAATGACCTCAAGACCCCTCATAATCTCACACATTGCCCCCTCAAACTATCCACTCCCTCTGCACCCATCCTGGTGAAAAAAAGAGTGAATAGAGTTAGGGAATTATGCTACCATATTTATATTTATAGTTTATATTTTATAAACATTTTAATAGTTATATTATATATTTTATATTATGTCAATCTTATCATTTTGGAGAAACACTATAGCAGAGGTTGGCAAACTTTTCCTGTAAAGATGCAGGTAGTAAATATTTAAGGCTTTGCAGGCCCACACGGTCTCTGTTGCAGCTATTCAACTCTGCTGTTGTAGCACAAAAGCAGCCAGAGTCCAAAATGGGCCATCGCGGGAGAATTTAGACCACAGAAATCTGCAAACACTGTAAACAGGGCTTTTTTTCCCCACCCCCTCCAGAGAGTTGGAAGTCAAGGGTAAAAGAAGATATTAAGCTTAGAAAAATAAAAGAATGGTCAGAAAGAGAAAAACAAATACCATATGCTAACACATATATATAGAATCTAAAAAAAAAAAGTGTTCTGAAGAACCTAGGGTCAGGACAGGAATAAAGACGCAGACGTAGAGAATGGACTTGAGGACATGGGGAGGGAGAAAGGGAAGCTGAGACAAAGTGAGAGAGTGGCATGGACATATATACACTACCAAATGTAAAATAGATAGCTAGTGGGAAGCAGCCACATAGCACAGGGAGATCAGCTCAGTGCTTTGTGACCACCTAGAGGGGTGGGATAGGGAGGCTGGGAGGGAGACACAAGAGGGAGGGGATATGGAGATTTATGTATACATATAGCTGATTCACTTTGTTATACAGCAGCAACTAACACAACAATGTAAAGCAATTATACCTCAATAATGATGTCAAATAAATAAATACATACATAAATAAATACATAAATAAATAAATAATGGTGAGAAGAAACAGGAGTTACAAAGAGGAACCTGTTTAAGACCTGATGAATTTGAAGTAATAGTGACAACTTCATCTTTGACCCCTCTTCTGAGTGCTTGACCTATACTCTTTAACTCCATTTAATTTCAATTGAATATTCCCACAGATACCTCCTAAACTCATCTCTTCCTCTTCCCAAAGCCCTGTCCCCACTAAAATTAAAACAAAACCCCGCTGCACCTCTTACCATATTGAATACCACCACCACCCATGGAACACCCCCAAATCAAAAAGTCCCCTAAGTCACCACGAATTCTCCCCTGCCCACCACCTTCATAACCAGTGACCAAGTCCAGTCAATCTACCTCCTAAGTATTTCTCTCCTCCACCTTCTACTCTCTTTCACCTACCATGTTTTAAGTGTTTAATATGTGCTACGCTTTAGTCATGTGTAATCATTGTTAATTCCTTCAACTACCCAATAAGATAGTTTTACCATTCCTACTCCACATGTGAAGACACTATAGCTTCATCTGTAGAAGCTATAACAGTAGATAATAACAGTATCTACCACTTGTGAGAATTTCAGTGAGATAATCTTTAAAACTGCTTGGTACAGCCAGTTATTACTATTATTGCTATCACTATTATTGCTTCTTCTCCCTGAAATGTTCACCCAGCCCCTTATCAAACAAGCACTTATCTTTCCATATTCAGCTCAAATGTCACTGACATTTTCTTCCTTTGTTCTGCCACTGTATATGGTACCAGCCTCTTCAATTTGGTTTTATTTGGTCACTTATCTATATCCCAACCAGATTTCAAGCTTTTTATCAGCATGTTTAAGCAGAATAACAGTCACCAAAGACACTCATATCTTAATATCCATAACTTGTGAATATGTTATGTTACTGGCAAAAAGGACTCTGCAGATGTAATCAGGGTACAGAGCTTAAAACAGATTACCCTGGATTATCTGACTGGGCTTAATCAAATCACATGATCCCTTAGAGAACTGTGTCTGTCCAGAACTGGAGAGCACAAAAATGATATGGCAGAAGGGGAAATCAGAGGGATTCGAAGTATGAGAGGGACGTGTTGTTGCTGGATACAGAGGTCCACACGTAAGCACTGGAAAGAGCCCTCTAGGAGCTCACAGTAAGCATGAGAAGGAGCAGGCAGCTTCTAGGAACAAAGACCAACCCTTGGCTGAGAGCCAGCAACCACAGTCCTACAACCACAAAGAAAAGAATTCAGCCAACAACCTGAATGAGCTTGAAAGTGGATTTTCTCCCAGAGTCTCCAGTAAGGAATGCAGCCCTGCCAGCACCTTGATTTTAGCCCAATGCAACCCATGTCAGACCTCTGATCCAAAGAACTTTGACATAATAAATTTAGTTGTTTTAAGCTGCAAAGTTTGTGGTAATTTGTAATGCAGTGATAGAAAGCTAATACAGGGCAGAAATTGTATTTCCTCCAACACATAACCTATCCGTCTCCCACAGTAATTGTTCAATAAACATATGTGAATGAATTTAGGTGTAAAAGTTTGGAAGGTAGACAGAAATTTGGGAATGGAGCTTAGAAAATAAGTCAGGACTAAAGATGTACAGTAACTGAGCAATCTCCATAAAAATAACAGCTAAAGACATGAGGAAGTACCCCAACGGAATGCTCACTTTATAGCAGGTACTGTGATGGGGTTTAAGGAATTAAATCACATAATTCATCCAACAATCCAATGAGGTAGGTATACTTTTTTTCTTCCTTTTTGGCCACACCACAGGGCATGTGGGATCTTAGTTGCCCCACCAGAAATTGAACCCGCGCCCCTTGCAGTGGAAGCGCAGTCTAAACCACTGAACAGCCAGGGACGTTCCAAGGTAGGTATACTTTTATTAACCAATGTTACAGAGGAGAAAACAAACGTAAAACTGTTAACCTGCCCATGCTCACAAAGCTAAGACGTGCTAGAGGTGAAATTTAAACCCAGCAATCTGGCTCCAGGGCTCTTCTTCTTTAACTGCTAAACTATACTATTTATGTCTGTGTATACATAGCTGGAATGTTGAGGGTATATAACACAATAACAACCAAAAGTACAGTGAGAAATATACCAAAAACCCCAGAAAATATAGTGGTTCGGACATCAGTAAAAGAGAATGCTTAAAATGAGAGTAACCTGTGCCAAACAACAAAGAGAAGCCATGAAGAATGAGGACTAAGAAGGGACTACTGCCTAAGGCAGTTAGGAAGTCACTGATAACTTTCAATACTACATCATGCAGTCAACTGGTGGGGACAGAAGCCAACTACTCTGAGTTAGTAATGGGTGATAAGAAAATGGAGGCAACATATACATGTCTTTCCAAAGAGAAGTATGTCAGAAGAAGGAAAAACACTAAAATGAAAGAGTTAGTAGGATCATCAGGTTTTGAACTATTTTCAGAGAGGGTAGATCTATTTGCCCATAATTTCCCTCGGAGCTATATTCACCACCAATCTTGAACCTCCTAGGCATGGAAGCACATTCAAAGAACTTGAACCTTGACAGTTAAATTAAGATATCATGAGTGCAAAAGGGGGCACACCTCTGTAAAGGAGGGCTCAATAAACATCTACTGAGTCTGTGAAGACATTCAGTATTCCTTAAATCTCATCTGTTTTCACATCAAGTTATGACTCTTTTAAGCTATTCATCAGATTCCAATCCTAATTTAAATAACATACTTCTATGTGAAATAGAAAACGTTTCACTAGGTAAAAGGTAAGGAAGCTGTACAAAGCAAAGAACTTTTTTCTACCAGAAACTTCTTAATCGACTGAACAGAATGTACCTGCACAAATCAGGAGTGATACCTCTTTGCTGGTCTCACTTAGCCATGAAGCATGAAGTGGATCCGATAAAAAGGCCAAATTAAGATCGATAAACATGGCTGAGAAGGGCTGCTTTGTTTACATTTACTTTCTTCTCCAAGTTTGTCTGCAACTAGACAATGCTCACATTGAGGAAATAAACACAAGAACATATGTGATTTTTTTTAAATGTGCCCTTTGACTGTCAATTTCTCCCAAACAGGTGTTGGCTAAATGATTATAAATTGGCCTCTGGATATACCTCTTCAATTGAGCCATACAGGGCTGGTGATAATATAATTAGACCTAAAAACATCAGGCTGGTGAATGCTTTCCATCTGTTTGGCAATAATGTTTAGTTAACAGTAGTCTTTAAAAGAAGCACCTTCAACTTCAGTTCTTAAAGTTATTTACAGAGCCATTCTGAACACACCAGCACTCCTGCTAACAAGAGCTTTAGCCACTTGGAAATTATTAGCCATGTGGCTGTATACAAAGAGAAACGACTGCATTTAACATCTGTATCTTTCCAAATTTACACGCTTCAACCTCATTTAGAGTCATTTCTTAATGAACAGTGCTATGGCGCTGCATTAATATTATAGTTGCATGCACAGAGATCATAAGGAGCCAAACATTTTTTTAATGCCAACAGCAGGCCAATCTGTAATGAAGCTGTCAGCATAAAGGACAAAATAATAGCTTCTTTAACCCTCAAACAGAATTCGTTCATTTGTGGACTAGAACATATCAATTTAAAAACTGCTTCATGGGTTTGCTCACCTTTATAAAGAGAAAAATCTAATTTGGTACTAATTGAAACAATTGTCTTCCCAATAAAAGACTCCTAAAACCATCTTTTGTTTCATGATAAAACAAGTACTATAACTAAGCCTGTCATGAAATAATTATCTTGGATATCATACCTTATTGAAAGAATACAGGTAATGTATTTTTCCCTTTCATTTTTCACACTTACTTATCAGCACTATATTAGCATATGGTCTAACAGGAGAGATTACTTCATCTTTGCCCATGGTAATATATAGAATCACTGCTCCTAACTGGGGGGGAAAAAAAAAACAAAACAAAACAAAACAGACAACTTATGCCTTTAGGATTAGCCTCATCTGCTCCTCAATTCCACCAACACAATGAGACTTGCCTACTCTTCTTTCGCAACAGTAGCAGGAAAAGCTCCAATTGATTATACGTCAATTTTGTTAACTAGAATGGGGAAGGCCTAATATTTAACTAGGTACCACCTCTGGAAAGATAGGAGAGGTTGGGGAATATATCAAAAGTATCAAATGATGAGTTTTTTTTAAGCATATGAAAAATAAATTTGGAGAAAGGAGACAAATAGCAATAAAGACACTATGATTGTGGTGAGGAATTATGGATAGTTCCCTTCAGTGAAGATTATGTGCCACCCATTTTTTAATTTTTTTAGATACTTAAAGGTTGACATTCAAAGTCTGTAAGTCTCTAAAAGTAAATTCAACTCCAATTCCTTTAAAAAGAAAGACTACCTGGGTTATCTGAGGGACTATCTATCGCTACTTTGGTGCCAGTTACTTCACAGGACTCCAGAACAATTAATAAAAGTGTTTTTTAAAATGTTTAAGAAAAGCTTACAGAGATAGCCATACCAGACAAACAGCGTTTCCCTTAATGGTGTCACAGTACCATTCATGTTGAGGGGATGTCATCTAAATGGACTTCAATTGTGCAAGTTATACTGCTGGGAATTCACACATAAACAAACATACCAGAAAAGAACGGGATCAACATCATAAAGAAGCCAGAGAAAACAGAGAAGCCCAATTCCACAAGTTAGAGAGTCTTTTTCAACATAGTTCCAGATAAATATGATTATACTTACTGTACTCTCTTTTCAAAAAAAGTCCACACTTAACTTGACCATTATTAGATGAGCTATTAACTAAACTCATCTTGGCAGCTTTATAGGAGCTAATAATGTTATTCTTCTGTAGAAATGGTTCTGAACAACAAACCTAAAGTACTCAACCTTTGCTCTCCCTGTCAATACCACAGGATGATAATCAAATGTTACTTATATTTATTGCTAAAACCCATCTCATTTTATATGCTTAGAATATTCAAAATGTATTTCTACTGTTGATTGTTAATTCCATACCTTATGCTCATGAGATAATCTTATAAAAAATTTAACTACCAGGGCTTCCCTGGTGGCGCAGTGGTTGAGAGTCTTCCTGCCGATGCGGGGGACACGGGTTCGTGCCCCGGTCTGGGAGGATCCCACATGCCGCGAAGCGGCTGGGCCCGTGAGCCATGGCCGCTGAGCCTGCGCGTCCGGAGCCTGTGCTCCACAACGGGAGAGGCCGCAACAGTGAGAGGCCCGCGTACCGCAAAAAAAAAAAAAAAAAAATTTAACTACCAGAAAACAAAGAGTACTAGGTGACCTTTAATACCAACAATTCTCCCCACTGGGGTCTAACTTTCTCTTTCTTTGACATCAGAAGGCTATCAATGTTCCCTGTACCATTGCCCAGCAACTCCAAAAGCAAAAGATACTCAGCCTACCACTTCTGTCCATGAGAAGTTGCAGCATCAGGAGCATCAGCATGAACAGACTGTGTAGAGGAACTTCTCACCTGTTATGCCATGAAATCAATCTGTTCTTAATGGTCATATGCTCACAAAAGTTGTTTCACTGATAAGAACTGAAGTATGAAAAGTAAAATTTGACATGGATACTTACAACTCTATCCTAAAGGACATTTTCATTTACTACTCTCAAGAATCTATTTTCAGCAAAGCATAAAAGGTACCCCTGTGATGTAAAGGGAACAGAAAAAAATTATTTGGAGTCTTACCAGTGTTTTATTTGTGCTAGAACTTCCAACATAGCACAACATCATGAACTAAGTGAACAAACAATCAAAAAGGGTACTGCTTTGTGGACTGATAGCAAAGCCAAAACATCACCAACCAACTTAGAGCAAGGAGAAATATCTTTTTGAAGCGGGCTAAGTTCTTTAGGCTTCTATATAAGCTAGAAGTATCTTCAAAGGTAGGAACGACAGAACTAATCTACTAGGATTCTATGGAAGTAGTACGTAAGATCCACATTTCTTTCCAATTATTAAATTCCGAATTACCATAAATCAAAATATACTTTACACACCACTGTAAAGCAATTATACTCCAATAAAGATGATAAGGAAATGTAAAATTATATATATATATATATATATATATACTTTAAATGTTTATCCAGAAACATTTAACTCCCCAAAACATCCCAGTTCAGTTTACCTAATTCTTTTATCTGCCTTAACTACAAGCATATTGGGGCAGGGGCAGGGGAGAAGAACCACAGTAGGGCTAGCAAGCAACACAAATCTAAGCTGGTAAGTAACGAATTCCTGTATAAGAAAACAACTAATTTTAGATTTCTTGAAATGCCCAGACATTTACAAAGGTTTGAGTATGCTAATTTTTTAATTAAAAGATATTTCAGCAGCGAAAGCTCTTTCATATGCACTACTGATTCTTCATCAAACGTTCACTTTCCAACTTAACACCAGTATAGCCGGTGGCAGCCTGAAGGTTCACCATCTGCTGCTACCCAAAGTCACTGTGGCCACCTTCAGAACATATGCATCAAAGCCTGGAGATAAGAGACTGAAGGAATACTGCGTAAGCCAGCATAAGGGTGATGACAAACCTAGAGGCAGGCAACAGGCAAGCTACCAGAAAATTCAGAACATCACGAACCATCAGTCACCTCTTAGAATACATACCCAAGGTCACAAGGGACTCTAGTGGCTGAACAAAAAGACAAGAGAAATACTACCTCTAATGGAATTTACTTAAGTAAATGTGATGATTTTTTCCTTTAAAAAAAGGGGAGAAGTGGCTAGTTTTTTTAAATCCCCTATAATTTTATACAAAGCAAGCATACAATAAATAAAATGAAATATAAATTGAAGGTGTGTTCAGTCTATGAAATAATAATAAAGGTATATATATTTTTAGGTAGTCATAAAATAAGGTACTTTGCCTTGAAAGGTTTGTTTTCTGTGTACCATCATATCCACAATCCAAATGTTACCCAAGGTAAATGCACTTTGAGATGAGGTTTTATAAAATCCACAAAATAGCAATTAAAAATCCTGATTTCTGGCTACTCAAAAATGTCATTTATTTAAGGTAATGATTATATTCACCACAATACCTCATGTAGAAACAAAATACTGTGGTGTCTTTTAAATTACTACAAACAGAGAATCTCAAGAACCTGGCTATATATTCATCTTAAAAGAAATGCACTTATATGAAATTTTCTTATACATCATCTTTGATTCCTCCGTTGGGTTTTTTGGTATCTTTAATGCAGTTAGAAGAAAAGCAATATAGAAAGTATTTTTTAGAATATATAAAGCATCTTTTAATTCTTGATTTTAAAATGGCAGCAGATACATTTAGTTTGCATTCATTCTAATCTTAATCCTGATTTTTAAAAATTCTTCCAAGCTTCCACAGCGAATTAGTTACAAATTAATTTAAAACTAGGGCATTATTAAACATTCATGTACCCTAAGAACTGTCATAACAAAGCCCATTTGTCCTGACCTCTATTTAAATTGAACACAACCTGTTGAGCACAACTATCTACAGTTTCTGTAATCAAATACAATACTGTTGTGTGTGTATGCTCCACGGGAACACAATTCATGCCTCTGTATACTTAGTAACTTCAATAATAATCATGATTATTTTTTTAAAGATCACAATTTGTCATTGTGATAGCTAAAAATAGAGTAAATGTTACCAAAGTAACTTTATCTTCCAAGATGTTATGAATATATTATGAATCATAACATTAAAAAAAGAAAATAAGCATATTTTGGTGGTGCTAAAAGAGATTTGCAAATACAAGTAATCTACTCAAAATTCAAAGGCCAGTCACTCCCACATTGTTTCATTCCTCCAAGGGGCATTGAAATATGGTTGGCAAAGATTGTTTAATCAGGATCAGAAAAGATAAAAAGGATTTTAAAGATGTTCCTCGGGTCTTCCCTGGTGGTCCAGTGGTTAAGACTTCGCCTTCAAGTGAAGGGGGTGCAGGTTCAATCCCTGGTTGGGGAGCTGAGCTCCCACATGCCTTGTGGCCAAAAAACCAAAACATAAAAACAGAAGCAATATTGTAACAAATTCAATAAAGACTTTAAAAATGGTCCACATCCAAAAAAAAAAAAAAGAAAACTTAAAAAAAAAATGTTTCTCTAAAAGTCACTTGGCCAACACCTGAATTATTTATCCTTAGGCGAATAGCTAAATCTAGTCCTGCCCTAGGGCAATGCAAAATACATGTGATTCTCCAGAAAATAATCCAGGGAGTAATTATTTCAACCACAAATATGAATTTTAAATCTCTTATTCCTGTTAGCCAAATGTCAATGAATGTGAGCCATTCCTCAATGATGTCTCATACTAGGATATGAGGTTAATGATTTAGTGAACAATAAACCTATCACAGAAATGTCTTTTTTATATATATGAAAAAAGAGTTTTACTTTGTATAAATTTTCAAATCCTAGGCCTACACATCTATTACTTCATAAAACATGCTTCCAAAGGACATGGTGTGTCTTTGTAAGAAAATAGGATATAAATATAGCAGAAGACAGAATATAAATAACAGAGAAATCGAGTGTAAAACAGAAATGCTAAAGAGCTAGGAAAAACATCCACTTAGGAGGCTCTTCTCAGATCCAAATGCTTTAAAAGCTAGATCTCTACACCTTTGTCATCCTCATTTTGTTTGTCTGTTTTCTGTTTTTGCAAAGCAACTTGCCCAAGGCCACAAAGAGATTATGCTAAAGAGAGGTAAAAACTCTGAAGTTCTGGGTTTATAGGCCCAAATTCAGTTTATGTCATTCAATACCATAATGAAACCATTTGTTCTGTTTCTTTGGTTTGAATTCTGAAGTTCACCTGGGATAATGACTTGACACTGTTAAATTTAGATGAAAATTAATTCAATTATAAGTATAGTCTGCTGTATTTAGCTTTAGATCCTTCTTATTTGCACTTGCTAGAAACACATAATACTCTGGTGCTGATATAAACTATGTTCATTCATACTCTGGTTTAATATTTTCATTCTGCTGCTAAGTGTGTTCCATAAATATGCTCAAATAAATTAACAGGCCCTGGAAACTGAAATAAGTCCCTAAAGAGCAGCAAATATGTCCACATAGCTTTCATACAGTGTTCAAAATTGGTGCAGTGTATACTCAGTAAATGCTATCTTATAAGGATAACAGATGGACACAGAGGCTACATCTTCAAGTCAATCAATACACATCCAACTAAGGTGCCAATGTCAGAGATAGCCTGATTCCAATTCGGAAGAAAATGCTTCAAGGGCAAGAAAGCTTTAAATGTTATTATTTTTAAGTGTTTTAAATGAGTTTTGCACTTTTGTAGCAGATGGAGTTGAAATTCTGGTACTAGTCAAAATTTAACAATGTTTTAATATGACCAGAAATTTTATTTAGTAGAAGAATACAATGTGTTAATGTTCTAAAAAATTCCAAAATATTGTAAAGCATACATGAAACACAAAGACACAACACTCATTCTCAAACTGACAATTTCATCGACTGCAACAATTTCCCTGCCAACAATCTGCAGGTGTATTCTGTGAGAGAGGGTGAAAAAGGGAGGAGGATGAACGTTTTGACAGTTTTCAAAACTACTCTTCTTGCTCTGATCCTGAACGTGTAGTATATTTTGAGATACAGACTCACAGAGTATTTGAAATCTTAAAACACATGTATCTCTTTCTGTCCCCTTTATAACTATTCAGCACGCATTTGTTAAATCCTTACTGCATGGACAGCACTGTATTTAGTTAGGCATTATCAGAGAAAATAAAGAAGGATAAGTTATAGTTTCTGCCCTCTAGGACAGGTTAACAACATATTTAAGGCAACTAAAGGCATACAAGCTAAAATAATACACAACTGAATGCTAAGTTGTGTTAATTCAAAGAAAGGAAAGACGAGTGTTACAGTTAAGGCGGAGATAAGCTTTCAGCTAAGTCTCGAAGAATGGACTAAACATAGGTGGGCAGGAAGGAAAAAAGGAAGAATTCAAAGAGTTGAAGAAGCTAGAAAGAAAGCATGTGCTGAGTCTCCCACAATTCCTTTAGCCTAAAACACTATTCTAGGAGCTAAACCCTACTCATTCCTCATGTCTTTGCTTTGCTTCTAAGAAGCCTCTGGAGAGCCCCAAGCTAGGCACCCCTCCTACATGTTCTCACAATACGCTAGTGTATTTCCTTCACCCAAAGCAGTTTCACACTGTATTGTAATTGCCATTTCCCACTGAATTATAAACTCTGAGAGGGTAGAGATTAGGTGTTTTATTCACCATTTTATCTCCAGTGGCTATTATCACACTTGACATATAGCAGGTGCTCAACAAATATTTGCTGAATGAATGAATGAATGAATAAATGAGAAAATAGAAATGGAAAAGACCTGGAGAGAAATGGTGAGGAGGCAGGCCAATTAGAATAAATGGTCCCTACCTTTTTTAAGATAATGTGAGTAAAGAGGTATCATTCATTCATTCATTCATTCATTTTTTCAATACATATATATTGAGTATCTGCTGTTTTTAAGTCACTATGCTAAATGTTAAAAATACAAAATTAAATAAGATATAGTCACCAAGCTGGTGTTTGACATGTTATAGAGGCTTATTCTCCAAAGACACATATCTTCTGCACAGGATTTAGACTATCTTTTCTATCCAATAGATGTCTGTGAATACTGTACCAAAATACATAAAAATGTTAATTTTTAGGAAAGAAGGAGGAAAATACTTGGTATTTGAGGCATATGAAGGCTTGTTGGAGGAGGCATAGAAATATCAAAAACTACCATACAATATGGATGAATGCTATGACAGATAGGTTCAAGGCATTAAAAGAACACAGCAAAAGATATTTACATTAGACCGTAGAGGTAAGTAAGCAAGGGAGCCTTCTAAAAGAAGACAATAATTAAGAATGAGACAAATTAAGTGAGGAAGGAAAGGTAAAGTCACTCCAGGTAGAGGGGTGTAAAACATGACACCTTGTGTATCTTACAAGTTCCACAGGGCTGTAACCAAGAGGGCATGTTGAGGTGGTCTGGGAATGGTCTTTGTAGGCTTAGCTAAGAAATTTGAACATTATCCTAAAATTCTATGTGAAGGTATTCAAGACTTTTAAGCAAGAGAGTTATTCGTTTTAGAAAAATCACTTTCCTAAAGTATCAGTTTTATGAATTATTCTGGCAACAGTGTTGATAATGAACCAGAGGAAAATGAGACTAGAGGCAAATAACAGTGTCTTAAAAGGGGGATAAAGAGAATAGTGTATATCTTTAAACTTACAAATAACTTGGGATGCCTAAATTTTTGTTTGTTTGTTTGTTTGTTTGTTTTTGTGGTACGCGGGCCTCTCACTGCTGTGGACTCTCCCGCTGCGGAGCACAGGCTCCAGACGCGCAGGCTCAGCAGCCATGGCTCACGGGCCCAGCCGCTCTGCGGCATGTGGGATTTTCCCGGACCGGGGCACGGACCCGTGTCCCCTGCATCGGTAGGCGGACTCTCAACAACTGCACCACCAGGGAAGCCCGGGATACCTAAATTTTGATGTGAAACAGTTGAAGGAAAGATGGCTTAGCTGTAACTAGCAGTACCCAGAAGGTACTGGGTCAACCTGAAATAATTACTCCAGCTATATGTCATCTGCAGGATTCTTTGTCCTATTTTGTTGAAAAAAAATTTGTCAACAACTTGAAAAAGGTCAACAAAGACATGTTGATCAAAATTATGGATGCCATGAAGCTGAGAGGACTACACAATGTGTTAAATTTAACATTCTCTGAAATATAGATCACTATCCCCTAGAGAAACTGCATTAAATAACAGTAAAGAAATGATTAAAGTTATACAATAATGACTACAAAGAAAACAAGAGAGGAGATGAGAAAAGATGGAAAAGTTTCAGAAGACAGAAAACAGAATGAATCAGATACTACAGAAAGCTAAAGGAGGGATTGAAGAGTGCTACTGAAAACAGGGGCAGTATATGAAAACCTAAATGCCAAATTGATGAGAACATCAGTCCTCCTTCAACCACTGGGCTCCCAGAATGTTGGCTGGTCTAGTACTAGATCCCTTGATAAGAGATTTAAAGGTTCTTTTCTAAGAAAACCAAATAGCCTGAAAGATAAGGCATATAAATACTGACATTATTAGGTCTCCTAATAAAACATCTGGATTATTACACAAATTGAAGGTCACCAAATGCCCAGCTCAACAAATGAAAAAAAAAAAAAAATCCCACCAAACAAATCATTGTGAAACTTTAGAACAGTAGGGACAGGGAGAAGAGCCTATAGGCCTCCAGTGAGAGAAAGGGAGGAAGAAAAAAATGGGTCGGGAATTGGAATGCAATATATTGGGTTGGCCAAAATGTTTGGGTTTTTTATGGAAAAACCCAAACGAACTTTTTGGCCAACCCAACAGAAGACTGATGAAGAGAATTCCCACAGTAACAAGAAGTGGAAGTGTGATGAGGAAAGCTATGCAGAAGGCCAAGAGAACAAACCAATCCATACATAAGCAGAACAAGGAAGGAATCCAAGTGAAAAGACTCTGAGAAAACCACTGATCTAATGTACTATCTGAGGTGTCTGCATTGAGACGTTTTAAAGTTTTATCAGAGAGTTTAGTAATAAATAATGATAGGGACAGAGAAAAAAATAAGCAAATGGGGAAAATGAGGCAATTTATTAACTCTAAGAAAAAACCAAAAATTTGTACACGGCAAGTCCAAAGATATTTCAACAGATTGAAATTTAGGCCAAATGTAAGCAAAATAAAACTAGAAGAAACAAACATAAAACACTACCAAATGGAAAGACAACACACTGTGTTGAAATAACTAAAAACTGGTTATTTAGGAGAAGGGCAGTACTAAGGACTAAAGAGGCAGTATTTGGCTCAAGAGAAAAAAGGACTTTCTAAGAGTTTCAATTGTGTAAAATGGAATGACTGACTTTGAGACATTAAGTAGCTCTGTCTTTATTCACACTTCTTTACAGTCCCTTCCATCCTGTTTTAGAATTTACATACTGACCTATATCTCTCCTGCTAGACTAAAGAGAAGAACCATGTCTTATATAGCACCTAACACAGTGCCTGCTACATGGTGGCATTCAAAACAAGTTTGTTAAATTAATAAATAAAAGGCCCTGAAAAAATAAATAAATAAATAAAAGGCCCTGAAGCTGAACAGCCATTCAATGGGGCACTACAGATGGGCCACAAGATCTATAATTCAGTGGGTCAGATGACCTTAAAAGTCCTTTCTAGCCCTGAGATTGTACACCCCAAGCCATTAGGAGGTAAAATGAAACTTGTCCCTTTATTTTGAAATTACTTAGGTTCTCCTATTATAAAACTGACCATACAAATATATTATACATTATACAATCATACTTTAAATACAAAAAGAATCTGACTTCTTTGGAACAAAAATACTCTATTAGTCCAATATATTAACATTAATATCTCAGATAAAGGGTTTTACAAGTATAGAATTCATTTTATACTCTTAATTATAATTAAGCTGTGAATTTCAACAATAGAGACAGAATAAGAGACAGAATAAAACACTGAACATTATGAAACATAACTAAAACTCACGTGTGTGTGTATCAAACACGTGGTTGTCCCTTGTTTTAATAAAACAGGTATACTAGATGTGGTTCCTTAAAGATATTAATTATAATCAGAGCCTATTTTGATTCTTTATATAAAAACTATGGGTAAATTACATTCCCTTAAATTAAGTTTGTGGTTATTAATGTTATCTGCACAATCTAGCTCTATTGTTTACTATTCCTTATCTTCTTGAAGCAGTTTTTGGTTCACAACAAAATTAAGCACAAAGTACAGAGTTCCCATATACCTCCTGCCCCCAAACACCCACAGCCTCCTCTACTATGAACATCTTGCACCAGTGGTACATTTGTTGAAACCAATGAACCTACACTGACATACTATTATCACCCAAAGTCCACAATTTATATTAGAGTTCACTCGTGGTGCTGTACATTCAATGGTTTTTGACAAATGTACAACACATATCCACCATAATAATATCATGCAAAATAGTTTCACTGCCCCCCAAAATTCTGTCTCTGCCTATTCATCCCTCCTCCCTCCTCCTAATTCCTTGCAATGACTGATCATTTTACTCTCTCCATAATTTTTTGCCTTTTCCAGAATGTCATATAGTTGCAATCACACAGTATGTACCTTTTTCAGATTGGAATCGTTCACTTAGTGACATACATTTAAGTTTCTTCCATGTCTTCATGGCTTGATAGCTCATTTCTGTTAAGCGCTGAATAATTTTCCATTGTCTAGATGTACCACAGTTTATTTATCCATTCATCTCCTGAAGAACATCTTGGCTGCTTCCAAGTTTTGGAAATGATGAATAAAGCTGTTATAAATATACACATGTAAATGTTTGTGTAGATATAAGTTTTCAACTCATTTGGGTAAAAAACTAATGAGCATGACTTCTGAATTATATAGTAAAAATATGTTTAGCTTGATAAGAAACTGTCAAACTGTCTTCCAAAGTGGCTGTAACATTTTGCACTCCCAACCAGCAATGAATGAGAGTTCCTATTATTCCACATCCTCGCCAGCATTTGGTGTTGTCAGTGTTCCAGATTTTGGCCAGTCTAATAGATAGGTGGTGGTATCTCATTGTTGTTTTAGTTTGCACTTCCCTGATGACCTATGATGTGGAGCATCTTCTCATATGCTTATTTGCCATATGTATGTGTATCTTCTTTGGTGAGGTTCCTGTTAAGGTCTTTAGCCCATTTTGTAATTGGGTTGTGCATTTTCTTATTGTTAGGTTTTTAAGAGCTCTTTGTATATTCCAGGTAACATTCCTTATGACATATGTCTTTTACAAATATTTTTCCCAGTCTACAACTTGTCTTCATTATCTTGACAGTGTCTTTCACAGAGCAGAAGTTTTTAATTTTAATGAAGTCCAGCTTATCAATTATTTCTTTCATGGATCATGCCTTTGGTTATATCTAAAAAGTCACTGCCATGCCCAAGGTCATCTAGATTTTCTCTTATGTTGTCTTCCAGGAGTTTTATAACTTTGTGTTTTCATTTATGTCTATGATCCACTTTGAGTTAATTTTTTTGAATGATGTAAGGTCTGGGTCTAGGTCCCCTTTGTTCATGTGAATGTCCATTGGATGTGGTGTTCCAGTACCACTTGTTGAAGCAACTATCTTTTCTCCATGGTATTGCCTTTACTCCTTTATCAAAGACCACTAGACTACATTCATGTAGATCTATTTCTGAATTCTCTATTCTGTTCCATTGATCTGTCTGTTCTTTCACCAATCCCACACTGTCTTCATTTCTGTAGATTTATAGTAAGTCTTGAATTCAGGTAGAATTAGTTCTCTGAGTTTGTTCTTTTCCTTCAATATTGTGTCAGATATTCTGGGACTTCTGTTCCTCTGTAAAAACTTTACAGTCATTTTCTCAACATCCACAAAATAACTTGCTGTGATTTTGACTGGGATTGCACTAAAAGTATAAATC
Source organism: Lipotes vexillifer (assembly GCF_000442215.2). Lineage (NCBI taxonomy): Eukaryota > Metazoa > Chordata > Mammalia > Artiodactyla > Lipotidae > Lipotes > Lipotes vexillifer. Next base: position 2,116,193 of record NW_006777801.1, read on the forward strand.
AAGCTGGGAAGAACTGACATCTTGACAATAATGAGGCATCCTATCCATGAACATGGAATATCTCTCCATTTATTCTTCTTTAATTTTTTCATTAGAGTTTTATAGTTTTCCTCATATAATGTTGTACATATTTTGTTAGATTTCTACCTAAGTATTTAATTTTTTTGGAAGTGCTGATGTAAGTCCTATTGTGTTTTTAATTTAAATTCCCCTTATTCACTGCTGGTATATAAGAAAGTGATTGGCTTTTATATGTTAACCATGTATCCTGCAGCCTTCCTATAATCGTTTATTAGTTTCAGGAGATTTTTTGTGCTTTCTTTATATAGACAATCATGTCACCTTAAACGAAGTTTTCTTTCTTCCTTTCCAATTTTCATATTTTTATTTTCTTTTCTTGTCTTACTGCAGTAGTGAGAACTTCCAGTAGGATGTTGAAAAGGAGGGATGAGAGAGGACATCCTTGCCTTGTTCATGATCTTAGTGGGAAAACTTCAAGTTTCTCACTATTAAGGATGATGCAAACTATAGGAGTTTTGTAAATGTTCTTTATCAAGTTGAGGAAGTTTTCTCTATTCCTAATTTGCTGAGAGTTTTTATCATGAATGGGTGTTGAATTATGTCAAATGCTTTTTCAGAGTCAATTGATATGATGACGTGATTTCTTCTTTAGCCTTCTGATATGCATTAATTGACTTTCAAATGTTAAACCACCCTTGCACACATGGAATAAATCTCACTTGGTCATAGTGTACAGCTCTTTCTATACATTATTAGATTCAATTTCCTAATATTTTGATTAGGATTTTTGTAACTATGGTCATGAGAGATACTGGTCTACAGTTTTCATTTCTAGTAATATCTTTAGTTTTGGTGTTAGGATAACACTGGCCTCCGAGATTGAGTTAGGAAGAATTCCCTTCACTTCTATCTTCTGGAAGAAATTATAGAGAAATGGTACAATGTCTTCCCTAAACGTTTGGTGGAACTCACCAGTGAACCCATTTGGCCTGATGCTTTCTGTTTTAGAAGCTTATTAATTATTGGTTCAATTTCTTTAATAGATATAGGCCTGCTCAGATTGTATATTTCTTGCGTGAGTTTCAGCAGACTATGTCTTCCAAGGAATTGGTCCTTTTCCATCTAGATTATCAATTTTGTGTGCACAGAAGCTGTTCACAGTATTCCTTTAATACCCTTTTAATGTCCAAGTATGTAGTGATGTCCACTCTTTCATTTCTGATATTAGAAATTTGTGTCATCTCTCTTTTTTTCTTAGTTAGCCTAGATAAAGGCTTACTGATTTTATTTATCTTTTCAAAGAATCAGCTTTCGGTTTTATTAATTTTCTCTACTGATTTCCTGTTTTCAATTCCTATGACTTCTGCCCTAATTTTTATTCTTTTCTTCTGCTTACTTTGTATTTAATTTGCTCTTCTTTTCCTCATTTCCTAGGATGGAAACTTAGATGACTGATTTTAGATCTTTCTTCAATTTTAAAATATGCATTCAATGCTATAACTTCCTTCTAAGCACCACTTTCACTGCATCTCACAAAGTTTGATAATTTGTTTTTTCCTTTTCATTGAGTTCAAAATATTTTGAAATTTATTTTCAGATTTTTTATTTAGCCTATGTGTTATTTAGAAGTATGTTGTTTAATCTCCAAGTATTTGGGAATTTTCTAGTTATCTTTCTTTTACTGATTTCTAATTTAATTCCATGTGGTCTAAGAGCAGATATTGTCAGAATTCTACTCTTTTAAAGTTGTTAACTTGTGTTTTATGATCCAGAATGTGGTCGTGGTCTACCTTGGTGAATGTTCCATATGAGCTTGAGAAGAATATATTTTATGCTATTGTTGCATGAAGAAGTCTGTAAGTGTTGATTATGTCCAATTATGTTGACTGACAGTGCTGCTGAGTTCAACTATGTCCTTAATGATTTTCTGCCTACTGGATCTGTCCATTTCTGATACAGTGATGTTGAAGACTCCAACTATAATAGATTTACCTATTTCTCCTTGTAGTTCTATCAGTTTGCCTCACGTATTTTGATGCTCAATTATTAGGCATGTACACATTAAGGATTGTTATATCTTCTTGGATAACTGATCCTTTTATCATTATGTAATGCTTCTGATAATTTCTAATAATTTACCTTGCTCTGAAGTCAGCACTGTCTGAAATTACTATAGGTATTCCTGCTTTCTTTTGATTTGTATAAACATGGTAAATCTTTCCCTAACCTTTTACCTTTAATCTAATGTGTCTTTTAAAGTGACTGTCTTATAGATAACATATAGTTGGGTCTTGTTTTTTAATCTACTCTGACAAGTTCTGTCTTTTAAATGGTACATTTAGACCATTGATCTTTATGATTATTTAGTTCTATTAATTGCCCTGCTTATTTTTCCTATTTTTCTCCTCCCACTCTTCTTCTACCATTTGTGGCTTTAATTGATCATTTTATATGATTCCATTTTTTCTCCATTTTAGCAAATAAATTATACCTCTTTTTTTACTTTAGTGCTTGCCCTAGAGTTTGCAATATACATTTACAACTAATCTAACTCCACTTTCAAATAAAATTATACTGCTTCTCAGGTAGTACAAGTACCTTATAATAGCAAAATATTCTTAATCCATCTCTCTCATCCTTGGTATCATTGTCATTCAGTTCACTTATACAGAAGTACACATAAGCATATATATACATACATATTTGGATACACTGTTTCTATTAATATTTTGAACAAGCTGTTTTTTTCTCTTTCCAGTATTCCCATTATGCTTATATTATGCCTTTTATAGTTACACCACAGTTCTTAGATATCCTGTTCCATTTTCTTTTTAGTGTTTTTTTCCCTTTGCTTTTCAGTTTCAAGTTTCCATTTACATATTCTCAAGTTCAGAGATTCTTTCCTCGGACCTGTCCAGTCTACTAATGAGCCAATCAAAAGTACCCTTCATTTCTGTATAGTATTTTTTACCTCTAGTTCTCTTTCCTATTCTTTCTTAGAATAAAATTCTTTCTCTCTGCATACATTATCCATCTGTTCTTGCATGTTGTCTACTTTTTCTGTTAGAACACACAGTACACTAGTCATAGTTGTTTTTAAATTCATGACCTGATAATTCCAACATTCCTCCATATCTGAGGCTGGTTCTGATTCTTGCTCTGTCTCTTCAAACTATGGGTTTTTGCCATCTAGTATGCCTTGTAATTTTTTGTTGAAATCTGTACATGATATACTGGATGAAAGCAACTCCAGTTAACACTTTTTTAGTAACATGGTGGTAAGATGACAGGAGAGGGGAGGAATTCTATAGTCCTATGATTAAGTCTTAGTCTTTTAGTGAGCCTGTGGCCCTGGACTATGAATTTCACAACTGTCTATCAGCTTTTCCTCAGTCCTAGATGGAACCAGATGGCTACAGGGGACTGGAGTTGGGTATTTCCCTTCCCCTACACACAAAGCTAGAGCCAAACTGGAGTTTGGTATTTCCCTCCTGCCAAGTCAGTTAGGCTCTAATAAGAATAGAATGCTCTGGTGTATTTCAAAATGTCTACTTTTCCCCTTCCCCCTTCAGGAAGTCTGAAGGGATTTTTCTCCAATATTCACTGTGAGAACCAGGAGACAAAACTCACAAAAGTGAGGGTACACCCCGTGGAATTTTTAACTCTCAGACTTGTCCCTATTGGATCTCTGCCAATTTGTCAGTTACAGTCCAGTTTTATACCCTGGGACTACGTCCCACAGAGGTTTATGCTGATGGGTTTCTGCTTCAGTAACCTGTGATTCTCTGTATCTGATGTCTGTCTCTCTAATGTGGGGGGCAGCTATTGGCCCTATGACTTTACTTCTCAGGTAGATCTCAGAAGAGTTCTTAGTTTTTCAGTTTGTTTAGCTTTTTACTTGTTGTTAGGATGGAGTGGTGCCTTCCAAGATCCTTACATGGCAGACCAAAAACAAAAAAGTACTATAGTGATTTTTAAGTATTTATAAACAAAGGTTTCAATAGCAACATTATTGGTACTATGCTACACACAAAACCATTGCAATGAATTACTTCATTATAAATACATCTACATCTATAGTACTGCTGAATATACTATAATATACTGAAACTATGATTATATTGTATTTGCAGGTTCTAATTTGAGAATTGTTACTCTATTTTTACAATATACTATATATTTGAACTACATACTAAAAATATAGTAGTAAAGTGTATTGTCTTATATATGTGAAAATTACATTTACTATAAATAATATTCACAGCAGTGATTTCTTAAAGGTTGCAACAGAATAATAATAAATTTGTCAAAAACACTATGAAAGCATATTGGATTATCTCACTTTTGTCGTAATATGCAATCAATAAATTATACCAATAATTATTAATCCTTATCTAGTTTATTAGTAGTTTTTTAAATGTCTTTTTCCTATATTACCTGGATTCGTAAATAAATGAAATATGGGAAATGAATAAAGTAGGAAAAATATAATTTTGTGACTTTAAGAATGATATATACATGGAATCATAAAACATATATTTGAGATTCACTTTTAATTTTTGAATTTTATTTTATTTATTTTTTTATACAGCAGGTCCTTATTAGCCATCAATTTTATACACATCAGTGTATACATGTCAATCCCAATCGCCCAACTCACCCCACAACCCCAGCCCCCAAGCTTTCCCCCCTTGGTGGCCATACGTTTGTTCTCTACATCTGTGTCTCAATTTCTGGCCTGCAAACCAGATTATCTGTACCATTTTTCTAGGTTCCACATATATGCACTAACATACGATATTTGTTTTACTCTTTCTGACTTAACTTCACTCTGTATGACAGTCCCTAGATCCATCCAGCTCTCTACAAATGACCCAATTTCTTTCCTTTTTTTTTTTTAATAATTCTTTATTTTCTTTATTTATTTCTGGCTGTGTTGGGTCTTCATTTCTGTGCGAGGGCTTTCTCCAGTTGCAGCAAGCGGGGGCCACTCTTCATTGCGGTGTGCGGGCCTCTACATTATCGCGGCCTCTCTTGTTGCAAAGCACAGGCTCAGTAGTTGTGGCTCACGGGCCTAGCTGCTCCGTGGCCTGTGGGATCTTCCCAGACCAGGGCTCGAACCCATGTCCCCTGCACTGGCAGGCAGATTCTAAACCACTGCGCCACCAGGGAAGCCCAATTTCTTTCCTTTTTATGGCTGAGCAATACTCCATTGTATATATGTACTATATCTTCTTTATCCATTCAACTGTCGATGGGCATTTAGGTTGCTTCCATGACCCAGCTGTTGTAAATAGTGCTGCAGTGAACACTGGGGTGCATGTGTCTTTTTCAATTACGGTTTTCTCTGGGTATATGCCCAGTAGTGGGATTGCTGGATCATATGGTAATTCTATTTTTAGTTTTTTTAAGGAACCTCAATACTGTTCTCCATAGTGGCTGTATCAATTTACATTCCCACCAACAGTACAAGAGGGTTCCCTTTTCTCCACACCCTCTCCAGCATTTGTTGTTTGTAGATTTTCTGATGATGCCCATTCTAACTGGTGTGAGGTGATACCTCACTGTAGTTTTCATTTGCATTTCTCTAATTATCAGTGATGTTAAACAGCTTTTCATGTGCTTCTTGGCCATCTGTATGTCTTCTCTGGAGAAATGTCTATTTAGGTCTTCTGCCCATTTTTGGATTGGGTTGTTTGTTTTTTTAATATTGAGGTGCATGAGCTGTTTATATATTTTGGAGATTAATCATTTGTCCTTTGATTCCTTTAAAATATTTTCTCCCATTCTGAGGATTGTCTTTTTGTCTTGTTAATGGCTTCCTTTGCTGTGCACAAGCTTTGAAGTTTCACTAGGTCCCATTTGTTTATTTTTGTTTCTATTTCCATTACTCTAGGAGGTGGATCAAAAAATATCTTGTTGTGATTTATGTCAAAGAGTGTTCTATGTTTTCCTCTAAGAGTTTTATAATGTCCAGTCATACATTTAGGTCTGTAATCCATTTTGAGTTTATTTTCATGTATGGTGTTAGGGAGTGTCCTATTTTCATTCTTTTACATGTAGCTGTCCAGTTTTCCCAGTACCACTTACTGAAGAGACTGTCTTTTCTCCATTGCATATCCTTGCCTCCTTTGTCATAGATTAGTTGACCAGAGGTGGGTGGGTTTATCTCAGGGCTTTCTATCTTGTTCCATTGATCTATGTTTCTGTTTTTGTGTCAATACCATCTTGTCTTGATTACTGTAGCTTTGTAGTATAGTCTGAAGTCAGGGAGTCTCATTCCTCCAGCTCCATTTTTTTCCCTCAAGACTGCTTTGGCTATTGGAGGTCTTTCGTGCCTCCAAACAAATTGTAAGATTTTTTTGTTCTAGTTCTATAAAAAATGCCATTGGTAATTTGATAGGGATTGCAATGAATCTGTAGATTGCTTTTGGGTAGTATAGTCATTTTCACAATATAGTCATTTTCTTCCAATCCACGAACATGGTATATCTCTCCATCTGTTGGTATCATCTTTAATTTCTTTTATCAATGTCTTATAGTTTTCTGCATACAGGTCTTTGTCTCCCTAGATAGGTTTATTCCTAGGCATTTTATTCTTTTTGTTGCAATGGTAAATGGGAGTGTTTCCTTAATTTCTCTTTCAGATTTTTCACCATTAGTGTATAGGAATGCAAGAGATTTCTGTGCATTAATTTTGTATCCTGCAACTTTACCAAATTCATTGATTAGCTCTAGTAGTTTTCTGGTGGCATCTTTAGGATTCTCTATGTATAGTATCATGTCATCTGCAAACAGTGACAGTTTTACTTCTTCTTTTCCAAATTGTATTTCTTTTTCTTCTCTGATTGCCATGGCTAGGACTTCCAAAACTGTGCTGAATAACAGTGGTGAAAGTGGACATCCTTGTCTTGTTCCTGATCGTAGAGGAAATGCTTTCAGTTTTTCACCATTGAGAATGATGTTTGCTGTGGGTTTGTCATATATGGCCTTTATTATGTTGAGGTAGGTGCCCTCTATGCCCACTTTCTGGAGAGTTTTTATCATAAATGGGTGTTGAATTTTGTCAAAAGCTTTTTCTGCATCTATTGAGATGATCATATGGTTTTTCTTCTTCAATTTGTTAATATGGTTTAACACATTGACTGATTTATGTATATTGAAGAATCCTTGCATCCCTGGGATAAATCCCACTTGAACATGGTGTATGAGCCTTTTAATGTGTTGTTGGATTCTGTTTGCTAGTACTTTGTTGAGGATTTTTGCATCTATGTTCACCCGTGATACTGGTCTGTAATTTTCTTCTTCGTAGTATCTTTGTCTGCTTTTGGTATCAGGCTGATGGTGGCCTCAAAGAATGAGTTTGGGAGTGTTCCTTCCTCCACAATGTTTTGGAAGAGTTTGAGAAGGATGGGTGTTAGCTCTTCTCTAAATGTTTGATAGAATTCACCTGCAAAGCCATCTGGTCCTGGACTTTTGTTTGTTGGAAAATTTTTAATCACAGTTTCAATTTCATTACTTGTGATTGGTCTGTTCATATTTTGTATTTCTTCCTGGTTCAGTCTTGGAAGATTATACCTTTCTAAGAATTTGTCCATTTCTTCCAGGTTGTCCATTTTATTAGCATAGAGTTGCTGGTAGTAGTCTCTTAGGATGCTTTGTATTTCTACAGTGTCTGTTGTAACTTCTCCTTTTTCATTTCTAATTTTATTGATTTGAGTCCTCTCCCTGTTTTTCTTGATGAGTTTGGCTAATGGTTTATCAATATTGTTTATCTTCTCAAAGAACCAGCTTTTAGTTTTATTGATCTTTACTATTGTTTTCTTTGTTTCTATTTCATTTATTTCTGCTCTGATCTTTGATTTCTTTCCTTCTGCTAACTTTGGGTTTTGTTTGTTCTTCTTTCTCTAGTTCCTTTAGGTGTAAGGTTAGATTGTTTACTTGAGAATTTTCTTGTTTCTTGAGGTAGGCTTTTATAGCTAAAAACTTCCCTCTTACAACTGCTTTTGCTGTATCCCATAGGTTTTGCATCGTCGTGTTTTCACTGTCATTTGTCTCTAGGTACATTTTTATTTCCTCTTTGATTTCTTCAGTGATCTCTTGGTTATTTAGTAACGTATTGTTTAGCCTCCATGTGTTTGTGTTTCTTACGGTTTTTTTTCCCTGTTATTCACTTCTAATCTCATAGTGTGGTGGTCTGAAAAGATGCTTGATATGATTTCAATTTTCTTAAATTTACTGTGGCTTGATTTGTGACCCAAGATGTGATCTATCCTGGAGAATGTTCTGTGCGCACTTGAGAAGAAAGTGTAATCTTTTGTTTCTGGATGGAATGTCCTATAAATATCAATTAAATCTATCTAGTCTATTGTGTCATTTAAAGCTTCTGTTTCCTTATTTATTTTCATTTTGGATGATCTGTCCACTGGTGTAAGTGAGGTGTTAAGGTCCCCCACTATTACTGTGTTACTGTCGATTTCCTCTTTTAGAACTGCTAGCAGTTGCCTTATGTACTGAGATGCTCCTATGCTGGTGCATACATATTTATAATTGTTATATCTTCTTCTTGGATTGATCCCTTGATCATTATGTAGTGTACTTCCTTGTCTCTTGTAACATTCTTTATTTTAAAGTGTATTTTATCTGATATGAGTATTGCTACTCCAGCTTTCTTTTGATTTCCATTTGCATGGAATATCTTTTTCCATCCCCTCACTTTCAGTCTGTATGTGTCCCTAGGTCTGAAGTGGGTCTCTTATAGACAGCATATATATGGGTCTTGTTTTTGCATCCATTCAGCAAGCCTGTGTCTTTTGGTTGGAGCATTTAATCCATTCACATTTAAGGTAATTACCGATATGTATGTTCCTATGACCATTAATTATTTTCGGTTTGTTTTTGTTTTTCTTCTCTTGTATTTCTCACTTAGAGAAGCTCCTTTAGCATTTGTTGTAGAGCTGGTTTGGTGGTGCTGAATTCTCTGAGCTTTGCCTTGTCTGTAAAGCTTTTGATTTTTCCATCGAATCTGAATGAGATCCTTGCTGGGTCATCTTCATTGTAGGTTCTTCCCTTTCATCACTTTAAGTATATCATGCCACTCCGTTCTGGCTTGTAGAGTTTCTGCTGAGAAATCAATTGTTAACCTTATGGGAGCTCCCTTGTATGTTATAAATGTCGCTTTTCCCTTGTTGCTTTCAATAATTTTTCTTTGTCTTTAATTTTTGCCAGTTTGATTACTATGTGTCTTGGCGTGTTTCTCCTTGGGTTTATCCTGTACGGGACTCACTGCACTTCCTGGACTTGGGTGGCTATTTCCTTTCCCATGTTAGGGAAGTTTTCGACTATAATCTCTTCAAGTATTTTCTCGGGTCCTTTCTCTCTCCTTCTGGGACCCCTATAATGCAAATGTTGTTGCATTTAATGTTGTCCCAGAGGTCTCTTAGGCTGTCTTCATTTCTTTTCATTCTGTTTTCTTTATTCTGTTCCTCAGCAGTGAATTCCACCATTCTGTCTTCCAGGTCACTTATCCGTTCTTCTGCCTTAGTTATTTTGCTATTGATTCCTTCTAGTGTAGTTTTCATTTCAGTTATTTTATTGTTCATCTCTGTTGGTTTGTTCTTTAATTCTTCTAGGTCTATGTTAAACATTTCTTGCATCTTCTCGATCTCTGCCTCCATTCATCTTCCGAGGTCCTGGATCATCTTCACTATCATTATTCTGAATTCTTTTTCTGGAAGGTTGCCTATCTCCACTTCATTTAGTTGTTTTTCTGGGGTTTTATCTTGTTCCTTCATCTGGTACATAGCCCTCTGTGTTTTCATCTTGTCTATCTTTCTGTGAATGTGGTTTTTGTTCCACAGGCTGCAGGATTGTAGCTCTTCTTGCTTCTGCTGTCTGCTCTCTGGTGGATGAGGCTATCTAAGAGGCTTGTGCAAGTTCCATGATGGGAGGGACTGGTGGTGGGTAGAGCTGACCCAAGATTGACTTTTTTATTCAGCATAATGCTCTTGAGATCCATCTCAGGTGATGTATCAGTAGTTCATTCCTTTTTATTGCTGAGTAATATTACATGTTATTGATGCACCACAGTTTAACTGTTCACTTATTGTAAGACATTTTGGTTGTTTCCAGTTTGGGGCTAATACAAATAAAGTTTTCTAAGAGGTGTATAGTGATGCCTCATCGTGATCTTATTTTGCATTTTGCTAATGACAGGTGATGTTGAACATCTTTCATATGCTAATTTGCCATCGTTTAATCTGGTGAAATGGCTTTTTGTATCTTTTGTTAATTTTCTGGTTGTATTGTTTGGGTTTTTTAACGCTGGCTTTCAAGAATTCTTTATAGATTCTAGATGAGTCCTTTGCCATATGTGTGGTTTGCAAATAAGTTCTCCTAGTCTGTAGCTTGTCTTTTCACTCTCTTAATGGGTTTTTCACAGACCAAAAGTTTTTAATCTTGATAAAGTCAACTTATCAATTTTTCCTTTTATGAATCATGCTTTCAGTGCCACGTCTAAAACCTCTATAAACCAAGGCTTAGCTACTGAAGATTTTTTCCTCTGTTTACTTTGAGAAGTTACATAGTTTCACATTTCACATTTACATGTATGATCCATTTGGAGCTGATTTTTGAATAACGTATGAGGTATAAGGTTCATTTTTTTGCCAACAGACATCCAACTATTCCAGCACTATTTATTAAAAAGATGATTCTTCCTACAAGGTCTGCTTTTGTACCTTTGTTAAAAGTCAGCCGGCCACATTTGTGGGGCTATTACTGCATTCTCTGTTCTACTCCATTGATTTATGTGTCTCTCCCTATACCAATACTACACTGTCTTGATTACCATATAGCTATATGGTCTTGAAATCAAGTAAATTGTACCCACTTATTCTTTTTTCAAAGCTGGTTTAGCTTTTATAGTTCTTATACTTTCCCATGTAAATTTTAAAGTAAGTTGGCCTATGTCTACAAAAAAAACTAGAATTTGACAGAAACTGTGTTAAAATTGTGTATTGATTTGGGGAGAATTTCCATCATTTCCATGTTGAGTCTTCCAAGCCATAAACAATGCACGTTTCTCCAATTATTTAGACCTTTGATTTTTTTCATCAGTTTTGTACTTTACAGCATAAAAGTCTTGTACATATTTTGTTATATTAACACCTAAGTAGTTCAATATTTTTGGAGTGATTGTAAATGACACTGTATTTTTAATTCCAGTTTCTATGTGTTCACTGTTAGTATACAGAAATATAACATTTTTGTAAGCTGATTTTATATCTTGCAACCTTGCTGAATTCACTTATTAGTTCTAGTTTTTTGATAGATTCCATGTTTTTATATGTGTAGAACATCATGTCTCCTTCAAATAGGGTCAACTCTTTGCTTTCTTTCCAATTCATATGCCTTTTATTTCTTGATCTTGCCTAGTAGTACTGTCTAGAACTTCCAGTGCTATGTTTAATAGATGTGCTAAGAATATACCTTGTTCCCAACCTTAGGGTAAAGCGTTCAGTCATTCATCATTAACTATGGTATTAGCTGTGAAATTTTTATAGATATTCTTAACAAAGTTGAGGAAGTTCCACTCTATTCCTAGTTTTTAGAGAGATTATTTTTTAAATCATGAATCGGTGTTGAATTTTTCAAATGCTTTTTCTGCATCAATTGGTACACTCATTCAATTTTTCCTCTTGTTAATGCGGATCTATTACACTGATTGATTTTCAAACACTGAACCAACCTGGCATCCCTGAAATCAACCCCACTTGGTCATGGGACATAATTCCTTTTACATACTGTTGATTTCTATTTGCTAATATTTTGTTGAGGATTTCTGTACCTGTGAATATTGGCCTATAATTTTCTTTTTTGTACTGTCTTTGATTTTGGTATTAGGACAATATTAGCCTCATAAAATGAACTGGGAACTGATCTACCTTCTTCCATTATCTGGAAAAGAATATAAAGAATCAGTGTCAATTCTTTAAAATTTTGGTAGAATTCTCCAGTGAAACCAGTTGAGCCCCAAGATTTCATTTTAGGAATTTTTTTTAATTGTAAATTCAATTCCCTTAATAGTTATAGGGCTATTCAAATTATCCATTTCGTATTAGGTTACAGTCTATACTTTTCTACAAATTGGTGCATTTCATCTAAGTTATTAAATTTTTTCCCAATAGCAAGCCAACCCAAGAATTCTACCTAGCAAGCTATCTCAATTACAAAATGCCAAGGCACTTGAAGTAAGAGTTTTAGGTTTACACTGTGTGGCATCTCTTATAACAGTGACTTATAAAGCATCCCACTGAAGCTGTTTTTCAAGGAGTGACAATGTATTTGGGCAGTCCAACCATACCATCCTCACTGGTTAACCTTGTAAACACCATACACACACCACATGCAGAATGACTCTCCAGCTACACACAAACCAGAAGAGTTAACTGGACATGAAGGGATCACATCTTGGTATTTTTACTCTGATGTTCAAGTCAGTGTTCCTCCTAGCCTTTTTTTTTTTTTTAACTCTGTTTAAAACTCACAAGAAGTTGCAAAAATCACAGAGTCCCATGTACCGTTCACCCAGCTTCTCCTGATGGTGACATCTTATATACCTATAGCACAATATCAAAATCAGGAAACTGACATTAGTACATTACTAGATTATGGATTCCTTTATCCTTTTTATAGATAAGCTATATAATAGTGAACTTTCTCAGAAACTCTCCCAGCACTTGGGCATCTATTAGCAATCAAACTACCAATCCAGACTTCTAATTCAACTGCAAACTACCTATATATAAACAATCCTTCTACATACAAACATATACATACTCTATATATTCATACCTCACACACAGAAACACAAAAGTTTGCATCCACAAACTTATATGAAAACAAAATCAATCCCACCCTTCTTATCTGAGTACTGTATTTCACTAATTTTTACTTTCCCTAGCTATTACTACATGAAGACTATGTGTAAATGAGTCTGAGGGCTAAAAGAAATCTTTAAAAGTTATCTAACATAAAAATCCATCCAATGCTTGATTCCTTGTACAACATCCTCATCAATGATCCTTCAGCCTTTACTTGAGTACTTCTAATGACAAGAAACAAATAAGATATGAAGGAATCCAATCCACCTTTGGTCAATCCTAATTCTTGAAAGGTATCTCCAATCATTAGCCCAAAACTTAAAAATCTGTACTCATTTACTTCTAGTTGTATCGTTTGGGGGATATGAACAAAAAAGACTTATCCCTCACTGTCTTTCTCCCAGGAAAGAAAGATGCCCTATTTTTCCTAAGATGTCCTAGTTTGCATCTATTGGTCTGGCATACTTAATAACCCCTTTTACCCTCAAGATCTGAACAGAACATTATATATTCACTCTATCCTGTAGAGCCCTCAAAAATATGAAGACCACACGTTTTTATTAGGTTAACCTCATTTTTCAGCTCTTCTTTGTATGATACAATTTTGAGGGCCTTCACTAGCCTTATCATTCTTGCTTCTGAATGCACACCAGCTTATTGATATTCCAAGAGCTTAAGTTCCTTGTCCCATATATATACTAATGAAAGAGTTTCTAATCCCAATTAAAGAACAGAAAGTCACTTACACCCCTTTGAATTCTAGACCAAGATACAGCATTGCAATTACTGTGCCTCTGGGTAAAGACATCTGAGTGTCTTGAACCATGATACTAGGTAGCAGTCTCACATTATACCAGTAGGTGTCACTCTATATATGATATATTTAAAGTTATCTAAGTCTCAATTTCATTCATTCAACAAATTTTTATTAAGCATCCATTATGTGCCAGGCATGATTCTAGGTGCTATGAGATTATAGAGGTGAACAAGACACGATCTTATTTTCACGAGCTTACAGGCTAGATATTAATGAACAAATCTGCTTTATTTACTTTATATATAAAAGTCTATAAAATTCTATTCCTAGGGAAATTTTATTTTCCTGAGTTATTAGATAATAACACTCAAAATAACTCATGAAGAACACATTAATGAAACAGAATCAGAGAGGTACAGGTGAGATTAATGTATCCAGTGTATTTTCTAGCTGTTTGAACTGATACAACACTTCTCTTCCAAACTTCAAGTTTCTAAAACCCAAATTTTAGGTATCCCTCATTACAGTGGGGAGGAATTTATCTTAAAAAACAATTCAAAACACAACATTGTAAAGCAATTATACTCCAATTTTTAAAAAATTCAAATTTAAAAAAAATCTACCTATTCATGTTTTTACAAAGGAGACACTGGTATACAAATTTTTAAAGATTATTTGTAAAGCTTATTAATTCCCAAGTTCATATTTCCTTGTTTCTACTTAGAAAAGTTAAAATGTCCCCTTCTAAATACCAACATACTCCCCAGGTTAACAGAACAAAGACAGTAATGAATTATGCCTCAGCATAGAATTTAGGAATTCTACTGTCAACATCCTTATTTGGACACATGTGAGACTCATAGCTATTATCAGGACTTAAAGGTGACTACTCATGATTAGAGCAGAGCAATGAAAGGTCACACTGTGTCAAAATGAACAGATCTAAGAGAAGGAGGAGACACTGTACATCAAAAAAGTGTATTTTCCTGCACAGAAATCCAAGAACCTTTCATTAATCCAAGAGCTATTTAATTGCTATTTTACTTCTCTGTATTCTCAAATAGAATGTTCTCTAAACTGGAAAGGCTAGGAAAAACATGGTTAAGGAAATATTTCAGGCTCAAAAGTCCTACTGCTTAGAATTCTTTAACTTCAAAATTCAGTCAAATGAATCTATTTGAGAAAAATGATGCTTATAAGAATTTAATAAGACCTGACAGCTTCATGTAATATCCAACCTACTGTTTATTTTGAAATACCTCAAACTCGTATTAGTTACTGTTCAAATTACCTGAAATATACTGCATATTGTTCAATCTTAGTATGGACTCACATGCATACTTTAGAACACAAGAAGTACTCAATAAGCATGAAGTTATAAATAAACACTAAGGTGCTTCATAAAACATGGTTAACATAAAAAAGATTAAATTAATTTATAACTAATATTAAGGCATTTTCTTTCACTTTGAAAGGTAAAGTGGTGGTTGACCAAATATATGTAAAACACGGTTTACTGTATGATTTCTTAATTACATTTGTAAACTCTCTGACAGGCTCAGTACTGTTAATGTCTGGCATATCTGAGATGTCACCAAATTTGGGGAAACTCAATGGCAGAGACCTCTGTTATCGCAGTACTTTTATTCCAAATATAAAAATGTGTGTGTGCAAAAGGGGGTTTAGTGTATTGGAAAAAGCTCAGCTTTTGGTGTCACAATGATCTACGTTTGAATTTCAGTACCACCCTAAATAGCTATGTGATTTCTGGGCAAGTTACTTAAACCGTTCTAAGCATCGCTTTTCCACCAACATGCAAATAACAGGTTGGATAGGATTAATACATTGTTTATATTATATAAATGCCTAATACATGGTTTGATACATAGCAGGTACTCAAGAAATGGTATTTATTAGGAGAATGTCATTATTTTGACCATTAGATTGACTATACCAGTTAATGTTGAACAACTACTGACTCACTAGTTTTTATAACTGTAACAGGTTTATAAAACCAAACCCCTTACTAGACTGAATGCCAACAAATAAGCACCTTCTCCTTTAACACAAGTATACTTTGCATGACCTTACATGAATTGCTTAGATAAAAGCTTTTTCTCTTCTCTTTTGTTATTTTAAAGTGCAGATGCATTTGAGTCATTTTCTCCTTTTGTTTCATATCCTTAAGATCCAAAGCTTCAAAGACATAATGTCAGCATGCATCGATTTATGACTGAACTCTTGAAGAGACACTGAAGAATTACCTTGTCAATCACCCCAAGGACTCTGAAGGCCTTCAGCTCCTCGGCAGGGCTCCTTAGGTTCCAAGGGGGCCTTGAACTTAGTGATCCTGGAGGCTAATGGGAGATATCAAAGATTATACATCAATCAGGGAGGTGCTTGAAGGAAGACTGCCTGCTGAAGCAAATGTCAGGCCAAAGGAACTAAATTTATCATAAATCAGAGAATGGAAAGATAAAAGGAGGAAGTTTCTATTTGTCTGGAATGTAAAATAAAAAAATAATAAAATCAAAAATGAAGAAAATAAAAATCAAGAAAATAGTTGCAAGTAAATAAGTCGTAACATTGAAAACAAAATTTTAAAAAGAAAAATTAATGAGCTGATATGGTTTCCAGAGCAACAATGCAATTCAGAATTGTACAGCTGTAATGGAACTTTGTAACAAATGGCTAACTGAGCCAACAATCAATCACAGCCTTATATTTACCCCAGAGGGCTCAAGAGTAATTTAGAAGGAGGGGACTAAAACAAATGTAACAATAGATAAACTTGGGGAGGGAAGGAACATAAGTCATTTTCTCTCATCATAAAACTAGTCCTTTAATGTTACTTTATAAATATATACTAGGTATGTTAAGAGGGATTGGCGAATTCAAGTTCAATCAGAATTGCCAACAATGGTGAAAAATTAAGAAACTCTGTCATATAACCAATAATTATTAGAACTGAGATTGTGTAAGCCTAGAAAAGAGATGATTTACAGAAGAACGAAAATATTTTTTAATATTTGAACATCTGTGATGTGGAAAACTTAGTCTGTTCGCCACAAAAAAAAAGTCCAAAAAAGATCAGTGAATAAGGGATATTTCAGTACCGCATACAATAAAGAATAATCCTAACTTTCCACCCATTGGTCTTAGTTTTTCCCTATCAGTAAAAGTAAAACATTAGACTAGATAAACTTAAAGACATCTCCATTTGGCATTTACAACCAGAAAGCAATGCTTTATTAATCCTTGTATTAAAATGGTGATGCTGCAAAGGATGACAGGACACACAAAGCCTTATTATACCCTCAAAGCAGAACATTTTGTTGTAAAAAAATCCGTTAGAATATATAGGAAACATTTATCATCCCCATGAGTAGACAATAAATATCCTGGTTAACCAAACGTCATGATTACCAGAGTTATTGAGTTACATTTTTGATACTTCAAGTCCTAGTGCAGCTCAGCATCACTAGACAAGAAGCTCCTTGAGAACAGGAAATATGCCTTATTCGTCTTTATATTCACAGTGCCTAGCATGTTGGTTGGAAGCAAAGAGAAAGAGCAGAAAAGAGAGAAAGGAGGAAGAGAGGAGGGTAACAAGTGAGGGAGGTTGCATAGACAAATTAGGTGTCTTTTACAAACGGGGAAAACTGTCACTTTGTGAAATTTCCTAAAAGCAGCAATCCTAATTGCTTTCAAAAATTTTTTTGTTTTTAGGTTTAGTAAGCAAATACTAACTTCAATATGCCTAAAGAGGTGGTATTTAATTTTTTTTTTAAAAGACAACTTTTTATTTTTTAAAGAGACAACTTGAGAACGCTGGTGACAGTGGCAACTGGACAGGATGATAATAATCTTTTTTTTTAAGTACACTGCTCTTTTTTTATGTTTTTTTAAATTTATTTTATTTTATTTATTTATTTTTGGCTGTGTTGGGTCTTTGTTGCTGCGTGCGGGCTTTCTCTAGTTGCGGCGAGCAGGGGCTACTCTTCATTGCGGTGTGCAAGCTTCTCATTGCGGTGGCTTCTCTTGTTGCGGAGCACAGGCTCCAGGCGTGCGGGCTTCAGTAGTTGTGGCATGCAGGCTCAGCAGTTGTGGCTTGCGAGCTCTAGAGCTCAGGCTCAGTAGTTGTGGCACACGGGCTTAGTTGCTCTGCAGCATGTGGAATCTTCCCAGACGAGGACTTGAACCCGTGTCACCTGCATTGGCAGGTGGATTCTTAACCACTATGCCACGAGGGAAGCGCAATAATAATCTTTTTA
Source organism: Lipotes vexillifer (assembly GCF_000442215.2). Lineage (NCBI taxonomy): Eukaryota > Metazoa > Chordata > Mammalia > Artiodactyla > Lipotidae > Lipotes > Lipotes vexillifer. Next base: position 2,134,129 of record NW_006777801.1, read on the forward strand.
AATCTATTTAATTTCTACTTCTAGGATATGTTTCCAAAGAATTCCTTTTTAATCTCACTTTATTAGGTGCTGAGCTAGATGACATAAAACACAGATACATCTCTGCCTCCCTAAAATCCAAGGGGAATTTTTAAGGCTAGAAAAACATTTAGCAGAGTATTTTAGTAGACATATAACAGAAATAGTCTCTTCTCTCTTAATATATTATTTTACCTTCATACCTCACCCTGGCCTGAGTGTAGTACTTACAAGAAGTTATTATTATAATCCCCATTTTACAGATAAATAAAAGGAAGTTCAGAATGGTTGGGTGTTTACTGTCAGAAAGAGCAGTGAAAGATCCTAGGCTAGATCCCAACTCCTTACTCTATTGCTTGCAGTCCTTCTGCTACACAACACATTCTGATAATTAAGAATTCATCTCCCCCTACTCTATTACCAAGTAAGAACAAGAAATGCTTGTGATTTTGGTGAAAGGAATGGTTAGGAAAAGTTATAGGAGGAAAAATAATATTTTAAGTGATAACTTATCCATTACATTCATCTTTGAAAATATGGCCAAACACGTCCAACATCCCTATCTCTTACTTATCCCTCTTATTCAGTAATGTCATTGGATCTTTCAGTTTCCAAAGAAACTTATCAGTTCACTTTAGCAATCTCAACAGCAAACCACAAAATCTCTACTGTGCCTTTCAATAAATTACTGTGTGCCCACTATGTGCATGATAACTGAAAGGGATATAAATCACCAAAAGACACCGTCCCAGGACTTCCCTGGTGGTCCAGCAGTTAAGACTCTGCGCTCCCAATGCAGGGGGCTCGGGTTCAATCCCTGGGCAGGGAACTAGATCCCGCATGCTGCAACTAAGAGCCCACATGCCGCAACTAAGAGCCCACATGTCGCAACTAAAGATCCCGTACGCCGCAACTGAAGATCCCATATGCTGCAACTAAGACATGGCACAGCCAAATAAATAAATATTATAAAAAAAAAAGACATGGTCCCTAGCTTCAAGAAGTTTACAACTTACCTGAGGAGATAAGCCAAATACATGAAAAGTTAAGTAACAATAAGACATTTTTTAAAAACATAAGACAATAGAGATAAGTCACTAGTTTATCACATGTATGTTAACCTGTGGTCTCAGAAAGAAGTGGAATCAAAGGGGATTTTAAATGTTATGTAGGAATTAGGTTAGGAAAGGATATTATACATAGGATTGCGGAAAAAAGAACTCTCTTGGTGGGGGGAAAAATGTTCAAATTGTAAAACAAAGGAAAATAAAATTGCACTTTTAAGGCTGGTCAGTTTTATTGACTTTAACAGGCCTTGAATGCCATGGAAAAAAGTCTGGACTACGTTTTCCAGACTCTAGAAAACAGGTTTTTGTATGAGAAGCAACCCAACGAAAACAGTGATTTAGTAAGGTTACTTTTGCAAAGACAGGAATGGTGAAATTGTAATGGGGGAAGACCAAAGGCAAAGTGATCATTCAAGTTCTCTTTCTACTTTAACCATCTATAAAAGTTTAAGATCAGAGAAATGAACAAAGAAAGATCATGAAATAAAACCATCAATAAAAAATCCTGTATTTCTGATATGCAGTGTTTAAATTGGGTAGAATCCCTATAGATCTATTCCTTTTTTAGATGGCAAAAGGAAACATAAATCCACAGAATTTTAAGAAAAGAAAGAGACAGAGATCAAGTCCAACATTTTTTTTTTCAGATGAGAAAACTGAAAAGCAGCAAGGTTAAGCAATTTGTCTAAGATGACAAAACTAGGTAATAGATAAGGGGATTAAATCTTATTTATAAAATAATATAACACTGTTTAGGAAAACTTCAGCCAATGCTATTGGGGCAGGGTGGGGTGGAAATATTTCTAGGCAACATGGCTGATTTCCTTAAAGAAAAAAGTAAAATTTTCACTTATTTGTATTAGCTACTATATCAGAAGATGCCTAGAGAAGCAAGGAGTTCAAAACTTAAATACAGAGGGTGAGGAGAAGGGAAAAGCAAGAATATATGATAATCCAACAACCTTCAAAACCAAAGATGGCAAGTATATATCACTCAACTGCTCAAACCAATGGCAGACTCTATTAGTCCCACACTCTGTCTTGCAATACAGCCACTACCAGTGGCTAGAGTTAGCACACTAGTAAAACCTATTTACTATTCCTGTTCAACATTGTCTAAATGGTTAAATGAACCTTACCTTTGTTTTCATTTTTGGGGTTTTTTTAAAGCTGTTGTTTATCCTGCCCAGAGTCTCTTTCACTCGGTATTATTCCCTTTTCTCAATGAGATCTATCTCAATTCTTACCAATCTGTGAGTGAGATTACTTTTCAAACTTTAACATGCATGCACATCACCTGAGAACCTTGTAAAAATGGAGATTCGGATTCAGCAGTCTTTGGTGGAGCCTAAGATTCTGCATTTTCAAGAAGCTACCAGGAGATGCTGTGCTGCTGGTCCACCAACCACATGTGGAGTAAGGTTAGCTACTCATCCTTAAATAACCTGAGAGTAAGTCAGCATTATTTGGGAGGGAACAAGCAATCAAGGACAAAAGGAAAGCTCTACAAAGAACATATCAAGAATCCATGCTCTGAACCACGATAGCTAACTACACTATTTCTGAACTTGGCTTCATCTGTAGATTTTTGGCTTTGCCGAGACTTTCACTGGCAACCTATTAACCCTCAATACTCAGTTTCCTAAAAAATGTCTCTCTTACATCACATTTCAAGCACAACTCTTAACTGCAGTCCTATTACTGATTTGGAATGCACCTGATTTCTATCTTTGCTTTGCCCATGTTTCACTAAGGGTGACACAACACTCATTTTAAAATATTTGTTAAAGAAGAATTGAGAAATACCAATAATACCAGTAAACAAAATGCACAACAGAGAAATATTTTCAATATTATAGAAACTGTACTCAAAATTCACAAAATATTCAGGAAAGCCATACATTCTACAGTTGTCCCTCAGTATACACAGGGGATTGGTTCCAGGATCCCCACGAATACCAAAATCCTCAGATGCTCAAATCCGTTATTTAAAATGGTGTAGTATTTACATATAACGTACACACATCCTCCCATATACTTTAAATTATCTCTAAACTACTTATAATACCTAATGCAATGTAAATGCTATGTCAAAAGTTGACAACAGGTGCCAAATTCAAGTTTTGTTTCTTAGAACTTTCTAGAAATTTTTCTCCCCAAATATTTTCCATCTGCAGTTGGTTTAATCCACAAATGTGGAACCCATGGGTACAGAGGGCCAATTGCATTTTCATTTGTACCTTGTAATTGCAAACAAAAAAAGGTATTCATGCTTTAAAAACTACATAATCCTTTATGTCCTAAGTTTAGACCATTTACTGTCTTTTTCTAAATTTCACTGATCTTAAGTTTTAAATTCCTAGAGCTAAAAATAGCAAATAAGCTATTTCAAGTCTTTTCCAGAGAAATCCCCTCTAATACCAATTCTTAAATCATTCAAAGTCACCAACAATTTATAAAAAAAAAAAAAAAAAAGGAAAAGAAATCCATCTCCTTTAGTTAAAACTGCACCTTTAGGGCTTCCCTGGTGGCGCAGTGCTTGAGAGTCCGCCTGCCGATGCAGGAGACGCGGGTTCGTGCCCCGTTTCGGGAAGATCCCACATGCCGCGGAGCGGCTGGGCCCGTGAGCCATGGCCACTGAGCCTGCGCGTCCGGAGCCTGTGCTCCGCAAATGGGAGAGGCCACAACAGTGAGAGGCCCGCATAACGCAAGGAAAAAAAAAACAAAAACAAAAACTGCACCTTTAGTTCAAATAAAGCTCATTTCTTTTTTTTCTCAGACTTGCTCCTTAAGTTTCCTAAGAGCCTTTTAGTAATGAAGTAATGAAGAAAAGAAAGAGTAGGAGAGTGCTTTTGCTCCTTTCTTTCCTTTTTTGAAAAGGATATTATCACCAACAATGGGGAAATTCGGAACTTTTTTATTTACCACATAAGAGTCTCAGATAAACTCAATAAAGCAAAAGCTTGAACTACCACAGAAAACTCAGGTAAAGTGAGTCATGACCTAGACTGCACCAAAGGGAAAAACAGTAATCAACAAAAAATTTCAAACCCAAAAAGATTCCTTTATTTTCTTAATCAACCAGATGAGAAAGAAATATTTGCACATGTATGCAAGAATGAAATAATATCTGCTCTGCACAGAATTTAAGATTTGCTAAAAATCATTTATATCATTCTCTCATTGCGTTGGTTGAATCTATTGCCAAAAGATGGTTAAAGAAGAGAAATAATAAATTCACCAAGCTCATCCAGAACCTCTAGAAGACATTTAAGTTAAATTACAGATAAAAAATAATCAAGCATATCTCTGACCTAAATAAGGGGCAGATTTAATAGAGTAAAATACAAAAGTGAAAATAAAAAGCAAATCCTTACCCTAAAAGAAAAACATCTTGCTCTATCAAGAAAAACTCTTCTCTAACCTCCTTGCCTAAGAACTGAAAAAAAATCCTAGCATATCAAATCTGATTCACTAGGTACCCCTTTTTAACCCTTCCTGATACAAGTTTCCATTACTCTACATGGCTCTCACAATCCTCTCTAACTTCTGTTTCCTCAATTACATACATATTTTGGGTCCTCAATTATGCTTTAGGGTTTGCAAGAGCAGAGACTGTGTCATATCTTTAATATAACTCCAAAGTATATCTAGTTTGATACTGTATACACGCAGAGTCATAACAGATGTTTAATGAATTTATATAAATCTAATACAATCAGCTTTCCTATACTAGATCTCTTTTTGTTTTATTTTCATTTGAAGCTATGCTTGAAGGAAAATTCTGACTGATATACTTCATGGTCCCTTTCTCCAAGTCAAAAGCTATACAGCAGGCTTTATATATTTATTTGCCTAATAAATTATTGCTCCATAAAATGACTGTGGGGAACTGTAACAGGGGATACATAAATGGAGGTTTGAATGAGTAAGCATAAGTAGAACATTCAAAGTTAACATTAATAGAAAGAACAGAATACTACTGATTTTGACTCCCTAAAACTTTTAGAATATGGTTATCCCTTGAATAACACGGGGTTGGGGTGACAACCCTCCTCACAGTTGAAAATCCTAATATAACTTAGAGTAGCCCTCTGTATCCACAATTCCTCCTGTATCCATGGATTCAACCAACTTCAGACTGTGTAGTACTGCAGTATTTACTGCTGAAAGAAATCCACGTGTAAGTGAACCCTCACTGTTCAAACCCATGTTGTTCAAGGATCAATTGTATTTATATACAAGATGGATTTAGTAAAAGTTCATAGAGTCGCATCCTATTTAATACATTTATAAGTATCCCCCAAAATGGATGGAGAATATACGCATCTGGATAGCACACAGGGTAGGTTCCCAACTCCACAGAAAATAAGAATCAGATTCAAAGTAATATTTAGATAAATATTCCATTTAAAAATGATAAAATTCAGGGACTTCCCTGGTGGCGCAGTGGTTAAGAATCCGCCTGCCAATGCAGGGGCCATGGGTTCAATCCCTGATCCGGGAAGATGCCACATGCCGCAGAGCAACTAAGCCCGTGCGCCACAACTACTGAGCCCGCGTGCCACAACCACTGAAGGCTGCGCACCTAGAGCCCATGCTCCGCAACAAGAGAAGCCACCGCAAGGAGAAGTCCGCGCACAACGAAAAGTAATGCACGCTCGCCGCAGCTAGAGAAAGCCCATGTGCAGCAACAAAGACCCAACGCAGCCAAAAATAAATAAATAATAAATAAATAAATTTATTTTTTAAAAAGATAAAATAAAAAGATAAAACTCAATCCCGCCATTTGCAAAATGAATGGAAATGAAAGGGTATTAGGGTATTAGGCTAAGTGTCAGGGAAAAACAAATATTGTATGATTCCACTTACATGTGGAATCTAAAAGACAAAACAAATGAATAAACATAACAAAACAGAAACAGACTCATAAATATAGAGAACAGACTGGTGGTTGCCAGAGCAGGGAGAGGGTGTGAGTGAAACAGGTGTGAGAGATTAAGAGGTACAAACTTCCAGTTACAAAGTAAATAAGTCAGCATAAGGAATATAGTCAATAGTATTGTAATAACTTTATATGGTAACACATAACTAGACTTATCATGGTGACCATTTTGTAATGTATAAAAATACTGAATCACTATGTTGTACACCTGAAACTAATATAATATAAGTCAATTATACTTCAATAAAAAGTTTTTAATTTTAAAAATTAAAAATAAAGTTCAATAGTGAAGCATTAAAGGAAATAATATAATGGAAACAACGATGAAAGAAAACAGGAAAAGATTAGCAAACAGAATACAGAGTCACAGTAATTAACAATCTGAAAATGAGTCAGCAGCTATCTTACTTAAATACATTCATTATGTTAGAACAAGTAACGAAAGTATATTACTTCCAAGTTGGAATATACGTTTTTGTTCTAAAAAGATTGGCCAAATGCTTAACAACAAAAATTCTTACACTAATAAGTACAGTTCTGATAACTGTATGTTTTAAAAGGGAACACAGAAAATGAAAAGGGCTCAGAAAAGCAGCAAAAAAAGTTTTAGTTGTCCAATGAACCAAGATTAAATAATGGGCTATTTTTAAATTAGAAAATTGAGACATTTTATAATTTTCAGAAAGTATAAAAAGCATTTAAAAATGTGGGAAAAGGTATATAAAGCAATATATGAGGGGAGATGAAAAATAGGGCTAATGCTTATTAAGCTAGTCTTAAAAGCTTGGCTTATAGGCTGGTCTTTTTATGAGGTAGGCACTTGAATATTTACGTGTGTGTGCGTATGCATCCACATATGAGTTATTTTTTTTTTAACTCATTTAATCCTAACTACAACCTAGCAAGGAATTACTACTATCCTCATCATTCAGATGTAGAAACTGAAGCTAAGAGGTGGAGTTAAGTATCTTGTCCAATCTTCCATGGCTTCAAGGGACAGAGATGAGATGTGAACAAGCCTGCCTGCCTCTTAGATCAATTAAGAAAATAAACACTTTCTCACACCTCTAGAAGGTATAACTCTTAAATAGCATCAGAAAAAAAAACTTAGTTTCATATAAAGAAAAAAAGAAAAAAACAGAAAAATTTCTTCCAGAAATTTGCCAAATCCAGATGGACATAACATAAAAACAGCAATGATAAACCAAAATGTTTCTAATGTTTTAAACATTCACCTGCTTTCCAGACAAGACTAGGGGTAGCCCCAAATAACCTAAATATCCCTGTTAGAATTATACCTTTATAATTCTAGGTAATCTATAGCTGCTACTTGTAGGACTTACGCTTAAATAATCAGTTTTAGCATGAATCAATAAACAGTGCAGGAATAGTATAAGAATCATAACTTTAAAATTTTCAAATAAAATTCAGTATAAATTACTGTCATTCTACACATGGTGATATTAGGGATGGAGTAAAGAATAAAGGGCCGAGAAAGAGAAGGAGAAAGTGAGTCCCATTTTATTCCACTTTTGGTGGTTTGCTTTAATGCTTTTCTTCCCACCAACACCTTGTTAAGAAAATCAATGATAAAATTCCAAGACCAAAATCCTCAAACATTCTAGTTAGAAATAAAACTGAGAGACAAAACAGCAAAAATGGCTAAAGAAAATATAAAATGAGACATAAGACATACCTGAGATACATCATCAAGTTGAGGTTTCACATAAAGGCTAGAGAGACTCTCTGCTCGCATGAGATATTCTGCGGTTCTTCTCTTCACAGCTTCTCGACGAGTAGGGCTTGACTCTCCTAAAAGGAAAAAACAGAAGTCAGGACATGTGAAAAATAAATAAACTTTCTTTAATCCAAACTGAAGATTAACTTCCTTTTACCCAATTTACCACTTGTTCACATTTCTAACCAAAAAGAAGAGAGAGATCAAAATTGGAACAGACATCAAAGTTATTCATATCAGCAAGGTCTAAAGTTATTCATATCAGCAAGGTCTCTAGATGAATTTCATTTATCTAAATTCTGAAACGCCCCTATTTAAATATGTATAGAGAACTTGATGTATTTTATAAGAGGAGCCAATATATAAAGAATGTAATGTAAAAAGCTCTGTGGGCAAGAGACTAGCCTAGCCCAAACAGTATACGATTGTCCAACTCAACAAATAGGACTAAGTGCAAGAGACATTTAATAAAAGCTGTGACATGGATGTGATATACTATAAAAGTACCACCAAACTGGAGAATAAAATTATTTAGGGTAACTAAATTCACTCTGATTTTTGTAAGCATCAGGGTTTATTCATTAATAACAAATTGTCACCCACCTTACAACTGAAAACAATAATGTGATTTAAATCCTTGTAATATATTATGTGAAAGTGAACAAGGATCATTTACCCTGTCTGGCTCTCAGTTTCCCTAAGGAAAGGGTATTCAAAGTGGCCTCTAAGAACTCAAGATCTCAAAAAGGAGATGTTACACTCCTGGATCTCTCCTCTCCAGAGTGGGATGATCCTATGCTTTTACCCATTTTATATATATACTCGACTATAATATAACATTTCATTTGAAGAAAGGATTCCATGGCTGAAAGTCAAAAAGTCTGAAACCACTGTACTATATGATGTCTAAGGTTCCTATCATAAATAATATTCAATACTATTCATGACTCATTTTTATCAAAGCACTGAATACACAGTACTGTTTTTATAATTCACCCTATGCATCTTCTGAATGAAGTCAACCAAAATGTAAGTATCACACAGTGGAAAGTACCCTGGATTACATTCCAGAAACCCTGGTTATCTGAATTCTGTCTCTGTCTCTCGTTAGTCATGTGTCCGATGATAAGTCATCTCAACTCTGTGAACCTCTTCCTCATTCTCTAAAATGGAAATATATACCTCAAATGACTGTAGAGATTAAAGGAGACAACATACATAAAAGGTACTACAACAGAGCCAGTGCTATAGGAAGCAATAAGTTGTAAAGGTTTTCAATCTTGGTTTCTCTCTCAAAACCAAATCCTACATAATAATGTCACCTGGTTTGCTGAATTAGAAGTGAACTGAATTACAATAAAGCAGATATTTTTCCCCAAGAGACTACAGGTGGAAAAACCTCTTCTTATTTCTGCCTGGAACAACATCTTCTATTTCTTCTGGGAAATGACCCTTTCTCCTCCCCTTCAAACTCCTCCACCTCTTCCCCGAACCACTGCTAACCCTTAACAACATGGTTTGAATGAAAGTTGCTACCTTATTTCACATCGCAGCCCCTCTAGTCACTACTTGTCAGCCAAGGGTGAGCCTCCCTGTCACAGCAGGGCCAACCATAGAACCCCATCCTCTTGGCCACAGTTGGAGAAGGGAGAAATTGGCCCAACACAAACTGGACCAATCAGTCCTTCTGTGTTATTGATGCTGGAAGTAAGAGAGTGGGAACTGCCAGCAGCCATAGTTTCTGCCAAAGCAAAAAAAGAGACACAAATACGAGAGATCAAAAAAGAAAACCTAATGTGACTGGGGTCCCTGATATCAGTTGAACCTACAATCCTGCCATTTGTTCCCTAAGGTAGTGGATTTTGTCACATGTAAACCAAAGAACCCTGAATGAATACAGACCTCTAAGAAAAAGTACAGGGACTTCCCTGGTGGTCCAATGGCTAACACTCTGCACTCCCAATGCAGGGGGCCCAGGTTCGATCCCTGGTCAGGGAACTAGATCCCACATGCTGCAACTAAGAGTTCGCATGCCTCAACTAAAGATCCCGCATACCACAACGAAGATCCCGCGTGCCACAACTAAGACCCAGCGCAGCCTAATAAATAAATATTTTTTAAAAGGAAAAAAAAAAAATTGCAACAAAGTTGGGATTGCAATTTTGCTTAAATACTTTGCCTTTAGCTTTTATCTTACAACTCCATCTCTTCTCTCCTTTATGAGTAGTAATTCACAAATATAACTGGTCTTGATGAGGGATGGGGATCTCTACTGCCTTTTAACTGTGGAACAATCTATATTTATTAACTCTCCAACTCCTCAAACCTCAAATAAAATGTCAGTATGCTTCCTGCCTCTGTCCTTAAAATTTACTTAATTTCTAAACCCAAGGTTTTTATTTTTACTCGGTTGAAAAATGGATATAATCTGTGAAAATCACCTAACTATAACACATTTTGAAGATAAAATGTTCCACATAAATAAGAAACATTCACTACTTCGACACACTGCTCATTCTTAGTTTTGAGCTTATTGCTCATAGATTCCAACTGCTACTCCCATTATCATTAGCTCTTCTCATTGCAGGTTATACCTTTCAAGCCCTAATTTAAATCCCCATTTAGAATTTTTGGTTCTTCTTAGGCTCAACTCTAATAGAAACTATGGCAATTTAGGGTTTTTTCTATTTAATTCAGCGCCATTAAACTTTAATAAAACTTCAAATTTTTCTTTTTTCAAAAAAATCAACTTGAAATTCAAAAATGTCAATTATAAAACACCTAATTAAAGCTAGGGTTAAAACCATATTTCGTGGGCTTCCCTGGTGGCGCAGTGGTTGAGAGTCCGCCTGCCGATGCAGGGGACGCGGGTTCGTGCCCCGGTCCTTCGTGCCCCGCGCCGGGAAGATCCCACATGCCGCGGAACATCTGGGCCCGTGAGCCATGGCCGCTGAGCCTGCGCGTCCGGAGCCTGTGCTCCGCAACGGGAGAGGCCACAACAGTGAGAGGCCCGCGTACCGCAAAACAAAAACAAAAACAAAAAAACAACAACAGAAACATATTTTGTAATCAAATTGCTGCTTTTTAAACTTTTGATATTTCTGTTCCTTTCGAGGCAGTCACCATAGTAACAGAGAAACAAGAACCGGAAGCCAGCAGTTGAAATGGACTCCTGCTGATGATAGTGGTTCCGCTTCCATGGAAACAACAACGAAGTGATGGAAATACTGGAAGGCTTTTTAAATGTAACCTTAAATACACATACTATGCCTCCTTCCTTATCAGCCCCTTAAAAGTAGGTCACAAGCACTGCTGATCAATAGCAGCAGCCAAGGATGAAAACCACCTCTTGCAGATTTCTGCTGCAGGATACTTGCTGAGGTTTTTGAGAAAGAAAAGATTCATCTATCGATTTCCAGAATAATTCCAAGTAATCAACTTATTCATAAATATGACTTTAAACAGATTTTACTTGATTAAAATTTTTGACTCTAACCTTAATTTCTTAATCTTCATTTTAAGACACACACGCAGCATATAATGATTATTTTTCAAGGAAACTAGGTTACCTGGAATTCAACTTTTAATCCCATATTAGGTCATGTGGCTATTATTTCTTCAGTAATATATCTAGGTAGACATTTAATAAATGCTTTTAAAAATGGATGCGTATTTAACATTCTACCTAGGGACTTCCCTGGTGGTCCAGTGGTTAAGACTTCTCCTTCCAATGCAGGGGGTGTAGGTTTAATCCCTGGTCTGGAAGCTAAGATCCCACATGCCTCGGGGCCAAAAGCCAAAACATAAAACAGAAGCAATACCGTAACAAACTCAATAAAGACTTTAAAAATGGTCCACGTCAAAAAATCTTTTTAAAAAATAAAAATTCTACCTGAAGATAAACCAATACCTTCAATAAGTTCTCTACATTTCTGTTAATCATTCAGACAGAACAAGAATTTCCACTGTGCTTTGGCATTCAAAAGAGAAAAACTGCTTCCATTATTTATTTACTAACCTTTATGTCAAAAAGTTCTGGTGTACCATAAAAGATGTCTTATCTTTAAATATCGTGTCAACCCATATTTCTTTACCTCAGATCAAGAGAAAGAACAGAATTAGGGTGATTATAAAGTGTGATTCATGAAAGAAGAGAGTGTAGCTGAATAGAAATGAGCAATTTCAAAGTTGTCATTGAAAATTTTTGAAAACTGCTATCCAGCAGTCCAGAGCACCAACCCTGACTCAATTTACTAAGAGAAGTTATTACAGAAGGCACAATCTATAGATAACAGAATTGTGAAATTCTAATTTACCCAAGAGACCATCACCATTTGGTACTCCTTCACTATATCTAATTCATTTAATATATTACCTTCCTTTTATAACTAAGGAAATTGAGGCTCAGGGATGTGAAATGCCTTTCTCAGTCACAAAGTTAAATAAGAGCCTAAACCTAAACCAGATCTTATGCTACCACACTTCAGGTAACTGAATTTGAATTAGATTATTCTACTGTTACTGAGTAGAGCAAGAAAAATACAGAGCACAGGACAAGTACAAGCGAGTATGCGAACAAAGATGAAGAGAAAATAAAGGTAAGGAGTTGAGGCAGGAGCCTATCAGACAAGATAGAGTAGAATCAGAGAGAAGGAAAGGCTGAAGAAGATAGACAGGCACACGAGAAAATCAGAGCTATGAAGAGGTACAAATTTCACACTGAGAAAAACTGGGCTCTCAAACATCCTTGTAACCCAAGGATTTCCTTGGAAAACAAAGGTCCTTATTCATTTACCCAATTTTAAAAAAAAAGGCATTTTTACTCACAGAAATAATGAAAATCAGTTTCACGAACTAGAATAAAAAGTTAATTCTTCCAATTCTGTTATTCTACCCTTAGTCACTAAAAAGAATATAGCTACTGCCTCATCATTGATTCAACAAAAGAAAAGCAATGTTAAAGGAAGCACTGGCCACGTCAGACTTCTTGAAAGCCAGTATGTCTACATTTCTACTTTATGGGAAATTTTAAGGGACTTTCAAGAGTATTTTGACCATACTTGATTGTCTCCACATGCACAGAATTTAATCCCCATATAAGACTCTACTTAGTCACATCTTATATTCCTATCTCTACTCCACACTCTCCAGTAGGCCCTATTGGAGGCTCTATCTCTTTACTCTTGGTCAAGCATGCTTGGTTTTCATTCAGATTTATCACATTAGAAAGAACATCCACATCAACCTGGGTTTTCTGGGATAAGTTTTTGTTTGTTGGTGCTTCCTTTTTTTTTTTTTTAAACGACTTCAGTCACATAAAAGAATATGCCTGTTTGAGATGGCCTTGGTGGTTAGAGTTTTTTTTTAAGTGCTGATTTATTATATTCAATGGGTTTTTTGTTCTTTTTCAGGTAAAGCCTACCATTTCTGACTTATGCTAAGTGTTCTGACAACAAAAGGCAACCTTGAGAAAAACTGTAATTTACGGTTCTACACATCACCCACAAATCTAGAGCCATCAGCCTTTCCGTGAATAACAAACCTGGTCAGTCAGGGAATCTGCTTCCCATTTGCATTTAACCAACCCCCTATTAATGTTTTTTCTAAACTAAGTGTTATGTGAACTCCAGAAGTTCAAAGAGTCACCAGAGAATAGTAAAAGCAATAGTCAGGATTACAGTTGTGCCCAGGCATTGCCTCAACTATAATTGCTTTCAATGTTGTTTACGTAGTTTTTCTGCCATTAAAAAAAGAAACAGGGCTTCCCTGGTGGCGCAGTGGTTGAGAGTCCGCCTGCCAATGCAGGGGACACGGGTTCGTGCCCCGGTCCGGCAAGATGCCACATGCCACGGAGCGGCTGGGCCCATGAGCCATGGCCGCTGAGCCTGCGCGTCTGGAGCCTGTGCTCTGCAACGGGAGAGGCCACAACAGTGAGAGGCCTGCGTACCGCAAAAAAAAAAAGGAAAAAAAAGCCCAAAATGGAGCCACTAAGCCCATGTCACCAAACTTTAGAATACCTAACTTAATCGCAGCTTCAACCTTCCCCAGGACTGGAATCTTAACCAGTCAGTCTGGAACTTCCTCATCAGCACCAGGGAGGTAACCAGCCAATAAACATTTTTGTCTCCCAAAGGAAGGTGTCTTGCTCAAAATAATCTTTTTTTGTTTATGACTTCCTTGTCCCATCCCCTCTTTGGCTTTAAAGACCTTTCCTTTTCTGGAGCTCCGTGGAGCTCCTTTCTACTTGCTAGATGGGATGCTGCCCGGTTCAGGAATCAATAAAGTCAATTAGATCTTCAAATTTACTCAGCTGGATTTTGTCTTTTAACAGATAAGGTGTCAGTGTCAGGGTCCAAAGTGAACAAACTTCTCATGGCATTCGAGGACAAGAAAGACAGGTGTGGTATCTGTGAACCCCTTTTTGCGTTCACTGTCTTTCTTTCAGCGGTAAGTTTCTCTCAATTCTGAGCTCCTTTCTCTTTGCATCAAGCTTCAGATACAACTGGCTTTCCTTTACAGAGCAAGACAGCTTGAGCTGGTGGACAGTTCTGCCCGGAACCCAGGTCCCTAGCTTTATCATGGACTGCAATTCCCAGGTTTTTGAGTGGAACCCCCAACCCTTAATTCTGTCCCAGGATCCACTTAGGCACTGTTAGTGGCAATATGCAGTTCCCTATTTATGTGGGGCCCCCAGTCCAAGCCCGCATTTGTTGAGATCTGCTGGTTCAATGCTTTCCCCAGTCCAAGGTCCCACATCCCACATTGGGGAACTGGTATGGTACACACAGGGCCTTTTCTTGCTTAGGACTCAGTATATACTAAGGTACACATTTTTTGGCCTTACTTTATGTAGATAAAGGCTAAATGCTAATAGGAATCTCAGAAGTCAAAACAGCCTCAAAATTGATGTGTAAGGGTTGAGCATTTAAGATCTGTTAGAATACCCACGACCTAACTCAAAGACTCCCAAGTTAGGATAAATTGGTCACAGAATGGGTTACTGACACTCAGTCACTTGCCAACCTTAAGAAAATTTCTACGCATAGAGGTACACTGTAAAACACCACATAATCCCCAACCCTATGACACACCCCTCTTAGGTATTAGTTTGGCTCCAAGAGACCCAAAGGCCTAGCTAAAAAAATAAAAATAGTAATGGGATCCTTAAAATCCAATGAGTTAAGCACACCCTTCTGGCATACCTGCTTATTTTATGTCTAACAACTACAATCCTGGAAACTGTAGATATCTACAAAAATGGCAAAATATTACTAAAAACAACCTAGAATTACAGTGGCCATTATGGGGAACATTCCAATTAGACAAGATCATTCACTTAAGAAGTGCACTTAAAAGTAAGAGTTCCCCAATTAAACAAACAGAATAGGATACATATTTTAACTGGTATGCAGCAGCTTCCAAAGGCTTCAAAATGCCAAAAGAACTTTATTGAAAGTTTCATTACAAAAAGCTAACAAAAAATTAAAGACACGAGAGGTACCTAAAACAAAGGAGTGTAAGACAGACACAGGACTTCCCTGGTGGCACAGTGATTAAGAATCTGCCTGCCAATGCAGGGGACAAGGGTTCGAGCCCTGGTCCGGGAAGATCCCACATGCCACGGAGCAACTAAACCAGTGTGCCACAACTACTGAGCCTGCGCTCTAAAGCCTGCGAGTCACAACTACTGAGCCTGCACGCCACAACTACTGAAGCTCACGCGCCTAGAGCCCCTGCTCCGCAACAAGAGAAGCCACCATAATGAGAAGCCCGCGCACCGCAATGAAGAGTAGCCCCGCTCACTGCAACTAGAGAAAGCCCGTGTGCAGCAACAAAGACCCAACAGGGCCAAAAATAAATAAATAATAAATAAATGTATTTAAAAAAAAAAGACAGACACAACTCCTACTGCCCCCTCTGTCTTCCTTTATCAAGTACTCATTCTAGTAATCCTCTGTTTGGATTGTCTTTCCACTCTGAAGAGACTACAAGGCCATAAACAAAAGTCCGTCAAGTTAATGGCCAGCCATACAGGAATCCCTATGCCTTTGAAAGAAAGACCCTGTAAGGATCTCTCTCAGAGGTAATGAGACCGAGGATTTTCTGGTAAATTGCTACATCATTCCCTTAAACAACCAAGGGGAAACAGAAATTAAAAATTAATTTAAAGCCTTGCCAAATTCTGGTAAATATCAGAGATACATTCTCGACTTAAACCCCACTCAGACCTTGCAGGTGGGATCCTGGAAAAACTGGCAGAAGCCAGTTGAGGGTGAGAATTATTACCAGAGTCAATTCTGGATCTCTGTCTGTAGTACCCAATAAAGAGAAAAATAAAGTATCTTTTGCACCCAGTTAGGGGATACCTCTTGAGTCCAAGGGATTGTTCAATACTGCCAGAGATATTTACTGTTTATCTAAGCTGAAAACCAACAAGATTTTTTTTTTAATTTTAAGTAGCTCTGTGGTCAAAAGGTGGCCAAACTGGAAGCTAGTATACAGAGTCTGCTAATATCTGTTTTTTAAGGCCTTCTCCCCTAAACTAAAATAATGTACCTAGCAGGAAAGAAAAAACTTCTAAAGCCCTTATAAAAGGACTTATGGGTGGATCAACCTATGAAGTCATTTAAATAACAACCCAATTCCTTGTGTAACTGAGAGCAACTGTCCTTATCTTACAAATCTTTGCAAAACTAGAAATGCAGCTCTAGAGGCAGTCCAAAATTCACCTATTCCTTTTTCCAATCCCCAAACCTCCTCTATTTATCTTAGAAGACTTGTAACTTGCATTCTTTTCTTGTGCCTTTGAGATGTAAATATTAAAGTACAAACTTCAGAGAGGTAGTTCTTTTCAGTTAAAAAAAAAAAAAGAGGGGGAAGGGGGACAGAGGGTAGGTCACTTGGAACTTGAGCAATTGAGAAATCCCAAGTGTACAGAAGCTATGAGGTCCCTGTTCGCATCTGTCTACATGTTCACATGTGCCTATATACATGTGTTATAGATATATTTTCTACCTCTGGATAGTATTGCCAAAATTAACTTATAGAAGAGCTCTATTTAACTGGCTTACCAAAAAAATTAAGTGCTTATATAAATCATGTATTCATAAAATTCTTAAAAATAGAAAAATTAACCCAATGGTTTTGAGGTTCACTCGATCTGAGATAATCTTTAGTAAATAAAAGCTCATTTTAAGTTTGTTGATTTAATTAAAACAGACACATCTTTAAAGTTATCATACTAAAAATAATGTTGATATACACCTTTTATTCAGCCTAGGCTAACTAAAGATCAAATAAGTTCATGTTATCTCATAAAATTTGTCAGCAAGAAAAATGGCTTGGGATGAAGACTGACATTGTCTAATGTCTCATGAAGTTTTTGTGGGTAGTCTAAACGTAATTGTTAAAAACAAGTAAATGAAATAGATGTCAGTAGGATAAAAAGTTTTTAGGTGAATTTTCCAATAGTTTCTCCAAATCTTTTTGGTGACCTGAAATTCTGTTAACTTAAATTAAAGGATAGTCGTTAAGTATCTAGATCACTTCCAAACAAGGTAAAGTACTGAAAGATTAATTACTGAACATAGGTTTATCTAATTTTTGCTTCTTTTTACAGAGAAATTCAAGGCATTTTGGGTCTATTAATACGCATGTTTTATGCCACACTGAGAAACTGTCTATGAGAAAACACATTTCTAGAAATATTTATGAATCTGCCAATCCACGGAATGCTAATGTAAAAGATAGTTCATAATTGCTTACTTCCCAGTTTTCACTAGAAATTAAAGGTTTCTAAGGCTTAAAAATTCTCATGTAGGTAATTAAAACTACTAGAAATAATAAGGAAAAGGAATTTTATGTGTGATCAGGACTGGCTAAGATTAAAATGAATTTGATTAAGTTTCAATACCAAAAGTAAGCTGGTGTAAAATTAGAATTTGAGTTTCTCCCTATTAAAAGGGACAAAGTGTTCTTGGACTACTGGTCTGCTTTTAATAGTAAGAGATTATAAAAGGTTTTCCTTTACCTTTTGAACAATCTGCCAGGGCCAGGGAGGAAGTGGGGGACACAAAGATCTTGTGTCCTGTCAAAATAATCACCTATGTTCCCTGTTGTCTTTATCGGGTCTTTGATTTCTTAAACCTAGCCCTCTGGATATTAAAAAAAGTAAGTTTTGCTCAGAACTATGTAACCTATATTTGCCTGTAAAGTCTTCATCACTTTGGTTCAATACATAAGCATTGTTTCGTAGTGTCCTATGACCCTATTTGACCAAGTGTTTTTAAACCGTTTGATATTTTTTACAAAATTCCCAAAAATCAAATTCTAAAAGAAGTCTTTCTGACCTCTAACGTTGGGATTTTTCCAGAGGGCCCCTGGCATATCTCAAAAGATTTGCTCTCTCTTCTCATAAAAAGATAGATGTTAAACTAATTAGACTTATTTTATATGTTAAATTACATGTGAAGCATTGAGAAATAAAAATACTAGGCCTTCTTTATGTTCTATTTATATAGGTATATAAGTATTCTAAAAATTGTATGAAGTTCCTAGAAATCTGATATATGTTAATATCTGACAGTGTTATAATAAAACATTATAATACATATAATGACATTATAATAACACAATAATAAATCTGATAATGTTATCAGTCATAATTCTAGTTATTGTCTTGGAGTGTTGTGTGTCACAGAAATAACCAAATTCCCTTGTCAACTGCGCTGTAATGAACTCTAGTCAGATCTTTAACCACGGGCACCTTAAGTCTTTTGACATTTACAGATGGTTATTGTTTTACTCTGATGCTTTTGCTAAAGCGTTCCTACAAAAGTGTTTCTTTTTCAGAGAAATTTCTAGAAAGGATTCTGACAAGTACCCTAGGATACTAGTTTCTGGTAACTTTCAGATAATAACACCAACTGGTTAAGAATTTATAGAACTCTAAGAAAAAACTGGATTCATAAAACTGCTAACAAAAGATGAAGATCAAGAACTAATTACAGTGTAAAGCAACTATACTCCAATAAAAATTAATTTTAAAAAAGAAATAATTACATAGAACTGAATGAACTGATGAAGATGATTATAATTTTTTATGACTTTTTGTTTAAAACATCGCTGGTTCTTTTGTTTTTCCAGGTTTAAGGAAATCCTTTTATCTCTTCTTTTAAAGCTATCAGCAATTTGGTAACACACATTTGTGAACTAAAGTGGAACATTTACTTTCTCTCCCTACTTGATCCCACCAAAATTCAGAAACTCCTGAGAATTCTCTTCATGGCAATAAAGTTCATTATTTGCATAAGTTCAATAAGAATCTGTTCTCACCGTAACAGAACACAATTGGAAACACTGGCTATATTACCAAGACTTTAACTAGAATGTCATATTTGACAGAAATGTGTATACACTCAGATATGACCAGACAGCTTTAAGGAACTGCTTGGAAAAATTGGCCTGGTGCCTTCCTTACAGGGTTACCATCAGCCTTACCAGTTGAGTATGGAAGGTTATACTTCCTGACAGGCCCAGGAACCTTGAAAAGAAAGGACTTCACTCAAACTGTAGGTATTGCAGGTAAAATCTAGTGATGATCCTTGGATTGGCTTCCTAGCCTCAAAGGCTTTTAAGAGTTCAATCTGAGATCCCTCATGAAAAGTTCCACCAAAGCAGTCTTAAAAAGAACTTATACAATCAATCACTATTCTTGCTGCACTTATGAAAATAATCAGACCAAGTCTAATGCAAACTGGTTAGTTTTACTATAATTATCCTTAAAAAAAAAAAAGTGGGGATAACTGTAGGGAGAAAAATTATGTTTGCACCTTTGTCTATTTTAGAGTAACCCTGTTAACTGTCTTTGAGGTTTTGTTATACACCTATAAACTGAACTAGATCCCAAATTCCTCTAAGTTCCTCAAATATCTGGCTACAACTCTCCAAACTAACATTTCTAATTTTCTCCCACCCTTCTCATTTAAAGTCACTAAAGCCTTTGTTTTAAAGGCTGCCATTGAATCTCCTATAAGAGACTACAGGGGACTATAACCAGGTCCTCTTCCCTGCCCCAGATGGCAGGGAAGTAAAACTTCAGAGACTTGAGCCTCGGATATATGTCTCACAGCTGAAGAAGGCTCCACCTGACCTCTGGTCCTGTACAGACAGTAAGGACCTCTGAATCAAATTGTCAAGGAAGAGAAGTAGGTGACATCAAGGTAGATTGCTTCTGCCCATGATGCTGGACCAAGACTTCATACTTTAACAAACATGAAACCCTTTATTCTTGTCTTTCTTTCATTTACTCTGGAATTAGCCTGGAAAAACATTTCCATATCTCCCAGTCCAATGCTAAGCAGAGTAACATCTCAGACTGCTGCATTTGTCACCAAAGATTCCGACCTATCCATGACACTAGAGATCTCCTGGTCCTCCCTGTGACCAATTTTTCTTCCATTCCCAATGTCACTGGAAACGATGATCAACACCCCACTCACCCCCTCTCAGTAAGAAGTATCTTACCGAGTTCAACTCTTGCGGCCAGCATGAAATACCATTTCTTACCTTTCTCCAATTATAACTGTACTTCCCCAATGAGACATAATTACCTACATAACTTAGGTCATTTGCCCCCCCACATTCCCATGATTATCTAGATCAGATCTGTCCCCACTCACTAAGAGATCTCACCAGCAGCACCCATCTTTGCAAGGCGGGTGACTCTTTATTTCAGGCTAAAAGATTTTCCTTCCATATGCACTGAAATCCTAACTGACCTCTGGCTTGAACGGTAAACACAGCAATCGCTGTGAATGGTCCATTAGCGACATCACTTTAATGGGAATGGTTTGTGCCCCAATAGGCTTTGTCTTTGTTTTTGGTGGTTATCATTCTCCTCGGACCTATGCGTGCCTAGATGGCTAGCGTACAACTGTGCAAAATGCCTCTTAGGTTACCCAACTGTACCCCTAACTTTCCACAAATGAACTAGTCACCTCATTGGTCAACTCCCATGGATTTACATCAGAAAGTTAGAAAAGACCTACCAGGAGATGTTCGTGACTCAGAATTCACTTCCTTTGGCAAGGCCATCTTCCCTGGTCAAAAGTAAATGTAAGTGAGAATGTGATTTTAAAATTTCCCTTAATTCTTGAAGATAGCCTGTTATCTGCTACTGAAACAATAGCTGCCCCCCAGAAATCCTTAGACTCTCTGGCCAAAATTTTTCCTCATAATAGTATAGCCTTTAATTATCTTTTAGCTGAGCAGGGAGGTGTCTGTGCTGTGGTCAACACCACCTGCTATGCCTGGATCAACACTTCTGGGGAAGGTGAAATTCAATTACATAAAATCACTGAGCACGCCACTTGGTTAAAAAGCTGACTCCTTCAGCAGGGTTGTTCTTTGACTTATTTGATTTTGATTGGTTTCGATCTTGGGGACCATGGCTCCAAAATGCACCCCAAACACTGAGAATTATCCTGCCTTTTTATAATCATAATAATCTTTAAACTTTGATCACGTTTCTCAGTTAAGCTAAGAGTTTGATCAAAAGGGGAGAATTTAAAAAAAAAGAAAATAAAAGAAAAAGAAACAACAGGTCCAAAACGGAGTCACTTGTGCTAAGCCCATGTCACCAAACCAAGACTTAATACCTAGTCTAACTGTAATTTCAACCTTCCCCAGGATTGGAATCTTAACCAATCAATCTGGAATTTCTCAGTCAGGATCAGTGAGATAATATGCACAATAAACCCTTTTGACCCCAAAGGAAGGTGACCTTGCTCAAAATAATCATTATTTCTATTTATGACTTCCTTTTCCCACCCCCTTTCTGCCCTTAAAAACGTCTCCTTTTCTGGAGCTCCTCAGAGCACCCTGCTACTTGCTAGATAGGATGCTGCCCAATTCATGAATCCACTAATAAAGCCAATTAGATTTTCAAATTTACTCACTTGAATTTTGTTTTTTAACACTGCTATCAGTAATACTGTGTGAAAACTAACACATCGTTAGACCATAGGGTGTTAAATGCCTACAGAGATAGCCTTCTCTTAGATTCAACAATTTCTTTCTGCTCCCTAACCTATTTTTGTTTTGCATTTTTAAAGGGGAGAACCCAAAAAGACCAATCATTCAATTCCTTCAAAACAACACTGCTTGGACAGTCTCTTTCCGACAATAAACTGTTGTAAGTAAGAAAGTAAATAAATAAACAATCCCTTAAATGTTCCTTATGATGATGATGATAATAATCCCCTAAGTGTCCCTTATGTTCTGATCAAATGGCTTCTAAAAGATTAAGATAAAAAGATTAAAAGGAGCTACAGACATATTGAAGGAAAACGGAATAAAGAATTAAAACCAAAAAGCAAAATTTTATCTTATAAGATGGAATAAAAATAAGATAGGGGAAAATCTGGAAAGGAAACTCCACATAAACTTACAGTTTTTTATCTGCCACACAGGTAAATATGGAAAGTCCCCCAAACCATACAAAAGCTTTTGCTCATTTTTCACTAGCTCTAAGAGACATCTTAAGAGAAGCAGCAAATCTATGGAAGACTCAGTTCAACAATTGTTTTCTTGATGTCATGATATGGAATCACATTTCCTTTGAGAGGATGTAAAATGATCAACAGAAATACTGATTATAAGCAGTTAATTCTTCTCAATTCTGTAAGTTTCATAGACTCCATTAATGCGCCCCCACCTTAAAAATTAAATTACCTTAGTGTATACTAGAATTAGAAAAGACTCCATCCCATCTTTCTTCAGACTGATTTAAGGTGAAAATTATATATCGCCACATTTAAACAATTCAAAGTATGTGTCAAGCACTACCCCCAGAGTATATCACATGTGAAGCCCATTTCAAGACAACAAAGAAAATCCTCCCAGCAACTGGCTTTCTTTAAGTAAGGCTCAAGAGTGAAAAAGTTCTCCATACCACTTATTCCTTCCTCTCCTACCCCTTTCAGAAGGAAAGATGTCTAATAGTTACTGAACATCTATTATGTTCCAGACACACAGTCATCTCAATGTTTATGGTCATTTCAATGTTGTCATAGGACATTACATATAGAAGACTATCAATAAAATTTTGTTGAACAAATGAATGAAAAAGTAAATGAATGATTTTGCACCAATATTACACAGTCTGATTACAATACCTTCACACCTAGAGATGATTCAATTATCTCCTTCTATAATTTAGTGCCTTTCATAATAGTCACATAAAATACATGTCAGAAAATGTGTATAATTATTGTCTTTATCATCTGTGCAGGTGAAATGCATAAAAAAGGAATATAGCATAGAAGTGGCATGGCTGGACTAAAAAGAGAATCTATATTTGGTTTAATTTTATGAAAAATTATCATAACAGTATCCGTGAGGAAAATACAACACAGATATTCTAAGTAATTATAAATCATTGTTTAAAATAAAATGAAGCCTATGAACTCTATCGTTTGACAATTACAATTTTGGAAAATGTGTTTCTTAACAGTTTGTAAAAGTATGACACAATGATCTGGTTATTTTTCAAATGAAACACACTTTGAGACCACTAAGAGAAATACAGTATAATCGTCTGAGAAAAAGCAGATTTACATTTTTAATACTTCCTAAAAGAGAATAAATAAGCTGAACTTCCATGCAATTTATAACTAGCTCAATGTTTAATTAAGATATAGCTTAAGCTGTAAATTATGTAAAAGTATGTAACTCAAGTAAAAACAAAATAATGATTAAATCCTTGCCCAAGTGCCTAACGACCTGCCAGCACTGAAATAGCAGTAGTTTTTCACTTAGGGTATTTTAGTTTTGTTTGGATTATTTTAAAATACTCATAGATATCTACATTTCTTCTGATCAGAATCAAGGTTTTTTTCAGTAATCACAGGGATTAAACCAACCCTCTCATTTTATGTTTTTAAACTGTGCTGCTAAAGATATTAAAATGTGGTGATACTGATGACACAGACCATCTAATAAAAAAAAAAAAAAAACTCGAGAATCCTCATCTCTGCTTTTGCTATAGAGCAGCTGTGCCTCACACAGATTCACATGAATGAAAATATTTAGACGAGAAACCACCCACTTAGTTTATTTTCCGTATGACTTTCCTGTAATTATTTTGTAAACTGTTCACACAACAATACATAAAAACATCTGCAAAAACAGGTAATTAATGTGTCAAGCCAAACTAATGCATTTTTTATGGTGTCCATGCTTCGTCAACTGTAATTATAACTCTTTTTTAAGCAAATGATGATGTGTTTGTTGCAATGTGCAAGTGGTTATTTTAGATGCTCTGTTTACTCTTCATACAATCTGAATATAAAACTCCACAGCTACTTTACCCCACATCAATGCCTTACCTAGCTTTTTGCAGAAGCAGGAAAGTGGTTCTCTTTTCCAGGCTATAATTTCCAGTGAACACTTTTGTCATTAAAACATGAAACTCTCAACATAAAAGTCGACACCAAAATAGCCAACAATTCAAGAAAGCTATGCCAGAAGATGATTCATCCAGACTTTCTTCCTTCAGTTGTAACCATGTGGGAAGGCAGCACTTTATGCCCATCGGATGCAGTACGCTGAGCCTCCTGATCATCAGAGGTTCAGAAGGTTCATTATTTTTTGAATGTATGATATTCATTCCATCTAGACCACCAAACACATATATCTTTGACATGAGACCAACAAATGAAGAATCAAAACCTGCCCAAAGCATACTGCTTCATATTCAATTTACCCTGCTTGAGTTCTAACTACATAAAAGATCATCTTAATTATTATTATTACTATTATTATACATTAACAATATTGCATACCAATAATCATCCTCAGATGGACATTATTCTAGGCCCAAGGTATGTGATCTCTAAAGTTCTGTTTCCAGAGGTAACAAAATCTGAAATTAAGGAAGAAGCACAACCCTAGAATATTCTTATAGTGTCTCTTCTCTTTTTAAAAAGGGCAACTTTTAAAACGTCTATAGTGAAAACCTGTAGTATTTAAAAACTGTGGTAATAAAGAACTCTTAGGAAACAAGGTTTTTCTGTTTATTTTCACAATCAAAATTTTTAGAGATAACGTAGAATTAGCCCTTCTGGGTCCAAGCTTATATAACTCTTAATTTTGATACAAATATTTCTTTTTTTTTTTTTTTTTTTTTGCGGTATGCAGGCCTCTCACTGTTGTGGCCTCTCCCGTTGTAGAGCACAGGCTCCAGACGCGCGGGCCCAGCGGCCATGGCTCACGGGCCCAGCCGCTCCGCGGCATGTGGGATCCTCCCGGACCGGGGCACGAACCCGTGTCTCCTGCATCGGCAGGCGGACTCTCAACCACTGCGCCACCAGGGAAGCCCGATAC
This sequence comes from Lipotes vexillifer, assembly GCF_000442215.2. Lineage (NCBI taxonomy): Eukaryota > Metazoa > Chordata > Mammalia > Artiodactyla > Lipotidae > Lipotes > Lipotes vexillifer. Next base: position 2,159,282 of record NW_006777801.1, read on the forward strand.
AAATATTTCTAAACTGAGTTGTTACTCCATTCTTCCCCTGATTATTAGCTACTGTGATATGCTACAGGTGTCTATTCAGCTGCTAGAATATAGTATAGGTGTTTGTCTATGCCTACCCTGTTCCTAAAAAGAATATGAGAAAAGTATTGGAGTAAATCACATGATAGTTTCCCAGCTGCCAAGTTTGCATTTTAGGTCAAATGCTAATTCTGGACAATTTGGGGTTGAGTCTAATCAAAACAGAATAGTAGAGTCCTAGTTCCCAGGATGCTGAAATAGGAAAGACAAGACCAAGACAAGGAAAGGAACCAAGACAGAAGCTTATTTACTAAAGCTAGAAATCAAACTCAGGGTCATATTAGCAAGAAATAACACGGAGTTCCCACTACTTATATAGCTACAAATATAAATGTAATAATGCATATAATTAATGTCATTTCAAACGGCTGAATTCTACACATTGTCAAACTTTCGGGACAAATATACTGATGTCTGTGTGGAGTACTGATGTGCCTACAGGAGTCATGTTAAGCTTATTTGACATTTTCACAAGCTGCCTTAATGTATACTGGCTATTTACTACACTTACTTTAAGATTTCACCTATTTATCACCTCCTCCAGAAGCCTTCCCTACAAGCTTTCTCCTTCCCCCAGTCAAGTGCCCATTTATATGTATCAATAGAATTATTCTCATTCAAAAATATTTATAGAGGATTTTCTATGGAAAAGCCACTATACTAGAAGATACAATGATGAATGAGAAAATTCCTTGCATTCAAGGACATTACAAGTAAACAAAGAGATATTCATTCAATAAATAATTGCATAAATAATTATTTCATTGTAAATATGATAAGTACTTGAAGCAAAACAGTGTGCAATGACAACAAGATTCAGAAATCTATTCTGGTCTGAATAGAGGTGAGGAAAGGCTTCACTGAGGAACTGTCATTGAAACTGAGACCTGATGAACAAGGGGATATCAACTGAAGCAACACAGAAAAACACTCAAACAGAGCACAGCTTATGTGAAGGTTCCAACACAAAAAAGACCTTGGTGCTTGCCAGGAGGTAAAAGGCAGCCACTGTGGCTAAAGAAGAATAACTGAAGAGGAGTGGCTCAAGATGAGCCTGGAGAGGGAGGAAGAAGCCAAATCATTCATAACCTTGTAGACCATAATATCTTTGGATTTTATCCTCAAAGCATTGAGTTTAATGCAAGAAACTGGCATGATTAGACTATTTTTTAAAGATCACTCAGACTACTCTACTGGTAGAGAAAGAATGGATTAACATCAAGCAAGAGCAGAGCAGGAAAAAAAATTATAAAGTTGTCAGAAAAGCAACGACAGGAGGTAGGAGTTCCAGAATATCAGAGAAAGGAACTGGAGAAAACCTTCCCAGACAAAACTGGTCCAAATTATCAAAAACAACAACTCTGGAAATTGACTACAGACATACAAAAAATTAAGAAATATTTATATAAGAAAAAGTACTGAACTGCAATAGAGAAGCAAGGGTGTTTTAACATGCAGCTACTCCTACCCATCCCTAGCCCAATGTCAATAGCCAATGTGAGGATCAACAGCCTTCCTGCTGCCGGGGGTGGCTAGTCTGATATCCACTGAAAAAAGTTCCAGGCTATTGAAATCAACAGCAAACAGTGACAACAGACAAGCCAAAAATTTAACAGAAAAATCTGAGAAACAAGATAGTCACAGTGTGCTTTGATAAGCTCCCACATATTCGTGGGGATCTTGAAAGTTATACACATGCACAGAGAAGACCACAGAGGGCCACAGCTATCCTCTCACTCTTGGTGAACAGGAGACCATGCAAAAACAGAAAGTAAAAACCAGGGAAGACTCGTAAACCGCCTGAATTTTGAATGCCCTAGCCCACACACAGACACTCTCAGCAAATGGCAGAAGCCTCACTGACTGAGGCAGTTTAAGCATAATCTCTAAAGGATCACTGGCTGACCACAAACAACAACAACAACAAACAACCCTAGAAAAATGGAGGGGAGGAGGTAGAATCTTACAGTTGCTATATTATCTAAAATATCAAGTTTTCAACAAAAAATATGAGACATGTCAAGAAACAGGAAAAGTATGGCCCATAAACAGAAAAAAGCAGCACTCAGTAACTGTCTCTGAAGGGACTCATATGTAAATCTTAGTAGACAAACACTTCAAACAATTATTATAAATATGTTCAAAGAACTAAAAGAAACCATGTTTAAGGAATTAAAGAAAGCACAAAGACAATGAATCAACAAATACAGATTAACAATGAAAACACGGAAATTGTAAAAAAGAACCAAATAGAAATTCTGGAGTTAAAAAGTACTCAACGGCACACTGGGCTGACAGAAAAAAGAATCAGCAAATTTGAAGATAAATGAGTAGACATTATCCAGTCTGAATAGAACTGAACAATAAAAAAAAAAAAGAGGGAGGGTGTGGGGGAAGAACCAAATTCAGAAATAAAGCACACTAACATACAAATAATGCAGTCCAAAAAATAAAAGAGGGGGGGAAACGGAAGAAAGGAATATTTTAAAGAAATAATAGGTAAGGGACTTCCCTGGTGGTCCAGCAGTTAAGACTCTGTGCTCCCAATGCAGGTAGCATGGGTTCAATCCCTGGTCAGGGAACTAGATCTCACATGCCACAACTAAAAGAGCCCACATGCCACAATTAAATGAGCCCACATGCCGCAACTAAAATATCCCGAACGCCACAACGAAGATCCTTCATGCGGCAACAAAGATCCCGCATGCCGCAACTAAGACCCAGCACGGCCAAATAAATATATATATATTTATATATATATATTTTTTAAAAAGAAATAATAGGTGAAAATTTCCCCAAAATGATCTACATATCTAAGAAAGTCATCAAATACCAAGGATATAACAAACATTAAGAAGGATAAATGTAGAGATTCATACCCAAATATATAATAGCCAAACTGTCAAAAACCAAAACAGAAAATCTTAAATGTAGCAAAAGATAAACATTACTTATCACATACTAGGGGATTTCAACAAAATTTAACAACTGATTTATTATCAGAAAAATGAAAACCAAAAGGCAGTGGTATGGCATATTCAATATGCTGAAAAGGAGAAAAAACAGTCAACCAAGAATCCAATATCCAGGAAAACTATCTTTCAACAATAAAGACAAAATAAACATTCTTACATAAACATTAAGAGAATTTGTTGCTAGTAGACCTGCCTTACAAGAAATACTGAAGCAGGAAAAAAAAAAAAAACCCACAAGAAAGAAAGAAAAGGAAATGACACCAGAGAGTAACTGAAATCCAAATTTAAAAAATAAATAAATAAAGAGAGCAAGGAAATTACTTAGGTAAAATTTTTAAAAGACAGCATAAATATATTCTTTTCCTTTCTTTCCCAAACTGGTTTAAAAGACAAGTAAATTTAATCAATAAATGTAAAACTGCATTGTAGGGCTTTTATATAAAGATGTAACATATACGACAATACTAGCAAAAAGTAGAAGGAAGGGAAGGAAGCCATACTGAAGCAAAGTTTCTCTTTATCACTAGAATTAAGGTAGTTTTACTCTGAAGTAGAATGTTTTAAGTTAAAATGTTTATTACTGTAATCTTCAGAAAAACCACTATGGAAAATCATAGTCAAATCAAAGTCAAAATGAGATAGCCTAGAAAAAAAAAACAGATAATAAAGGTACCCTAGAAAAATATCTACTTACCACAGAGGAGGCAGTAAAAACAAAGAAGAAATGAGACATATAGAAAACAAATAGTATGACTGCAGACATAAATCCAATGATATTATTAAATACATTAAATGTATATGGATTAAACATGCCAATCAAAAAGCAGAGGTTATAAGACTCATGTTTTTTTTAAAAAATAGGATCTAACTACATCCTGTCTACAGGAAACAGACTTTGATTCAGACAAACAGGTTGAAAGTAACAGAATGGAAAAACATATATCATACAAAAAGTAATGAGAGAGGTAGATAGCTATACTAACATCCAACAAAAAGATTTTAAGAAAAAAAAATTTTACTGGAGACAAAAAAGATTGTAATATTAAAAAGGTAAATTAATCAGGAAGATATAACAGTTATAAAAAAATTATGCGGCTAATGATGGAGTCCCAAAGTAGATGAAGCAAAAACTGAAAGAAATAAAGGGAGAAACAGACAATTCAACATTAGTCAGAGCTGTCTCAATAACTGCTAAAACAGGGCTTCCCTAGTGGCACAGTGGTTGACAGTCCGCCTACCGATGCAGGGGACACGGGTTCGTGCCCCGGTCCGGGAAGATCACACGTGCCGTGGAGTGGCTGGGCCCGTGAGCCATGGCCACTGAGCCTGCGCGTCCGGAGCCTGTGCTCCGCAATGGGAGAGGCCACAGCAGTGACAGGCCCGCGTACAAAAAAACTGCTAAAACAGAAAAAAATCAGCATTCATTTTTTAAATATATTTTCACTGCGTACAGAATTCTCAATCGACAGGTTTTTTTTATTTCCATTATGTTAAAGATGTTAATCAGTTGTCTACTTATTTGCATTATTTATGCAGGAAATCTGATGTCACTCTTTTCTTTGTTCTTCAGTTCATGTTTGTTTGTTTTTTTCTGCCTGCTTTTAAGATTTTTCCTTTATCACTGGTTTTGAGCAATTTGGTTATGATATGCCTTAGTGTTGTTTTTATGTTTCTTATGCTTGGGGTTTGTTGGGCTTCTTGGACCAGCAGAATGTTTTAATTGAATTTGGAAAGCTTTTAGGCATTACTGAGTTTTGTTCTCGGATAGTTATGTTTCTTGGAAGCAGTTTCATTTTGGCAGGTCTTACTTCTAAAATTTGTTAGGGTGGGCCTAGAGCTAACTGTTACTCCACCCTACTGGAGCAAGACTCTTCTGAGTATTCTACCCAATTCCCCATGGTTGAGGTTTTCAAGACTACCTTTTAGGAACAGACACTATTCCCAGCCCTGTTTGAATGCCCAGAATGTTTCCCCTGATCCTTTCAGGGAAACTTTCCATGACTATGGAAAGTTTCTCTGCATCTGTGCACTAATCTGTACTCTGCTAAATATTCCAGGGGACACTCTGTAAATCTATATACAGTCATCTCTTCTCTAGATAAAACACTAGACATCAAGTAATGGTCCTGCAAGCTCTAACTGCAAACTCTAGCTTTGGCCTTTGTGGACTCGCAGCTCCATCTCTTCAACTCAGAGGTTTTGCCATGATCCATCTGGCTTCCCTGTTCCCTGTTATCTGTCCCTGAGCCTGGAAACTCAACACAGTAAGCTGGACAATCATAAGACTCATCACATTTATTTCCTGTACCTCAGAAAACACTGCCCTTCATTACTTAATATCCAGTGTCTTGAAAACCATTGTTACATATACTTTGTCTGGTTTTTTAGTTCCTTCATGAAGGAGAGTAAATATAGTTACCCTGTTACCCACATTGGCCTGTAGTGGGAGTTCTAGTTTTAATGTGGCTAGTGGAAAAATTTTAATGTGTCTTACATTATACTTCTATTATACAGTGCTATTATAGTTAGTCTCCGAACTATGTAATGCTGAAATCATCTAAGAAAGCAGGGTAAGGAGCTTAAGAAGGTTAACAACCAAGAATCAACAAATTTCAACAGTTAAATGTCAAATGGAAAAGAAGGAGTTGGCAAAGTAGACTTAGAAAAGGCAAGCTAGGAGAGAAAATGAAGAAAAGTGTGGTGTCACTGGAAAAGTAGAAGAGATTTAGGAAAATAAGAGATTGTATGAAATACAATCACTGCAGATGTATACATGTGAGTTAACCAAGGAACGTCAAGGATAAGTAACATTATTGAGGGCCCAGTTAAGATTAGTAACAATGAATTCATTTTGATTAGCAACCTTTGTAAACCAGAAATATGGGAAATTCATGGATACTCCAAAACAACTGGATAACTTAATCCATAGCTGGGGATCTGCCAGGTAAAAGTGATGTAAGGTCAAAAAGCAAGGGAGATTAAGGTACTTGCCAAAAGACTTTTTGAAATGATGGCTCATGAAAACTAAGATATATACAGAAATAGAAACAAATGAGAGGTGCTAGAAAGAAAAAGTGGATAGGTTAGCCATCAAGAGGTACTAATAAGGGGCTTCCCTGGTGGCGCAGTGGTTGGGAGTCTGCCTGCCGATGCAGGGGACGCGGGTTCGTGACCCGGTCCGGAAGGATCCCACATGCCGCAGAGTGGCTGGGCCCGTGAGCCATGGCCGCTGGGCCTGCATGTCCGGAGCCTGTGCTCCGCAGCGGGAGAGGCCACAACGGTGAGAGGCCCGTGTACCGCAAAAAAAAAAAGGTACTAATAGAAGTAATTTGAAGACTAGGAAAGTACAAAGGAATGGCATTTTTTAAATTGATTGTTTGCCATTCTCTGCCCTCTAATAACTCATCTTTGCCTCTTTTCATTTTTTATTCCTTCAATTCTTGCTTCTTGTTGCTTGGATAAAGATGGGCCTTTTATTATCACTGCTAGTCAAGGCACTGTTCCCCCTCCAAGTACCAAACCAATCAACTACAACAAAAAATCCAATTTGGGGTACTTTGTTTCTAATCTCTGCTTTTATTTGTCCTGGGTACTCGAAGTTTTTGTTCTTTATTGTCCTACAGTGTATTTTTCCTTTGTAGGGGAAAGATCAGCTATAGATCTAGATCTATATATAGATCAGCTATCACTGATCTGCATTTATTAAAGATAACTATTTTATAGCAAGATTTTACTTTATTTGTGAACTTTTCACCCACAGCCAATAAAGCAGGTAGGCCTTCATTAATCAGAGAATAACTTAATGATATCTCATATATCAATAGCTCAAAAACCAATTTAATCATAAGTACCTATGACTATTACATAATGACTGATTATCAAAAATAAGGCAGAGAGTACTAAAAGGTAAGAAAATGTTCTACAAACATAAATACAACAGCCATATTACAGAAAGTATCATGAAACCTTCAAATAACTGTTTGAATGTATCAAGAATCCCCATTTCTTCTCTGATTGCTGTGGCTAAAACTTCCAAAACTATGTTGAATAATAGTGGTGAGAGTGGGCAACCTTGTCTTATTCCTGATCTTAGTGGAAATGGTTTCAGTTTTTCACCATTGAGGACGATGCTGGCTGTGGGTTTGTCATATATGGCCTTTATTATGTTGAGGTTAGTTCCCTCTATGCTTACTTTCTGGAGGGTTTTTTATCATAAATGGGTGTTAAATTTTGTCAAAAGCTTTCTCTGCATCTACTGAGATGATCATATGGTTTTTCTCCTTCAATTTGTTAATATGGTGTATCACGTTGATTGATTTGCGTATACTGAAGAATCCTTGCATTCCTGGAATAAACCCCACTTGATGATGGTGTATGATCCTTTTAATGTGCTGTTGGATTCTGTTTGCTAATATTTTGTTGAGGATTTTTACATCTATGTTCACCAGTGATACTGGCCTGTAGTCTGGAATCCAAATCGGAAAAGAAGAAGTAAAGCTGTCACTGTTTGCAGATGACATGATACTATACATAGAGAATCCTAAAGATGATACCAGAAAATGGCTAGAGCTAATCAATGAATTTGATAAAGTAGCAGGATACAAAATTAATGCGTGAAAATCTCTGGCATTCCTATACACTAATGATGAAAAATCTGAAAGTGAAATAAAGAAAACACTCCCATTTACCATTGCAACAAAAAGAATAAAATATCTAGGAATAAACCTACCTAAGGAGACAAGAGACCTGTATGCAAAAAATTATAAGACACTGATGAAAGAAATTAAAGATGACACAAATAGATGGAGAGATATACCATGTGCTTGGAAGATTCGACATTGTGAAAATGACTCTACTACCCAAATCAATCGACAGATTCAATGCAATCCCTATCAAAGTACCACTGGCATTTTTCACAGAACAAGAACAAAAAATTTCACAATTTGTATGGAAACACAAAAGACCCCGAATAGCCAAAGCAATCTTGAGAACAAAAAAGGGAGCTGGAGGAATCAGGCTGCCTGACTTCAGACTATACTACAAAGCTACAGTAATCAAGACAGTATGGTACTGGCACAAAAACAGAAAGATAGATCAATGGAACAGGATAGAAAGCCCAGAGATAAACCCATGCACATATGGTCACCTTATCTTTGATAAAGGTGGCAGGAATATACAGTGGAGAAAGGACAGCCTCTTCAATAAGTGGTGCTGGGAAAACTGGACAGGTACATGTAAAAGTATGAGATTAGATCACTCCCTAACACCATACACAAAAATAAGCTCAAAATGGATTAAAGACCTAAATGTAAGGCCAGAAACTATCAAACTCTTAGAGGAAAACATAGGCAGAACACTCTATGACATAAATCACAGCAAGATCCTTCTTGACCCATCTCCTAGAGTAATGGAGATAAAAACAAAAATAAACAAATGGGACCTAATGAAACTTCAAAGCTTTTGCACAGCAAAGGAAACCATAAACAAGACCAAAAGACAGCCCTCAGAATGGGAGAAAATATTTGCAAATGAATCAACTGACAAAGGATTAATCTCTAAAATTTACAGGCAGCTCATGCAGCTCAATAACAAAAAAATAAACAACCCAATCCAAAAATGGGCAGAAGACCTAAATAGACATTTCTCCAAAGAAGATATACAGACTGCCAACAAACACATGAAAGAATGCTCAACATCATTAATCATTAGAGAAATGCAAATCAAAACTACAATGAGATATCATCTCACACCAGTCAGAATGGCCATCATCAAAAAATCTAGAAACAATAAATGCTGGAGAGGGTGTGGAGAAAAGGGAACACTCTTGCACTGCTGGTGGGAATGTGAATTGGTACAGCCACTATGGAGAACAGTATGGAGGTTCCTTAAAAAACTACAAATAGAACTACCATATGACCCAGCAATCCCACTACTGGGCATATACCCTGAGAAAACCATAATTCAAAAAGAGTCATGTACCAAAATGTTCATTGCAGCTCTATTTACAATAGCCCGGAGATGGAAACAACCTAAGTGTCCATCATCGGATGAATGGATAAAGAAGATGTGGCACATATATACAATGGAATATTACTCAGCCATAAAAAGAAACGAAATTGAGCTATTTGTAATGAGGTGGATAGACCTAGAGTCTGTCATACAGAGTGAAGTAAGTCAGAAAGAGAAAGACAAATACCGTATGCTAACACATATATATGGAATTTAAGAAAAAAAAATGTCATGAAGAACCTAGGGGTAAGACAGGAATAAAGACACAGACCTACTAGAGAATGGACTTGAGGATATGGGGAGGGGGAAGGGTAAGCTGGGACAAAGTGAGAGAGTGGCATGGACATATATACACTACCAAATGTAAAACAGATAGCTACTGGGAAGCAGCCGCATAGCACAGGGAGACGAGCTCGGTGGTTTGTGACCACCTAGAGGGGTGGGATAGGGAGGGTGGGAGGGAGGGAGATGCAAGAGGGAAGAGATATGGGAACATATGTATATGTATAACTGATTCACTTTGTTATAAGGCAGAAACTAACACACCATTGTAAAGCAATTATACTCCAATAAAGATGTTATAAATAAATAAATAAATAATTTTTTTTTTAAAAAGAATCCCCATTTCAAGGCCCTGTGCAAAAATGATTAAATAGGATGGCTTGGCCATAAAGAAAGCCTCAACAAATTTCAAAAAGTTAAAATCATTCAGACAAAGTCCACTGGACACCATGGAATTAAGTTAGAAAATGGTAACAAAAAGATACTCAGAAAAATCTCAATTGCTGGGATATTAAATAGTATACTTGTAATATACATAGAAGTATATTACTTAGAAGTAATTCACAAGTGCAGTAGGCAGACTAATGGACCCCTAAGATGTCTGTGTCCTAACCAAGGAACCTGTGAAAATATTACTTTACTTGGCTAAAACAACTTTACAAATGTGATTAAGGTTACGAATCTTGAGACATGGCATTTTTCCTGGATTATCAGGGTGGGCCCAACCAAATCACACAGGTTCTTAAAATCATGTAACGTGTCCTTGCTAAGGATCAGAGTGAGATGTAACTATGGGAAAATGATCAGAGAGATACAAGATTGCTGGCTTTCGAGATGGAAGAAGACATGCAGGTGGCCTCTAGAAGCTAGAAAAGGCAAGGAAACCCATTCTCCCCTAGAGTCTCTGGACAGGAACACAGTCCTGCCCACACTTTGATTTCAGCCCAGTAAGACTCATGTCAGATTTCTAACCTACAGAACCATAAAATAATAAATTTGTGTTGTAAATTTGTGGTAATTCTGCTTAACAGAATCTAACTCTCTTTCTTGATAAAACCATCCAGAAAACTAGAAATAGTAGGGAACTTCTTCAACATTATAAAGGACACCTATGAAAAACCAATTACTAATATCATATTCAATGGTAAAAAACTAAAAGTTTCCCCCTAAGATCTGGAACAAGACAAGGATGCTGGAAAGTCCCTGGTGGCACAGTGGTTAAGAATCCGCCTGCCAATGCAGGGGACATGGGTTCGAGCCCTGGTCTGGGAAGATCCCACATGCCGCGGAGCAACTAAGCCCGTGCACCACAACTACTGAGTCTGTGCTCTAGAGCCCATAAGCCACAACTACTGAGCCCACGTGCCTAGAGCCTGTGCTCCGCAATGAGAGAAGCCACTGCAATGAGAAGCCCACACACTGCAACGAAGAGTAGCCCCTGCTTGCCGCAACTAGAGTAAGCCCACGGGCAGCAACGAAGACCCAACGCAGCCAAAAATTAATTAATTAATTAATTTAAAAAAAAAAAAGACAAGGATGCCTACCTTCACAATGCTACTGAACACTGTATTGGAAGTTCTAGCCAGAGCATTAGGCAAGAAAAAGTAATAAAATGCACCCAAATTGAAAAAGAATAAATAAACTATATCTATTCAGATAAAATAATCCTATATGTAGAAATCCCAAGGAATCCACAAAAACCTACTAGAGCTAATAAATGAATTGGACAAGTTGCCAGATACAAGATATACACACAAAAATCAACTGTGTTTTAATTCACCAGAAATAAACAATCTGCAAAGAAAATTAATGAAACAATTCCATTTAAGATAGCATTCAAAAGAATAAATACCTAGGAACAGATTTAACCAAGGAGGCGAAAGATTCATACACTGAAAACCACAAAACACTGCTGAAAGAAATTAAAGAAGATGTAAAAAATAAGACATCTGTGTTCATAGATTGAAAGACTTAACATTGTTAAGATGGCAATACTCCCCAAATGTATTTACAGATTTAATTCAATGCCTACTAAAATTCCAACAGCCTATTTTGCAGAAATAGAAAAGCTGATTTCTAAAAAAAATTTAAATAAATTTTTAAAATAAGTATGTTAATCATACCACAAATTTTTTAAAGGTGATTTTCAAATTTATATAGAGTTGTAAGGAGATCCCAATAGTAGAAACAACATTGAAAAAGAAGAACAAAATTCTCAAAAGGGATCATAAACATAAATCAAAAAAGCTAGGAGCCAATGCATTAGAAGGCTGGATGATCACACCACCACTGCTTATTAAAAATACAGCTTTGGGGCTTCCCTGGTGGCGCACTGGTTGAGAGTCTGCCTGCAGATGCAGGGGACACGGGTTCGTGCCCCAGTCCGGGAAGATCCCACATGCCGCGGAGCAGCTGGGCCCGTGAGCCACGGCCACTGAGCCTGCGCGTCTGGAGCCTGTGCTCCACAACAGGCGAGGCCACAACAGTGAGAAGCCCACGTACCGCAAAAAAAAAAAAAAAAAAAAAAAAAAAAAAAGCTTTTGGTTTCATATTTTCTCCATTGCTTTCCTGTTTTAAATTTCATTGACGCCTTGTTTTAATTTTCATTTTTTTTTTTTTTT